>NC_133335.1:120975116-121305429 GCF_042186555.1 Aquarana catesbeiana | reverse complement strand
GAGAGCAATTAAAAGACTGGATGGAACAAGAAGAAAGGAAGGACTACAACAGAGTAGTACAAGAAAAATATAAATGGGGTAATAAACCAGGAAAATACCTAGCAAATCTGGTAAAAAAAAAAGAAGTCTTTGAATTACATTGAGAAGATCAAAAATGAAAAAGGAGAAGTGGTAAATAAAACTACAGATATAGCGATAACATTTCAAAAATACTTCAGCTCCCTTTATGCAATAAAAGGACAGGAAAGTTGGAAAGAAGCGAATACAAGAACAAAGAAGATACAAGAATATTTAAAAAAAGCAAACTTACCAAAACTAAAAATAGACCAACTAGAAGAATTGGAAAAAAATATTACGCACGAAGAGGTAAAACTGGCATTAAAGGAAACTCCCGTAGGAAAAAGCCCAGGACCAGACGGGTTTACGGTCAAATACTATAAAAAATTTGAAGAACAGCTGACTCCAAAACTATTAGAATATATGAATTCCTTAGGGGAAGATGAAGAAATAAGAAGTGAATCGTTATTAGCTCATATTACAATACTACCAAAAGAAGGGAAAGACAAAGTTAACTGCTCAAGCTACAGGCCAATAGCCCTATTGAAAGCCGATACGAAGCTGTACTCCAAGATCCTGGCCACTAGGATAAAAAAACTAATCCCACTGTGGATCAACCCGGACCAAACTGGTTTTGTCCCGGGGAGAGAGGGGCGGGACAACAGCCTAAAATCATTATTGATGTTGCACAAGAAGGTGCAGAATGAGACCCCAGTTCTATTCCTGTCATTGGATGCAGAAAAAGCATTTGACAGGGTAGACTGGGGTTTCATGATGGATACATTGCGGCATTTGGGTATCGGGACAAAAATGATGAAGTGGATAACAAATTTGTATAATGGCCCGACAGCAGTCGTAAAAGTAAACGGTAGACTCTCTCCAAACATTAAGATGCAGAATGGAACACGGCAAGGCTGTCCACTGTCTCCACTATTATATGTATTGGCTTTAGAACCACTATTAGCAACACTCCGCAATAACAAAGAGGTAGAAGGAGCGAAACTAGGAGGAAAAGAGCATAAGATCGCTGCTTACGCGGACGACATCTTGATGTACGTATCCAACCCAAGAGTGTCACTCCCAAACATACTGAAAGAAATTAAAAAATACGGAGAACTGTCAAACTTCAAAATTAATCCAATAAAAACGGAAATATTAAACATAGGTCTAGAGAAAAAGGAAGTTCAGTTTTTACAAAAAGAATTCCCATTCACTTGGGTAAAAGAACTAAATTACCTTGGAATTAAATTAACTCCTAGAGTCGAAAAAATGTATCAGGCAAACTTTATTCCACTGATCAATGAGGTCAAAGAAGAAATGAAAAAGTTAAGAATACAGCCACTTTCATGGATTGGAAGAATAAATATGTTTAAGATGACGATATTACCTAAAATAAACTACAGATTACAGATGTTACCAGTAAAAATCCCGCAGAGCTTTTTTAAAATAATTAAAACAATCCTGCTAAAATACATATGGCTTAATAAAAAACCAAGAATTAATTACACGCTGATCACAAGGAAAAAGGAGCATGGAGGTCTTGCCGCTCCAGATATAAGTAGGTACTATAAAGCCATAGTTTTAACACGAATGTTAGAGTGGACAAATGAGAAAAATGAAAAAAAATGGGTGGAAATGGAAAACACAATAAGTGGAGCCACACTACATAAGAATATTTGGATTCCACGGAAATATAGAATATTGGACACCGACACGCACGAAATAACAAAAAATGTATTTAAAATTTGGGACACCATGCACTTAAAGAATGAATGGAAATATAATTCACCACTATTAGCACTCACAGGATCGAATCTCTTCACCCCTGGGAGGGAAATATTTGAAATCCAAGGAATAGGTAACCCACAACTGAAAGATATCACTAGAAATGGTAAAATAAGAACACGAGTAGAAAGGAATGGATGGAAGATGAATGAATGGAAGTATACTCAACTAAGGCACCTAGTAAGCACAATACCACACCCACTGAGAGATGAAACAAAATTAACTGCACTGGAAAAGCTATGTAGCAATGAAACACCATTAAAAAACGGAACATCAAAAATGTATAGTATATTGACAGATTTGGAAGCACAAGAAAGACCAGAATATATAAATCAATGGGAAAAAGAAATGAATTTAAAAATAGATAACCAAAAAGTGGAAAAAATGATAGAAATGGGATATAATAAGGCTTGGGACATGAAGACCATAGAAATGAATTATAAACTAGTATCAAGATGGTATATGACCCCAGTAAGAATACACAGATTACATCAAGATAGAACCTCCTTGTGTTGGAGAAAATGTGGCCAAATAGCAACGATCACACACATATGGTGGGAATGCCCAATAATAATGGAGTACTGGAAGGAAGTGTTAAATAACATAAAAGAAATAACTGGAGAAGAAATAGAACAAAATATTTGGACTTGCCTCTTCCATATCTACAATAAACCTAAGAAACAATATAGAAAATCAATAATACCTAACCTCCTGAATGCGGCCAAGGCCTTAATTCCCAAGAATTGGCTAAAAAGTGGAAAACCAGACATTAGAAACTGGCTAAAGGAAATAGATTATCATTACAAAATGGAAGGAGGAGAGAAAGGGGATAATAGTAGATGGGAAAGGTGGAAAAACTACAAAGTCTCGGATATTTATTTAGATAGGATAAAAGAAAGAATAGGTGCAGAGCCAAGTGGATAAATAAACAACATAAAGGAACGGACCAGACACAGGGGAGGGGGAGGGGGGGGGCGAGGGGGAGGGGGGGCGGGGGGAAATAAGAGGGACTGAGAGAGATTAAGATAATAATAGGGTTTATAATTATAGAAGGCGTTTTGTCGTCGGTTGTTAAAATTATTTAAGAATATCCTAGAAGGGAAAAATAATAAAGATGTGACGGAAACAATCCACAATGATGTGAAAAAGGAGAAGAGATAAAGTTTGACACATAAAGTTGAAATAATGTCTCTCGGAAAACTTTCGCTGAAGTGGATAAAAAAAAAAGCAGCAATGACTGCTTACAGATGGGGGGGGGGGACTGGCATCAGATTTAAACCAATGACAGAACTGTGAACAGGTTTGTCTTCCACACAATTGAAGAAGGATATGCCATAGAGATCTCCAGCACTCTGCCATCCAAATATCCTGTCACATTGTGCAGAAAGAGCAGAACTGTCCTCAACAGAAATATTACTAAAACAGAAATTAGTCTCCTTTGTTTTGCCCAGTGAGGAGGGGAAAGGATTGTACTCCAATATGTTCACCAGGCAAAAGTCATTGTGGAAATAAATACAGGCTTATCCTAAACCCCTCAACAAAATATTGAACTGTATGAAATTCCAGATAAAATCTACAATATATATTTCAAAAGGTATGTTCTCCCTCCAAGTGTCATCATGGTGACAGTAGACCTACAAGATTATCTGCATATACCAATAAGAGAAAAACCTCATCAGTTTGTGAGATTTTCAAGCCAAGGACCACAGACCATGCTTCTCCTATAACTTACCTTACCATTTGGACTCTCCTCAGGGCCCATGATTGTTTACAAAAATTCTGTCAGAAGCTTTGAAGAAGTTGAAATTGTTAGGGATCGTACCATACTTGGATGATCTCCTTTTTGCCAAGAGGAGACTCTGAAATCCAACCTACAATCAAGCATCAGATATTTATGGGAACTCGGCTGGATAATAAACTAACAAAAAGCCTGATTCCCAGCCAAACAGTGAACTGAGTATGTCGTAAATGACAAAGATACAAAGATCTATCTCACGCAGGAGACTGAGCAAAGGATTGTAGAAGAAATAACATCCCTTTTTCTTTCAACCACGACTACCATCAGAAATGGAATGAGAATAATGGGGCTAATGACGTCTTCCATTCCAGCCATCACCTGAGTGCAATTACACACAAGGCTGCTAAGGATTCTCTTCTATGGGGGTCGACACCAGACATCTACAAGCAGTAGCAACTGTGGATTGAGAGGGAAACAATCAGAATCACAACAGATGAAAGCCCCTGGGGATGGGGGGTACACCTTCTGAAGCATGTAGCCCAAGGCAAATGTGAAGAAAAGCAAAGCGGTAGAACAAGCTCTACTCTTTTCAGGCCCTGATTCAAAACAGAAATGTGCAGACTCCTTTTTAACTTGGGCAGACACAAACTTACATTACCTATTGGCACTTCAACTGAAATGTATGGAAAACACCTTGGCAGATTACATAAGCAGGAATATGTTAGGCAGAGTGGACCCTAAACCACACAACCTTTATCTGGATAACCCAGACCTGGGGGATTCCTACAGTGGACTTATCCTCTCAAATGCTGCTCTGGAAGACGATCTGAGATAACAGAGTTAGGCACCTGGTAACTAATTTTATAGGAAGTCTTCCAGGGTAGCACTCATTCAAATACCTAGGTTTTTCAAATTCTATTATCTACTGGGTGGTGTTACTTGATACCTGTTGTTCCTTTGGTACTTTTTCATATGTGAGGCATGGAGGTATATGTCAACTTTTTATAACAGTGGTTGTGTTTCCTGTTTATAGGTGGGAAGAGCCCTATCTCTCCGATGCAGCCCTGGAAAAGAAAATAGAAAATGAGTTACCAGGTACCTAACTCTTCAAAAACGTCTCACAGCGCTGCCCTTTAAATCTCTGTCTAATATGCATAAATGAATAGCAAAAATCATGTCTCCATATGTGCAATCATGGGTGACCACAGCAATATTCTTAAATGCTGTATACATTACTTGTAGCATTACCCCTTTAAATACACATAGATATTGTATAGATATGGCAACATATACTGTAGGATCCTAAATATTTTAAAGATCTTTCAATGTCCACAGTGTTGTTTAAATACTGTATAGACAGATAGGTGACATATGGTCATTCACACTTGGTCCATCATTGGTGTGATTCACACTATTGCAGTCTCTCGTGCTGATAAATCACTTTTTTACAGCACAGACACAATGCCATGCTCCCCCTTTGTGCCCACACTCAACAAAAGATGAGGACCCCATGCAAAAGCATGCAGGCCAGGTGTGCTTTAAATTCAGGTATATATATTCTTCTTGGGTATACTTCACTCCTTTCCTACTTCCTCTACGGTTCCAGGCTGCATGGAATCCTCAATGTCTTCCATGGATAAAGGGACAAACAAGGGAAAGCTCCCATAGTATAATTCCACTTTATTAAAAAAAAAAGTGTTTAAAACAGGCTACACTCGCTTGTTAAAAGATATTTGCAGACACAGAACAAATAAACCCGGAAGCACTGTGCCCGTGTGTGCTTCATGGGTCGGATGTGACCTCACCAGTTAACCCCACCTAATACGTTTCGACTCTCCCACAGGGCGTCTTAAGATGCTTTTGCGCAGGATTCACGTCTTTTGGTGAGTAAAGAGCAGGGATGGACTAATTGTAAATGGCCATTTGTCACCTATCTGTCTATACAGTATTTAAACAACATTGTGGACATTGAAAATTCTTTAAAATATTTAGGATTGTATATGTTGCCATATCTATACAATATCTATGTGTATTTAAAGGGCTCATGCTATAAGTGACATATATACAGCATTTAAGAATATTACTGTGGTCACCCATGATTGCATACACGGAGACATGAATATTGCTATACATTTATGCACATTAGAAATAGAAATTTAAAGGGGCAGCACTATGAGTAGTTTTTGGTGTATGCCTTAGTAACAGCAGCAAACCCATTTAAAAAAAACTGTTATAGGTTCACAAATATATATATTCACAAGCCAATCATGTTTTTTTATCTTTAGAGTGTTTTCACATATTGATGTAAAGAAAAACACAGGAGATATATAGGGGAATATTAGCCTATGGGCAATATTATCCCAAACCAGTATATATATGGAGATATGTTAGAGAGGCACTGTAACCTTTTAGTATATAGGTACCTAACTCTGTTTTTGTTTTACATGTGTTTGATAAGTGCAATTATACCTGTTGATTTATCCAGAAAGCATTTAATCTGATGGCTTCTTGTGCTCCCTGCCTTTGCACATGAAGGGTTATGGATTTCCTTTGAGAAGGTGGGAAGAGGGAAAGGAAAGGTCCTGTGATCTTTGTAATCCATCAGACAGGGTTGAAAACATCATATATATATAATACCACTCCAGGTCAATCCGCCTTTCCTTTTCCCAAATCCTGGGTGCCAGTACAGCTATCAACTGAAAACTTCAGGCATTAAAGGAAAGCAGGATGGCTGCACAAACGGCAAACAAAATCAACTCTTCTAGGCCCCTTTCACACTTGTGCGACTTGTTATACGACTTTGGTCCCCAAAGTTGCATGACAAGCCGCAACCCAGGTTTCCCAATGAGTACCATTCATATCTGTGCGATTTAAAGTTGCAGCAACTTTAAAGTTGTTCCTGCACTACTTTGTTCTGACTTTCATTCGACTTGAGGGCCATAGACTTGCGAAAAAAGTGTAGTGTAATAAATGACAGTAGACTGCGCATGCGCGCAAGCTCCAAGATGGACGCTTGAGCCGGGAGCTCCGCAGCACCTCTGCCCTACGAGCCACACAGCAGCCACAGCACCCGGGGAAATGAGCCCCCTTTAGCCCATCTGAACTCGGGTCTCCTCTGGGATCCCCCCTGGTTGTCTATACTGGCCGCCAGGCATGATCTGGGGCTGGAATTCGACCGAGCAGGCTGCGGCGGGTGTACCAAGATGGCTGCCGGCATCTCCACATCACAGCAACACGCGGCCTATGGGGAGAAACACCAGGACTTCAGGCAAGTGATTGCTCCAGCCACATTGACCTTCTCCCAAGTGGTCCAGGGTGCTCCTCAATGCTGTTCAGCTCCTTCCCCAGCATCCACTGAGTCCCTTATTAGCAGAACACTGGAGGATTACAACCTGTCCCCTGCAGGGCCTGCTCCTCCACCTTACCAGGCTGATTTCTCTCCCTGACAGCCGGACCAGGATCACTCTTCAGCACAGGGGGACCTTTTCCAGAAATTCTCTGCCTTACCGGAGAGGGGTCTGGCCAACACAGCTGCCCAGATCACCAGAGACATTAAATCTGATTTTGCCAACATCGGCTCCTGAATGGAAGCAATAGAAATCAAACTGGATATCACTGTCTCCCACACCAACCAGAATGCAGCCCACATACAGGTCCTCCAGGACCAACTGGACACAGCCCTGGCCAGGATAGATGACCTTGAAAACAGGTCGAGAAGATATAATTTCCGAGTCAGAGGTCTGCCTGAAACTATCATGGATATTCCCCCCGCAATTCAAGATCTCATCAAGGAGCTGATCCCTAACAGTCTCCCCCATGGTCTAGAACTGGACAGGGCCCATAGAGCCCTTGGTCCCCCCCAGAAGGGACGGATCCCCAAGGGACGTCATTGTCAAACCCCACTTTTATGCCGTAAAGGAGGAGGTGATGAGGCAATCTCGCCTAAAACAGCAAGTTACATGCAGAGGTCACCAGATTCAAATTTATGCGGATTTGGCCCCCTTGACCATCCAGAAGAGAAGGTCCCTTAAACCGTTCCTATCGGTTTTGTCCCAACACGACAAAGTATCGTTGGAACTTCCCCTTCGGAGTCAAGTTTTCCATCCAAGACAAAGCTTATTCCTTCTCCTCCTTACCAAAAGGAGAGAAACTATTCCTTCACCTTAAGCTGATTTCCCAGGAAGCACCCATGGATCTCACCTCGGCTCCAGGAGGTTCCACCAAACGACCGACACCGGCGAGTCCAGTCTCCCCTCTTTGGAACAAAGGCAAGTCCAAGAAATCCAAAGATGGCCGACCACCATACGACGCTCTCGGGGATTCTTTCATCCTTCTAGCCCTCAATAGGGCCTCCCACTTAGGGAAAACATTCCCCCTGTTGTTGGAGCCCAGGGCTCCATTCTACTTCCGTGCTACCAATCTTTAGGCCTTTTGAAGTTTCAAATTATAGTTCACCATTTTCTACAAGTTCTTCCACATCACAGCCAGTCTGATTTCTGGCTTAAGGGCTCCTTCTTAAGGTCCCAACCCCAACTTGGATCAGAGAGACAAGACGGATCGTGACTTTTCGGTTTTCAACAGTCTCTCTCCCAAACTTTGCCTCCCTGGTCTCCCTCCCGTATCCCGGGAGATCATCCTACAGAGCTGCCACACAGGGAACTTATCGATCTCAGGAACCTTTGACAGAATTCGGCACTGGACTCCGGACCTGGAGACAGCACTGCTAACAAAATGATGTCATCACCTGAGGGATCCCCCCCGTGTCCCCTACCTCCCTGAATCGGAGGGATAGGGCTCAAGACATTGATCCCTGCAGCATGGTTTTTCCCCATCGATCGTCATCAGTCTTCCTAGAAAACGCCGTTTTTTGTTTTCTTTATTTTTCTTCTCCCCCTCCTCCCTAACCTCTTCTCTCTTTTGAGCCACTCAGCAAGTCTCGCAAAGCTTCTGACAACAACTCTGATTCGTTCAAAGCTTTCCCAATGTCCAGGGCCCAGGCTGAAAAGTCTTCCATGGCTAAGTGACGTCTTCCTCAGCAGCATTCCAGCCCTCTGATTTAATGGTTGTAGGGTACACGACACTCAAAGACCTTAGAGTGGCCTCTCATAATGCTCAAGGTTTGAACTCCCCTAGAAAACGTAGAATTGCTTTTGAAAACTACAGATCCCTGAAGATAGATATAGTCTTAATACAAGAGACTCATTTCCCGATCCGATACAGCCCCAAATTCCTCCATGCACATTATCCCTCATTCTACATATCGAATGCCACTAATAAAACCAAAGGAGTAGCTGTGCTATTTTCTAAAAACAGTAAATTTTCTTACATTTCAGATCACAAAGACCCCGAGGGTAGATATATCTTTGTGAAGGGCACTATTGAAGGAAATATTTACTCCATAATTTCCTACTATGCCCCCAATAAAGGACAAACTGCATTCTTTCAATCTCTCCTCAAAACCCTAATGCCCCTAGTGGAAGGCAAGGTTATCTTTGGAGGAGACTCAAATATAGCCTTTGATCAAGGACTTGACAAAACTAGGCCCCCCAAAGCCCAACTGACACGCCCCACCAAAGCTAGCTTGAATATAGCAAAAGCCCTTCACGCTCATGGACTAATTGACATATGGAGGGAACTAAATCCTTCAAAAAGGGACTATACCCACTTCTCAGCTCCCCATCAGTCGTACGCAAGAATAGTCCATATTCTGGTACCCCCCTCCCTTATCCCATCTACATATAAAGCGACCATAATTGACACTGCGTGGTCAGACCACTCCATAGTTCTACTTTATATGCAAAACGCCCTCTCCAGGCCTTCAGGCACCCATTGGCGTCTAAATGAATCCATTCTGAGTGACCCCATTAAAACCTCCGAATTGTAAAAGTCACTGAATGAATATTTCCTTCTCAACAACATAGAAGATATCTCCCCTGAGACCCTCTGGGCGGCCCACAAAGCTACCATCAGGGGCAAAATTATCAGTATTGCCACTCAAATAAAGAGAGAGAGACTAATGGACATCCAAAAACTAGAAAAGAGCTTTGCCACTCTAAAACTCAGACACAAGAAAAACCCCTCTAAAACCCCGATAGCACAACTGGATGCAACTAGGCTTGAATTGAATTTAGCTCTCACGGTAAAAGCGGAGAAGCATATCTGCTGGAGTGGAGCTAGATTCTACCATTAAAAAGACAAAATAGGTACGTTGTTGGCCTCTAAATTATCTCCGCGTCTACGGTCTCACTGTATTCCCAGAATTAGAATACCAGGACATCCACCTATGGCTGACCCCAACAAAGTGTTGGAGGCCTTTAGTGACTTCTACACCAACCTGTATGCTAAGCCCACCAAGAATAAGGATCCTTTGATATCCAGTTTTCTCAAGGACCTTCAGATACCTACACTATCGGAGGAACATAGGGAGATCATGGAGGCAAGCATCTCCGTTGAGGAAATAAGGGAGGTAGTTGAAAATCTAAAAACAGGCTCGGCCCCTGGTCCTGACGGTTTATCAGTGCCATACTACAAGGCCTTCGTGGACACGCTAGCTCTCCACATGGCTAAATTCTTTAACATGAAAGCTCTAGGATCCCCCTTAGACCCTCAAATTAATGCGGCCTACGTAACGATAATTCCCAAACCAAATAAAAATCCCGAAGCAGTTGAGAATTATAGACCAATCTCCCTCATAAATAATTACCTCAAAATATTAACGAAAATAATGGCCAACCGTTTATCTTCCTTTATTAGTCACTACGTCCATAAGGACCAGGTTGGGTTCATAGCAGGGAGGCAGGGGCCTGATCAAATTAGAAGGGCCATTGACTTAGTCCCCTTCTACAATCGGGATGGGACGGGGGCTCCAAACAGGAAGGGATGCTGCTATCTTTAGACCTACACAAAGCCTTCGACACAGTTGAATGGCCTTACCTGTTTGGGTTATTAGAGCGAATGGGGTTTTGGAAACCGCTTTTTGGGCATTCTTCACTCCCTCTATTCCAACCCATTGGCACAGATTCGACTCTGCGGGCACCACTCCAGACCCTTTTACATTGCACGGGGCACTAGAAAGGGTTGCCCTCTATCTCCTTTAATCTTCGCCATGGCTATTGAGACACTTGCAGTGGCGATTTGTTCCAACACCAATATTCAAGGAATTTCCGGTGGGTCCCAAATTCATAAATGTGGCCTATTCGCCGACGATATGCTAATATTCGTTACCTCACATATCACATCCCTCCCTAATCTATGTAGCCTCCTAAATGTCTTTGCTAAGGTGTCAGGCCTAAGGGTTAACTACGACAAGTCCCACGCCCTCAACGTCTCTCTGAAAACAGCCACCGTGGAATAGTTGGAAAATTCATCTAAGTTTAAATGGAACGACTCGTCACTAGAGTATCTAGGGATTCATCTCACCGCCAAAATTAACTAACTATACTCAGTCAACTTCCCGCCCACATACAAGAAACTGGAATCGGAGGTAAAGTCCTGGCGCAGTAAGGAGCTTTCCTGGCTAGGGAAGATCCAGTCAATTAAAATGACACTCCTCTCCAGACTACTATATTTATTTAGAGCTTTACCGATTAACCTCAAGAAAGATCACTTGCAATCCCTACAAAGAAAAATCAACAAGTTTGTCTGGGGTGGAAAGGGTCATAGACTACCAAATAACACTCTTTACAGGCTGCGGACACAGGGGGGCCTAGGGTTACCAAGACTCTTCTGGTATTATCAGGCAGCAAGAATCGCCCAACCCTCAACTGTATTTTCCAGAACAGAAAAACCAGATTGGATCCCAATTGAAAGACAGTCGGTTCCTAATCATAGTCTTGACTACTTACTATGGATCCCTTCCAAGGACAGACCCCCCGTACTCGCACCAATCCTCTCAGAATCCATGACCCTTTGGGACAAAATAATGACTCAGACTTCATTAACCTCTAACTGCCGTCCACTGGCCCATATTTTCAATAATCCAGACTTCACTCCTGGTCTAAACATAATCTCCTTCAAATGGTGGTTGGACAAGGGGCTGTATCGGATTGGTCACTTCTTTACAGCAACAGGCCTATTAACTTTAAAATTCTGTCAACAACAACTGGACATCCCGAGGAAGGAACACTTTAGGTTTCTTCCAACACAACACTTCCTACACAAAATATGGGTAGGGAAACCCATCCCACCTAGGTTCACCCCTTACGAATCTTGGATAGGTCAAGCCATGAATCAGAGGGGTGGAATTTCTGTCATATACCAATCTTTGGCTCAGCAGGAAGGCAAAACCCCATATATGTCTGCATGGGAAAACTATCTCCAAATCCAATGGGACCTGGATAAATGGTGGATATCCTTCTCCAAAGCCTATAAGGGGATAAAAAATATTTCCCTAATAGAAACAAATATTAAAGTGATGACCAGGTGGTATCTCACACCTTCTAAATTAGCCCACATGTTCCCCTCTGTTAATCCTCTGTGTTTCAGGGGTTGTGAACTGAATGGCTCTATGGCCCACATATGGTGGGAATGTCCCAAAATTAGGTCATTCTGGAAGAGGATGTTCGCACTAATTCATAAAGTGATGGGGCAACAGATTCCCAGAATTCCCGCAGTGGCCCTCTTGAATGCCAATATCCCAGGCGTTTCTAAATGGACTCGCAAATTAACCCACTTCATACTCCTAGGCGCCAAACTAACGATTGCAAAGGCCTGGAAACAGCCTAAGGTGTCGTTTATTGCTGCCAAGCAGAAAATCTCCTGGGTGATGTCCCAGGAGAAATTGACCAGTATTCTGTTAAACTCCAGGGCACAGTTTGACTCCACCTGGGAACCCTGGGCCAATCACGTAGCTCTCTCCCTCATCCCTGGGATGCAAACAAACCAAGTAAAGGTCAACACCCTTGCTCCTTCGTGATGCTTGCTGAGTGGCTCTCCGACCCCTTCCCTCTCTCCCCCCCTCATATATGCCTTATGTTCTTTTTCTCCTCTTTTGGTTTGCTGGATTCTCCTAGTTTAAATTGATTGCAAACAGATATCTCGCCCAATTTGTTACTATAGTTCGAATGCTCCCAATATCAAGTGTTACAACCTCTCACAGGAGCCTTTAGGACAAACGAACTGCTACACTAATTTACTGGGGTGCTCTTTTTTTGTCAATAGTCCTGTCAATAGTCCTGGCCGCGCTCCGGGGGCCTCGGGGGGCCTGCCTCGGCACAGATTGATCCCATTAGGGGTGCCAGGGGGGTCCACTGGGACAACTGGGGCTTGGCATGGAACGTGTATCACGAGGCATCCTGTGGAAACCATTGGTTCTTTCGATCTTAATAATTCTGGAGGTGCCATACTCCTCAGTCATTTCATGTGCTCCTTTCATGCCCACTAGAGGAATCCTTTATCCTGTTATTTTAGGTATTGACGCATCATTTTATGTCTCTATGCAATGTCTGTACTTGTTTGCGCATTGTTGAAATAATAATAAAAACTTTGAAAGTAAAAAAAAAATGACAGTACGCAGTTTTTGAAAAAAGTTTCCATGCCCCAATCGCAACACCCACCGCCACTGCTGACCAGAAAAAAGAAAAAAAAAACCTCTGATCCCGACGAAGCTCTCGTCTCCTGCCATCTCCACCGTCTGACAGTTCTTAAATAACTAAGGGGCCACCTGGTGACATCTACGGGTGGCACCATCCCCAACCCAGAATGCACTCTATCAATGATGTCACAGGATGGTGGTACGTAAACTCTGGATAGGGCGAAACAGTAGTCTCACCCCTACTACCACTTTGATTTTATAAGAAGCCTACAATAAAGAAGTTGATTGTTTACCGGTTGTGCAGCCATCCTAATTTCCGTTGATGCCTGACAGCTGAAAACATGTGCTTTGGAATTCAGTGAAGAAATGCACTATGTTGTCATGTCAACAAATTAGACCCTTTATTACAAACTTTTAATAAAATGTACCATATATCCAGTTGCGGAATTGAATGGATTTATTTGTTTTATTTTCACAGGATAACTTCTAAATTTGTGTATGTAAGTTTGATTTTTATATGTTGTTTTTAACCCCAACTCCTCAAGATCTGGATAATGATATACACAAAACTAACGCTTGCTCTGCATGCATTGCTGCAGAGCTGGACACACAGCAGCTTAAACACATGTATATCTCTGCATTAGTCCTTCTATAACTCAATAATGATTGAAATGGCAACACATCTTTGCAATTGCTTTGTTCACATTGATCAATGCTGATGTGGTACATGCTGGTGTGGTACCCTATTAACCTTCCTATTTTTAAAAGATGGAAAAGTAATTCATGAGTTTGTAAAGGTATAAATTGTTGTGAACAGAATCTGATAAGCCATTAATCCCAGTCATTTATAAAAAATCTGATCACCCCATCGCCGCCCTGCAGTGTGCCCTACCTATCATTAGATCCTCCCTGTTCTGTGCTTGCAATATGATCCCTCTTTGTACACTCCACAAACCATTGTCTGTGCCCCCTCCTGTTTATTATATCAGGGCTCGACAAATCCCATGTGCCAGGTCGCGATGACAACTATAAATTACGTCCTGGTGCCTGGGTTCACATCTATGTGTACTGAAATCACAATGTCATTCCGGTTTCTGTGCAATTTCAGTACAGGTGCGATTTTGGCTCTTTCTCTCCACAGTTGTGTCTCATTGACTTCAATGCAAAAACTCCCTCCATTGGCTTCAATGCAAAAACTCCCTTCATTGACTTCAATGAAAAAACTACTGTCAATAACAATCCGAAGTAAACACTTGTCTATGCATGCCACTCTACTCTATCACTTGCGAGCCTGGAATGCACCACTACAAACAGGACCCTTTTCGTAATGGCACTCAAAGCACAATGAGTGTGGATCGCATCTGTGTGAACCAATAGGAACACTTAATATCTAGCCTATCATGCAAATCTGTGAGTTTGAAAACGCATCAAGAATCGCATATGTGTGAACCAGGGTGGTACATTCATACCTGGGTGTTTTGGGATCACGGCAGAATCACTGCAATTCTGACTGTGGTAGTCAAATGCAGGTTTAGGTGCCTCTACTGTCAATGGCACCTAAAAACATGGTGTGGTTTTGCCATGATTGTCGCGCTGCAAATTGCATTGTGTAAAGCTTGTCATCCAAAAGAAGCTTCCTTTTCTCGGTATCAGAACAATCCAAGTTCTCTTAGCTCACCCATTCGCTTGTCGATATATAGTCTAGTGTGGTGCAAAACATCAACTGTTTATTGAAACACAGGTACAAAGAGATCTACACTCAGGGGACAATTCCCCCTTCTTTGCATAATGACACAAGGTGGGGTAAACTGTACATCCAGTAACATGACACAGGTATATTCAGACTTTTCAACAAATAATTCAATTAGTAACTGGGCACCCAGACAGCCTTTAGGAAGGGAGCCTGGAACTCACCCCCCCCCCCCCCACAGCTAATAGCTGACAATGGTTCCATTACCATGAGCTAATTAACTAGCCACCTAAACCAGCCTAGATGAACAAACTATTCAGCAACAAGGCTACAACAAAGATAATTACACACTATCCTAAGTGTAAACACAGAACGCCTTAATACACAGGCATTAGCAGGAGACTCCAGTAACGGACTGTCCGGTCCTACCTACAACAGTCTGAGGCAAAGCTCATACAATGTCACAGCAGATCTTTAAATATTTCCCTGGATATTGTTAAGTATTACTGTCCCAAATGAAGGAGCAAACTTCATTTGCCATCTAGTAGCCCACTCCATTCTTTTTTTCAGGTCCTCTTGTAAAGTGTTTATATCCTGCTGTGATGTTATTGCCCTACATATTTTTGTGCCATCAGCAACTCATTGACCCTTGATCCACATGTATGCGTTCCTTGATCCGCATGTATGCGTTCCTTGATCATCCGATCGAGGGCGAATACTGCTGTGCAAAATGTAAGCACATTGTTTCCCTGGAAGCCCAGGTTCTGAATCTGGGGAAGCAACTGTCAGCACTGAGAAGTCCCTCCATACTAAAGGTGAGCCAGGAACATACACGGCAGGTGCCGGCAGGGGCCAGCACAGAGGCGGGTGGAGACAAAGAGGTGCAGGCACTAGCAAAGAGTAGATGGGTGACAGTCAGGAGGGGTAGAGGGGGAAGTGCCAGAGAGGCCGATCCAGGACTGGAGCATCCCAATAAGTACGCTCCATTGAGTGACATTGGTGAAACCAGTCAGGGACCAGCACTGCTGGAGATGAGGGACTCTCCTAGCTGCCAGGGGAAGAACTCCTCCAGTGAGAGTGGGGGGGCAGCAAAGGGAAAGGAAAGACAGATTCTGGTGGTAGGGGACTCAATTCTTAGAAGGACAGAGAGGGCAATCTGTAACCAAGACCTGAAGCACCGAACAGTATGTTGTCTACCGGGCACTCAGGTTAGGCACATCACGGATCTTGTGGACAGATTACTGGGAGGGGCTGGGGAAGACCCGGCTGTCATGGTGCACGTTGGCACCAATGACAAAGTCAGAGGCAGATGGAGTGTCCTAAAGAACGATTTTAGGGACTTAGGTGCTAAATTGAGGAAAAGGACCTCCAAGGTAGTGTTCTCAGGAATACTACCGGTACATCGAGCCACACCAGAAAGGCAGAGGGAGATTAGGGAAGTAAACAAGTGGCTGAAGAGCTGGTGTAGTAAGGAGGGGTTTGGGTTCCTGGAGGACTGGGCCGACTTCTCAGTCGGTAACCGGTACTATAGAAGGGACGGACTGCACCAAATGAGGAGGGTGCAGATCTGCTGGGAATGAAGATGGCCAAAAAGTTAGAGGGGTTTTTAAACTAGGCAATGGGGGGGAGGGTCCAGAGACAGTGATAGCCAGCGCGGAAGATATTCCAGAGGGTAGTATTGGGGGCATTAGTGGTAGGTTAACCAAAGCACAAAAACACAAGGTGAGTATAGTAGCAAGTCCTAGTTGCAATCTTGAAACACCCAATACGAGGACAATATGCGACCGGTCTAAACTATGTGGCATGTTCACCAATGCCAGGAGCATGGCGGACAAGATGGGTGAACTAGAGATACTGTTGTACAAGGAGGATTTGGATTTTGTGGGAATTTCAGAGACCTGGTTCAACAGCTCTCATGATTGGCTGGCAAACATTCAAGGGTATACCCTATACTGCAAGGATAGAAAGGGTAAAAAAGGGGGAGGGGTATGCCTATATATCAAGAATAATGTACAAGTGAATGTGAGAGATGACATCACTGAGGGAGCTAGGGAGGAAGTGGAATCCTTATGGGTAGAGCTCCAAAGGGATGAAGCTAAGGGGAAAATAATACTGGGAGTATGCTATAGGGCCCCTAACCTGAGGGAGGAAGTGGAGACGGATCTCCTATCACAAACTGGATTAGCAGCAAGGATGGGAAGTGTTATCATAATGCAGGATTTTAATTATCCAGACATAGACTGGGCGGAGGGAACCGCGCATTCATTTAAGGCTCGCCAGTTCCTTAATGTCTTGCAGGACAATTTTATGGGTCAGATGGTAGACGCACCAACTAGAAATAAAACATTACTGGATCTACTGATTACCAACAATACAGACCTGATCACAGATGTGGAAATACGGGGCAATTTAGGTAACAGCGATCACAGGTCAATTAGTTTCAGTATAAATCACACAAATAGGAAACATGAAGGGAACACAAAGACACTGAATTTCAAAAGAGCCAACTTCCCTAAACTACAAACCTTGCTAAAAGGCATAAATTGGGATAAAATCTTAGGAACAAAGAATACGTAGGAGAGATGGGTTTGCTTTAAGAGCATATTAAATAAGGGCATTAGCCAATGTATCCCATTGGGTAATAAATTTAAAAGAGCGAACAAAAATCCTGGATGGCTTAACTCCAATGTAAAAATGCATATAAAAGCAAAGGAGAAGGCCTTCAAAAAATACAAGGTTGAGGGATCATCCTCAGCATTCAGACTTTATAAAGAATGCAATAAGAAATGTAAGGGTGCAATTAGGACGGCTAAGATAGAACATGAAAGACACATAGCGGAGGAGAGCAAAAAAAATCCCAAGAAATTCTTTAAGTATGTAAACAGTAAAAAAGGGAGGACAGACCATATTGGCCCCATAAAGAATGAGGAAGGACATCTGGTTACAAAGGATGGGGAGATGGCAAAGGTATTGAATCTATTCTTCTCCTCAGTATTCATGAGTGAATCGGGGGGCTTCAGTAACCAAAACTGCAGTGTTTATCCTCATGACACAACACAGGAAGCACCTCCATGGTTAACAGAGGACAGAATTAAAATTAGACTTGAGAAACTTAACATTAATAAATCACCGGGACCAGATGGCTTGCATCCGAGGGTACTTAGGGAACTCAGTCAGGTGATTGCCAGACCGTTGTTCCTAATTTTTACAGACAGTCTATTGACTGGAATGGTACCAGTTGATTGGAGAAAAGCCAATGTAGCACCAATATTTAAAAAGGGCCCAAAAAACATCCCTGGGAATTACAGACCAGTTAACCTAACATCAATAGTATGTAAACTCTTGGAGGGGATGATAAGGGACTATATACAAGATTTTAGTAATAAAAATGATATCATTAGCAGTAATCAGCATGGATTCATGAAGAATCGTTCCTGCCAAACCAATCTATTAACCTTCTATGAGGAGGTGAGTTGCCATCTAGATAAAGGAAGGCCCGTAGACGTGGTGTATCTGGATTTTGCAAAAGCATTTGACACAGTTCCCCATAAACGTTTACTGTACAAAATAAGGTGCGTTGGCATGGACCATAGGGTGAGTACATGGATTGAAAACTGGCTACCAGGGCGTGTTCAGAGGGTGGTGATAAATGGGGAGTACTCAGAATGGTCAGGGGTGGGTAGTGGGGTTCCCCAGGGTTCTGTGCTGGGACCAATCCTATTTACCCAATGGGGGAGGGGAATTGGGACTTTAAATGAAATGGCGCCGGGTAAGGTCGCACGTTTCCATCCCTATGACTACAATACATAAAACCCACAGGCTGCAGCGAGCGAGTGAGGAAAAAGGGGGGGTTTGGGACTTTGAATGAAGCCAATGGTTTGCCAGCCGACACATAACGGTGGATCAAATAAATTTTATTTCATATTCATACACACAATGGTATCAAAACAATGTCAAAATAAACATTTGGTAAAATGTTAGCATTGATAACCACAGATCAACGTAAGGATCATTAGCATTGTTATCAAAGGTATAACTGGTAACAGAAGTGATAACATGAGTATGAGCCATATTACTAGATAAAAACAGGGATCACCAGGTGTCAGGAAAAATAGATACTTAAAACAAGGTAATGTCTGCCTGATATCTGGCCTCGAATTCCTGTTAAAAGGTAATAGCCTGTATAACATGGGTTGAGACAATGAAGGGGAACTGGTAGCTCGACGCGTTTCGTGGTTCGCGACCACTCATCAGGAGCAGACATGTCATATTTCTGGAATTTAAAGTGATATCATGAGTCAAAAGGTGGGTACATGAGGGCTGATAATCCCCCAAACAGTAGAGGTACTCACAATAGGCATGTGGCCAGTGGCTCTCTACCCACACCATCTTCACCTATGTCACACAGGTAATACCCCTTTCACCCCACTCTTATCTTCCTTTCTCTTCCCCCTGATGTGCCTTTCACCAGCGGGTTGTCCCAGCCTCATTCACTTTTCACCTTGTCCTCACTTCACATCTCCACTCACGGACTACCATACCAACCTCACCTTTCTACCTCCCCCACACCCTCCCCTCTTTTTTCCCCCCCATTGTCACCCTTCTTATCTTCTCTCTTGCACTCACTCCCCCCTTGCACCTTGACTCATCTGCCACTTTTATCTTTAGGGTGCCTCGTGGCTCCTCATCGCCTCCCGGGGGGGTGCCTGTTTTTGGTCGCCGCGGCGGGGATGCCTGCCTCAGCTCCCGGTTGGCATTAGTTCTGGATGGCTTGCCGTACCTGGCCACTCACCGTCAACCCATGCCTATTGTGAGTACCTCTACTGTTTGGGGGATTATCAGCCCTCATGTACCCACCTTTTGACTCATGATATCACTTTAAATTCCAGAAATATGACATGTCTGCTCCTGATGAGTGGTTGCGAACCACGAAATGCGTCGAGCTACCAGTTCCCCTTCATTGTCTCAACCCATGTTATACAGGCTATTACCTTTTAACAGGAATTCGAGGCCAGATATCAGGCAGACATTACCTTGTTTTAAGTATCTATTTTTCCTGACACCTGGTGATCCCTGTTTTTATCTAGTAATATGGCTCATACTCATGTTATCACTTCTGTTACCAGTTATACCTTTGATAACAATGCTAATGATCCTTACGTTGATCTGTGGTTATCAATGCTAACATTTTACCAAATGTTTATTTTGACATTGTTTTGATACCATTGTGTGTATGAATATGAAATAAAATTTATTTGATCCACCGTTATGTGTCGGCTTGCAAACCATTGGCTTCATTCAAAGTCCCAAACCCCCCCTTTTTCCTCACTCGCTCGCTGCAGCCTGTGGGTTTTACCAATCCTATTTAATTTGTTCATAAATGATCTGGAGGATGGGATAAACAGTTCAATCTCTGTATTTGCAGACGATACTAAGCTAAGCAGGGCAATTACTTCTCCGCAGGATGTGGAAATCTTGCAAAAAGACCTGAACAAATTAATGGGGTGGGCGACTACATGGCAAATGAGGTTCAATGTAGAAAAATGTAAAATAATGCATTTGGGTGGCAAAAATATGAATGCAATTTATACACTGGGGGGGAGAACCTCTGGGGGAATCTAGGATGGAAAAGGACCTGGGGGTCCTAGTAGATGATAGGCTCAGCAATGGCATGCAATGTCAAGCTGCTGCTAATAAAGCAAACAGAATATTGGCATGCATTAAAAGGGGATCAACTCCAGAGATAAAACGATAATTCTCCCACTCTACAAGACTCTGGTCCGGCCGCACCTGGAGTATGCTGTCCAGTTCTGGGCACCAGTCCTCAGGAGGGATGTACTGGAAATGGAGCGAGCACAAAGAAGGGCAATAAAGCTAATAAAGGGTCTGGAGGATCTTAGTTATGAGGAAAGGTTGCGAGCTCTGAACTTATTCTCTCTGTAGAAGAGACGCTTGAGAGGGGATATGATTTCAATTTACAAATACTGTACTGGTGACCCCACAATAGGGATAAAACTTTTTCGCAGAAGAGAGTTTAATAAGACTCATGGCCACTCATTACAATTAGAAGAAAAGAGGTTTAACCTTAAACTACGTCGAGGGTTTTTTACTATAAGAGCGGCAAGGATGTGGAATTCCCTTCCACAGGCGGTGGTCTCAGCGGGGAGCATTGATAGCTTCAAGAAACTATTAGATAATCACCTGAATGACTGCAACATACAGGAATATGTAATGAAATACTGACACATAATCACACACATAGGTTGGACTTGATGGACTTGTGTCTTTTTTCAACCTCACCTACTATGTAACTTTGTAACTATGTAACACTGAGCTTGAGCTGTTAATCCCATCCTCTATCATTTATAAATAAATTAAACAGAATTGGTCCCAAGACAGAGCCTTGGGGTACCCCACTTAACTACTCTAGACCATTCTGAGTACACGTTATTTATCACCACCCTTTGGACCCATTAAATGTAAATAGTGGTGGCATTAATATGTAAATGGCTGTGGACCGGCTGCATCTATATGTAAATAGAGGTGGCATTCATATGTATATCATGCCCCCCTGGGGTCACATCCACCATCACTTCTGCTGAATGCTAAAGAAAGAAATAAGAGTGGTGCACTTATTCAATAACCTGCCGTGAATTAATATACTTAAAAAATGAACACAAGTATCCAAAACATACAAATAAATGTGAATAAAAGTCTAACTAAAGCCTAATGGTAGGAGTCAGTTCATATAAAGGTAAAAGACTCATAGGGGTAACTTGATAGAAGAAAAAACAGTCAACACATCAATCCAAACATTGACATTATATTTATGAATTGGTCACTCACCTCCAAAAATGACCCAAATGACTCACCTCCAAAAATGACCCAAACAAGGCTTATCAGATAGATAAGGAATCCTACTGATGGATCTGTAAAGACATCCAGGTCCCAAGCGAAGATGAAGAACTATGTCCAGATCTTGGTATCAAAACATCTTGGGAAACTCCATATGTAGAGGAAACAGCTCGCTCCAAGAAATGGCACTTCTTGTATAAATGGCGCTCAAAGGAAACAAAGAACAGCCATAGTGCAATATTGCCAAAGAAAAAGTACATTTATTAAGTAAAAGAAGCTGCTTACATCAAGTAAGACTAAAAATCGCAGTAAGAAACAATGGGAGTGGTGACACACTCGCCTTCTCACCGCACTTCCGTAAAACGCCACCGGAAATGACGTCACAAGGCTCCACCCGATGCGTTGAGTCACGTGACTTCCTCAGGGATAGGAGCCAAGTGACAAGCGCCAGGTATTTATACCCCCCTTCAACCAATGGGTAAGCCTTAGTAACAGGTGAGTCATCAGTTCATCTGTGTCCAATATAATTAATTGGCCAATAAAAAAAAAAAACATCCATCTTGGCCAGAGAAAACTGCCTAGCAACCGAAAGGTGATAGATTGCACACAATACAATAAAATGAAATAAATTAACTACAACACTAAATGGCGGAGAAACATGGAAAATTTTAGACATTCAATATGCAAATTGATACAGAAGTATTTTTCATACAAGATTTCCCAAAAAGGAATATTGGAGAGAAAAAACTAAATCCAAGAATAAAAGATAAAGATATAAAATATATACACAATAAGAATGAGAGAGAGAGGATGATAATGGTGACATCTAGTGGGCAAAAAACAATAGTGCTGCCACATGTAGTTTATATCCACAATTATAGACATACTAAGTAAGTATGAGAGGATGACATCTAGTGGACAAGAACAATATCACCACTGAACGGATACCCAATATACAAAAACATATAGAAATGACCCAACATGCTCATCAATACACCAAACAGTGGTTTCATTGTACAATACTAAACTTAATAGATAAGTAAATAGAAATGAAAATGAACATCTAGAAATCAGAAATGAAACAATTAAGGTCAAAATCAATGTTTAACCCTTGAGGATGGAAAGATTTAATTACAAAAATCCATTTTGATTCACATTTACTCAGAGTGTTAACTCTTATTACTACAGTGAGGTTTATATCTTTCAATTGCCCAAAATTTCAATACTGAAGGGTCCTGTGAGTGGAATTAGGCAAAATGTCTAGGGACAGTATGCTTAGTAAACCCCTTACAAATTTTTTGAATATGCTGTCTAATCCTTTTCCACATCGGGCATTTAGTCCTACTGATATATTGTTTCAAGCACGGACATTGGAGGACATACACCACCCCCTCTGTCCTACAAGAAATATAGTCTTTGATCTGATATTCCTTATTGGTAACAGTGGATTTGAATGTGTCGTTAGAGATGTCCTCTCCATTATAGTGACTTCTTCTATTTTATGATTAATAAAATCTTCATTGTATCCTCTGAACAAATCTGTTACCAATAAATCTTGCCTGTTCGTTGAAATCTTGTTCATTAATACAATTTCTTTCTAATAAGCTGGCCTTTTGGTATATTGATGAGCCACGGGTCATGGTGGCAGATATCTGTTTGAATGTAGCTATTCTGATCAACCTGCTTGAAAGAGGTTTTCGTGATGAAATTTTGGTCTTTGAATTCTATAGTTAGGTCAAGAAAATGTATTGATGTGTTACTATAATCCAATGACAGCCGTATATTTTTCGTGTTAACATTTAGCTGTTGGAAGAACCCTTTCAGACTCTCTTCATCGCCTGTCCAGACTACTATGACATCATCAATATACCTCTTGTATAATAGGAGTCCATGCAGAGGGTCTTTGTACACACTTTCTTCTTCCCACTTTGCCATAAACATATTGGCTACACTTGGTGCATAACGAGCACCCATGGCAATCCCCTTGATTTGTTTAAAATAATCAGGGTTAAACCAAAAATAGTTATGACAAAGCCCATAATCCAAACACTTAAGTAAATAAGATTTTTGTTTAAATGGTAACTCACTTAAAGTATTAAGGGCCCATTTAACTGATTGAATAGCTTTGTTATGGTCAATAATTGTATACAAAGAAGACACATCTGCCGTTGCTAATAGCAACCGATCGTGTCTCACTTTTGATCTCCTCAAGGATCTGTATAAGATGTTTGGTGTCCTGTAAATAGGATCTAGTATTTGGTACCACCGGTTGTAAGAACAAGTCAATATACTCCCCCAATCTTGCATTGACTAACTGTATGGCATTGACAATGGGTCTCCCCGGTGGATGGGTCTGGTCCTTGTGTAGTTTCGGTATGGTATATATCACAGGTACTCAGCAAGTTTGAGGTAACAGATATTTATTTTCTTTATCATTTAAAATGTTCTTCCTGGTTCCCAGTTGTATTAAGCTTTCCAATTCTTGCTTATATTTTGTTGTGGGATTTCCCATCAATTTAAGGTAAGTATTATGATCATTCAGTTGCCCAGTAAGTTCATTGTTCATTGGTGGCCAGTGTAGAAATCCCCCTTTATTGGTTGTCAGTGAAAATTTTTCATTACATTGGTGATCAGTGTACATTTCCTATTACATTGGTTGTAAGTGCAAAACTGCTCTTACACTGGTGGTCACTATAAATCCCCTTTACATTGGTGGTCTGTGTAAATCCCCCCTAACATTGGTAGTCAATGTGTCACCTTACATGGTCATTGTAAATTCCCCATTACAATGGTGGTCAGTGTAGAATCCCCCACTATATACTTGCCAAAGATTTCCAGCTTTTCTCTAAATGATTCAAAATTTGTACAGTGTCCAGCTTCCTAACAAATCCCCCCCCCTCACCACTGCCACTGAACCCATTAACCCCCCAGCATTGCCACTGGTCACACCCCCCCCCCTTTCCCCCAGCATTGCCACTGATCCTAGAAGTTTTCTGTCTACTTTCTATTTTTCTGTCTATTGATGGTTCCCCTCACCTAACCAGTCCATGGTATGCAGGCAGTGAGGAGATGATGTGCCTTTAGCAACCAATCAGTGAGCAGCAATGATGTGCACTAACCTCTTGCAACTAATCATTGAGCGGTAAGGATATGGAGTAATCTCTAGCAACCAATCAGTGAGCAGTAATAATGTGCAGTAACCTCTCACTACTAATTAGTGAGTGGTAAGAATGTCCAGTAACTTCTAGCAACCAATCAGTGAGCAATGTTGCTGTACAGTACAATGTCAATGGAACACTATACTACAAAATGCTCATTGATTGCAACCAAGATTTGTTAATTTGCGCACACAAAAAGTGTTTTTGCTAAAAAAAAAAAAAACAAGACTGTTGCAAAAATGAATACACCCCAGTGAAAGTCTTAGGAGCAGTGGCGGCTGGTGTTGTGTTTTTTTTTTTTTTGGTGGGGGGCAGTTAACAACCCCTGTTACCACCCCCCTGCGGTCCGTTGGTCAGGTCACCCATGCGTCATCCATACCAAGTCCCCCCACCCCCCCAGGCTGTCGTTCGGTAATCCAGACCTGCACTTACCCCATCTAGGTCGGGCAAGGCTCCTACGGGCAGCGGCTTCCATTACGTCTCCTCCTCCTCCTGTGCATTATGGTGGCTTCTGCTGTGCGTCTCCTCCCTCCTCCTCCCAGGCATCCAATAGGGTCGCCTGTCCTTTCAGCCAATCAGGTGATGGGTCTCAGGACCCGCTTCCTAATTGGTCAGGAGGAGGATCAGTGTGAGAATAGCGAATATTCATTCACTATTCTCACACAACTGGGTGGGCTCGGAGTGCAGTGCTCTGCACACAGAGCCCACCCTTTTTTTTTAAGCCTATTGGAGTCTGGCTCTAATCCTGTGCTTCAATAAAAAAAAAACAACCCCCCCTATTGGGATCCATGCGTCCAGTGCCCTGCATGTAGATTAGGGGGCCGGACACATGGATGGGGGGTGCCTGTGCGCCTCTAATGGACTCCAATGGACAAGCCGCCACTGCTTAGCAGCAAAGCTAAATTTTAACCGCTTGCCAACCAGCCACTGCAGTTGCACAACATGACTCGTCTGCGCGAATTGCTGTCATGTTACGTTCGTTCTAGATTTGGCCACTAGGGGCTCGCACATGCTCCCTGCTCGCCCATGGAGCCAATGCGAGTGACCGGCGGCCGCGATCGCTCTGGGCACACGGAGAACCGGGATCTGTGTGTGTAAACACACAAATCCCGGTTCTCTGAGGGGAGAACAGACAGATCATCTGTTCATACAGATTATGAACAGCGATCTGTCATCTCCCCTACACAGTCCCATCCCCCCTTCAGTTAGAACACACAATAGGGAACATATTAACCACTTGATGGCCCCCTAGTGGTTAACCCCTTCCCTGCCAGTGACATTTTTACAGCAATCAATGCATTTTTATAGCATTGATCGCTGTAAAAATGCCAATGATCCCAAAAATGTGTCAAAATTGTCCGATGTGTCCGCCATAATGTCGCAGTCCCGATTAAAAATCGCAGATCGCTGCCATTACTAGTAAAAAAAAAATTAATAATAAAAATGCCATAAAACTATCCCCTATTTTGTAGACGCTACAACTTTTGCGCAAACCAATCAATATACGCTTATTGCGATTTTTTTTTTTTACCAAAAATATGTAGAAGAAGAATACATATCAGCTTAAACTGAGGAAAAAAATAGTTTTTTATATATATTTTTGGGGGATATTTATTATAGCAAAAAGTAAAAAATAATGCATTTTTTTCAAACTTGTCGCTCTTTTTTTGTTTATAGCGCAAAAAATAAAAACCGCAGAGGTGATCAAATACCACCAAAAGAAAGTTCTATTTGTGGGGAAAAAAGGACGTCAATTTACTTTGGGTGCAACGTCGTCGCACGACCGCGCAATTGTCAGTTAAAACGACGCAGTGCCGAATCGCAAAAAGTGCTGTGGTCAGGATGGGGGTAAAATCTTCCGGGGGATGAAGCGATTAAACAGAATCCTAATTAACAAGAATGTAACTACAGGTGAGTTTAATTATTCATTAAACAGGTGTCCAGCAGACAGTTGAGTATAAAAGGGCATTGAATAACAAAGAAAACCCCTTTCCCATTTCATGCTGCAAGCAATGGCACCACGTGGAAGAGAAATGTCACAAGGCTTGAGAAAGAAAAAAAATCTTTACACAAGAATGGTGAAGGCTACAGGAAGAACAGCAAAGCTTTACTTATCAGTCAGAATACTGTAGCAAAAGTGATGCAAAAATGTTACAAAGATGGAACTGCAACCATCTGAAATCCAGGCTGTCCATGGAATTTAACACCTCGACAGGAGTGTCTGATGAGAAGGATTGAAGAAAATCTCCATGCAAGTTCACTATAGTTAGCTAAAGAAGTAGAAAGCCAAACTGGGGTGATTGCTTCCCATGACAAAATACAGTGTACACTGCAGAGGAATGGCATGCATGGGTGTCGTCCATGAAGGAAGCCTCGCCTAAAGCCCATGCACAAAAAACCCCACCTAGAATTTGCCAGGGCCCATGCTGAAAAAAGAAGACTACTGGGACTCTGTACTCTGGAGTGATGAGACCAACATAAATGTTTTTGGAACTGATGGCTTCTAAACTGCATGAAGTCGCAAAGGTGATGAGTACAAAGAAAAATGCATGGTGGTGGCAGTGTCCTTCTGTGGGGCTGCATGAGTGCCGCTTGTGTTGGGGAGCTGAATTTCATTGATGGTATCATGAATTCACAGATGTACTGCTCTGAATTGAAAGAAATGCTACCATCACTCCATGCCCTTGGTTTTCGTGCACTTTTCCAACATGACAATGATCCAAAACACACATCTAAGGCCACTGTTGCATTTCTGAAAAAGAACAGGGTGGAAGTGATTCAGTGGCCAAGTATGTCTTCTGATTGGAACCCAATCAAACACCTATGGGGAATTATGAAAAGTTGAGCATCACTCTCCATCCATCATCCAGGCTCTAAAAGTGGTCATTCTTGAAGAATGGAAAAAGATAGATTTTGCAATATGCCGCCAACTTGTTCATTCCATGCCTAGAAAACTTGGTGCTGTCCTTACAAATCATGGAGGCCATACAAAACACTAGATGTAGTAGTTTTTATTGTGGGGTGTACTCATTTTTGCATCAACTTATTTGAGTAAAACTGAAGATTTTGTAATCTATTATTACCTTACTTTCATGTAATGGAGCTAAACAAATGTTCTATAAGACTCTGTTTTAAAATTTTGGAAAATTGTTCTTGTGTTCATTGAGATATTGAAATCTTACTTTTCAAAAGGGGTGTACGCATTTTATGCTGAGCACTGTACATCAACACCACTGGACACGCGCCCTTCTTCCTTATGTTTGGGTGGTACCTCCTGTTGGGAGCACTGGAACACCTTACACTCAGAACTACTAGTACTTGGGTACAGGAGCATTGGGAGTGGATACAAAAGGCCAAGCAGTTGGTGTTGGACAAGCACAAAGAGATGGCTACTGAACCTGTCAAGGAAGAACTGCCACTGCGACCAGGGGGACCGGGAGTTTTTTGAATGCCAAATACACCCGAGGAAGCAAGCTGGAGCCTAAGTGGGAGCGCACTCTGTACCAGGTGGTGGGGCATCCTTTCCCACCTACCCAGGCCCGGATTTACTCCCTTTGCCGCCCCAAGGCCGGGTCCTTCAATGACGCCCCCCCACACACCACCATTCTGGTTCTTTATCGATGACTACTACAATAGATCAATTAAAAACATATCTCCACACACGAGAACACTGAAACTAACTGGCTTTAATTGTACAGACTGAAAATACTCTGTAATGCAGAAAATGCCTTTTAAAGATTATAGCAGTAAGAAGCTCTCTACAATTTTTTAGTTCTAACTTTTCTTTTGGCAAACTCATCTATAATATCTTCGTAGGACAAATTATTTAAAAGTTCTGACTCAATGGCAAGTAAAGCTAAACTGTTCAGTCTTTCTTGACCCAAAGATGATCGTAAATAGTTCTTTATGCAAATACATTTCATTCAATTTATGGACCACAGCTCAGTTGCAGTGCATAGAAACAGTAGGCATTTTGCACCACACTGCTCAGCACGCAGTGGCGCTGTTGCAGTGTGAACAGGACACATAGAAAACAATTGTTTTCTATTACCCTTGCAGAGACCTGTGTTTTGCTAGTGCAGAAATCACAGACCCCCTTTTACATTAGTGTCTTCAGTCCTCCTCCTTCACATCACATCACAGACCCCTTTTACATCAGTGTCCTCAGTCCCCCCTTTACATCACATACCCCCTTTTACATCACGACCTCCTTTTACATCAGTGTCCTTAGCCCTCCCCCTTACGTCACACCCCCCCACCTCATCACAAGCCCCCATTACAGACTGACCCATCACAGACTGACCTCCCATCACAGACTGACCCATCACAGACCCTCCCATCACAGACTGACCCCCCCAAATCACAGACCCCTCATTACAGACTGATCCCCCATCACAGACCCCCATTACAGACTGACCTGACCCATAGCAGACCCCCATCATAGACTGACCTCCCCATCACAGACTGTCGTGCATCCCATGAGAAAGCTCGGAGACCAGAGGCACATCTACTCCGCGTTCCCGAGCTGTGGTATAACCCCACCATGGATTGCTTCCTGCTTAGGCCCGCATCTCCAGCCTTGAGTGTGCAGGACAACCCGCCAGACCCTCCAGTTCCTCTGACACTCGAGGCAAGTAACCCTTTTGCTGCATCTCGCACTCAACCACAGGGATCACTCACCCCCCTGATGACAGAGGTTCTATATGCTAAACTATCCTCCTTGTTCCAGAATCTCACACATAGCATCACGCAAGAGGTGGGAAAGCTTGCTAAAGAGCTAAGAGGGTAAATTGTAGAGCTGGGAGAGCGTACTGACATTTTGGAAACAAAGTTTGATGAGATGGACATATTGTACTATGACCTGGAAGAGGACAATGCAGCTCTAGAATACAGTTACTCAGCTCCAATCACAACAAGAGGATCTGGAGAACAGGGAGCGCAGACAAAACCTGCGGATCAGAGGGACATTGGCGATTAGACATGGCCCACAGATCTCTTGCTCCAAACCCCTGGCTGGGGTTAACCCAAGGGACATTATTGTCCGCTTCCATTACTATGACAGTAAAGAAGCCTTAACTGTGGCCACCTGCAACAAGTCCAGGCTTGAATTTAAAGGAGCCAGGATACAGGTTTTCAGCGACCTATCCCCTATCACTCTTGCGAAACGCAGAAGTCTGCGGCCTGTGACACTCCACCTTCAGAACCATAAATTCACTGCTGGGGCTTCCGCTTTCAGCTCTCTGCCTCTTGTGTACAACACTCCATGCAAGACCTTCAGGAAAGTGATGCCTTTCTACGCAAACTGGGCCTTCTACCCCTCCCTGAAGAAGATCTTTTGCCGCTTCCTGCAACACCCAAGCCACCGTTTGCTCCAAGTCGCATCTGGACCTCGGTTTGGCAGAAACAACACAAATCTGTTTCTACTCCTCAGAGGTGTCCTGTGTCCAGATACCCAACCTGATGGATTTCACTACACCTGATGGTTTGAATTCCTGTTGTCCCTGGCTCTGACATCTGTCTCGGGCCAGAGTTCCTGACTATTGGTCTTTCTTTCCATACTCATGGGATGCACCTTTTTGATTATTTGTTTAACTATATGGTTTCCTTTTCCAGGCTCTCCTTTACCGGAAGACGGTGGGGGACCCCCCTTGCCCTGTTTTGGAGGTCTCCATGCCCCTCTTACCAGTCCAAGGCTGTAGCTCTGGCTTCCTGAATGGTTCCTGCGCTTCAGGTTTTGTTTTTTGTTTCAATATTATTTATTGTTATTATTTATTATTTACTGACAAATCCAACCTGGTCCAGATGTATTAGTTGGGGCAATAATGGTTGTAGATGACTAGCTAAGATCTTAGCAAAAATGTTTACATCAACACCAATTAAAGATATGGGTCTGTAGTTTGCACATAGAGAAAGATCTTTTCCTGGTTTCGGGATGAGTGAAATATGTGCTTCCATTGTTTGTGTAGGAAAAGTAGACCCATTCGCTATGGAATTAAATACCTCAGTCCAGTAGTGTATTTAGGTTTTGTGCTGCCCTAGGCCTGACTAAACTCATGTACCCCCTAATTTAAATATGGCCCACCCCTTCCTGTCAAGGCCACATCCCTTGCTGTTTAAGACCTGCCCTGAAATTTTCGAGTGGGGACACTGGGGGGGCAAAGGATTCCCTTAATTTGCATAGATCTACGTCTACTCTCACTTTTTTTGTGGCTATGGGGCAGAAAATGAAGGGAAGCAAACACGTCTGAGCGGAGGCAACCTCCAATAGTGTTTCAGTTGTAATTTAGCACTTATGTTCAATTTCTAAGGTTCTAAGCTTTTGGACGGCCAATGTAATGGCAGCTAAGCGGTTCTTTTTTAATCGGGCACCTAGTTGAATAAAAGTCCCTCTCAGCATTCAGACTCTATAAGGGATGCAACAAGAAATGTAAGGGTGCAATTAGGGTGGCTAAGATCGAACACGAAAGACACATAGTGGGGGGGGAGCAAAAAAAAAAATTCTTTAAGTATGTAAACAGTAAGACCATATTGGCCCCATAAAGAATGAGGAAGGACATCTGGTTACAAAGGATGCGGAGATGGCAAAGGTATTGAATTCTTCTCCTCAGTCTTCATGAGAGAATAGGGGGCTTCAGTAACCAAAACTGCAATGTTTATCCATATGACACATCACAGGAAGCACCTCCATGGCTAACAGAGGACAGAATTAAAATTAGACTTGGGAAACTTAACATTAATAAATCACCGGGACCAGATGGCTTGCATCCGAGGGTACTTGAGGAACTCAGTCAAGTAATTGCCAGTCCATTGTTCCTAATTTTTACTGACTGAAATGGTACCAGGTGATTGGAGAAAAGCCAATGTAGCACCAATATTTAAAAAGGGCCCAAAATACATTCCTGGGAATTACAGACCAGTTAGCCTAACATTAATAGTATGTAAACTCTTGGAGGAGATGATAAGGGACTATATACAAGATTTTAGTAACGAGAACGGTCTCATTAACAATAATCAGCATGGATTCATGAAGAATCGTCCTTGCCAAACCAATATATTAACCTTCTATGAGGAATTGAGTTGCCATCTAGATAAAGGAAGGCCCGTAGACGTGGTGTATCTGGATTTTGCAAAAAGCATTTGACACAGTTCCCCATAAATGTTTACTGTACAAAATAAGGTCCGTTGGCATGGATTATAAGACGAGTACATGGATTGAAAACTGGCTACAAGGGTGAGTTCAGAGGGTGGTGATAAATGGGGAGTACTCAGAATGGTCAGAGGTGGGTAGTGGGGTCCCCCAGGGTTCTGTGCTGGGACCAATCCTATTTATTTTGTTCATAAATGACCTGGAGGATGGGGTAAACAGTTCAATCTCTGTATTTGCGGGCGATACTAAGCTAAGCAGGGCACTAACTTCTCCGCAGGATGTGGAAACCTTGCAAAAAGATCTGAACAAATTAACAAGGTGGGCAACTACATGGCAAATGAGGTTTAATGTAGAAAAATGTAAAATAATGCATTTGGGTGGCAAAATATGAATGTAATCTATACACTGGGGGGAGATCCTCTGGGGGAACTTATTCTCTCTGGAGAAGAGAAGCTTGAGAGGGGATATGATTTCCGTTTATAAATACTGTACTGGTGACCCCACAATAGGAGTAAAACTTTTTTACGGAAGGGAGTTTAACAAGACACATGGCCACTCATCAAAATTAGAAGAAAAGAGGTTTAACCTTAAACTACGTAGAGGGTTCTTAACTGTAAGAGCGGCAAGGATGTGGAATTCCCTTCCACAGGCGGTGGTCTCAGCAGGGAGCATCGATAGTTTCAAAAAACTATTAGATAAGCACCTGAACGACCGCAACATACAGGGATATACACTGTAATATTGACATATAATCACACACATAGGTTGGACTTGATGGACTTGTGTGTTTCTTCAACATCGCCTACTATGTAATTATGTAAAACTGCTTTCAAGGATCTGTGATATAGTCGATTAAATCAATAGGCAAGGTTTTGTGGAAAGCAATAGAAACTCTTTTAGACTTCTGGACAGAATTAGTACTATGGAACCACCAGTTAAAATATCTGCTGGCGCAGGAGGGAAGAGAATCAGTCTGAAAGTGAGTTTCTTGTAGCAAGAGTAAATTGACTTTATATTTGTGCATTTGGTACAAGATTGTCCCTCTCTTGGAGGCAATATTTAAACCTTTAGCATTGCAAGAGCATATATTCAAGAGTGGTTGTGTCACCACTGTATAGACCATGGTGGAGATAAAAAAAACAAACAAAAAAAAACAAAAAAAAGGACACTCCAGAGAACAAAAAAAAAGGGGAGGGAGAGAGAGTGTCACAGGGAAACCCTAATGTGCCTGCAAGACACCACACAATAGGCACTAACCGTGCCTGTCCTATGTAGGGGGGAAAAATCAACAGAAACCACAAGATGTGTTCCCTGCAACATAGCAGACATAGCAGCATCATTCAGAAAATATACAAAATTATAATTAATTCTTAAGTTGTTTAAAACAGCTAGATAGCGTGCAATATATAAACCATCGCCCCTTTGACCGGGCAGGTTAAGGTATATACTAACAAATTATTTCCTAATTAAGCCCAGAAAGAAAAAAAAGGGGGGGAGGGGGATGGAGGAGGGAGACATATGTAAAAATTACGAATGTACATGCCACCAATTTTAAAAGATAAATTATTCAATTTTTCCTCTCAATTTTCTCCTCCCTAAAAATAAATGACTATCAGAACCCAAAATAATCTCAAAGTAAATCATAATGTCACATGTCAAAAAATAAAAAGGGGGGGGGGGCGTTTAAAAAGTCTTTATTCATGTGTCCAATCATTCTGACTAACTGAACCCTTTATCAGCATCTTGCAGCCTAGGTCGAGATCTAGTTCTTCAACGTTGTTGAATAGCGGTGACAACTAATCTTCCTGGCTGGCGATGCTCCTCAGGAGGGTCAAGCCAATTTGGAATAAAAATATGATTTTGCTCAAGAAAATCAAACAACGCTGGAAGTTGCTCCAGATTAGAAAGGACAAACATCTCAGATCCACATGTCACTTGAATACTAAAAGGGTGACCCCAAGTATAAGTAACACCTGCTTGATGAATCAGGTCTAGTAAGGGACGGACAGTCCTTCCCATATATAGAGTATTCCGAGAAAGATCTGGGAAGAGGTGGATAGTATAATTTTCAAAATCAACAGGGCCATGGCTCCAAGCCTTACGCATAATTTCTTCCTTCAACATATAATAATGCACTCGACATAGTACATCCCTAGAGCGACTGGCCCGATCACTTCCCCCCCTCTCCACTCGATGTACTCTTTCTAAATCAATATTAGAAGCAGATTCCCTGCCCAGAACCTGATTTAGGATAGCAGTTAAGGATGGTTTTAAGTTAACACCTAAGATATCCTCTGAAATCCATTTTAAGCAAATGTTATTTCTGGGACTGCGATTTTTGCTGTCTTCAATACGGAGTTTGTGTTGATGGAGGCGGAAAAGGTTTGCAGAAGATGCAGATTCCAGCGCAGAAATTCGTACAGCATGATCTTATTGTGTATGAGCAATTGCAAATACTGCAGTTTCAGACACTGTCACTTTTGTTGTCTAAGTGCACTCAACTCAGTGTGAATAGACGATTCCATCTTTATTGCCCAAGTTTAAACGTCTGCACGAAAAGCAGAAATTAAAGCCGAAATTTCAGAGCTTGAGCGTACCCCAGACATGCACTGCTGTGGTGCTGCAGCCAAACCATCCCCTATTTGTATAGAGGGCAGAGATACAGCTGTGGCTGGATGAGTAGCCAACCTCACATTGTTAGTAATAGATACATCTGCTCCATCTATCTTAACTGCCTTAACTGCTTTTACAGCCTCTTCGGGCTTGTCAGGCTTGTCAGCAGAAAGCATGCTGTCTATCTAGATGAAAGGGTTGGAGAGACTGAAAGGCAGCGACAGCAGCAGCAGCGGCTCTGGTAGAGGAGGTAAATCGAATCTTACCCGTCGCCATCCTGTCCTTCCTCTTGCGGGAGTCTGTCAGTGTTTCAGTGTTGCACGGCGGAGGAGGAGGTGAAGGAGATGACAGGGGAAGTAACCCAAGCAGGTATGGAATGTATGAAACGAAGGAGGAAGTACTGGTAATATAGTTGCCACCTCATTCCTTTAAACCCGAACACATATGAATTACACATGTTCTGTGGCTAATTAAATGCAGATAAGGCAACAAGTGAGTTTATTTACCACCTTAATCAACCACAGAACCTGTGTAATTCATATGTGTACGGGTTTAAAGAGATGAGGTGGCAACCATAACTGGTAACGCTGGATGGATCCTGTACACTGTAGTATATGTGGGCTGTAGTGTCGGCTGGGTGTCGGCACGGGCAACGGCAATCAGTAATCAGTCCGCTAGTGGCAGGAAAAAGCAGAGCTCGGCAGTGCACGTGGATGTCTCAGCAGCTCATTATTGGAACGCCCCCAAACACCATCAGAACTAAAAAGGTTTTGTTTTTTGGATATACATTTTTGTTTTATTTTTTCAGGTCCCTTTTTTGACCTGTGGCTTATACATTACATAGTTTATGCACAGTTGTTATAATGCTATTACCTTTCTAAGTTTCCTTTTGTTGTTTTTTTTACCTCTTTTATGTTTTATGCACCATGGAAATTTCTACCCAATTTATGATATTTCACATCATTTGCCTTTCAAGTGGATTAAGTTACCATGGCGTTGAATTCCTTACCTACAATGTTAAAGGCTTAAACTCTATTCAAAAACGGTGGTTTGCCTTGAAGGAGTTTAAATCTTTGGCGGCAGACGTGATCATGATCCAGGAGACTCACTTCCGTCCTGGGGGGTCCTTTAAATTTGCTAACAAATACTTCCCAACTGTCTTTATGGCTTCTGATCCTTCCGTGAAAGCAGGGGTGGCAATCTTGATTAGGCACACTTGCCCCCTGCGAGTCAAATCTTCTTATCTAGACCCCCAGGGCAGATTTATTTTCCTGGATTGTGTATATTTTAATCACTCTCTCACATTAGTCTCCTAACTCTGGCCAAATACAATTCCTTACTGAGATGTTTGAGAGGTTAGAGAAGTTCTCCCAACCTTTTATGGTTTTGGGAGGAGACTTTAACATGACCATGTCGCCTGGCAAAGATAGACATACTATTCCCTTCCACAACGGCTGCTAAAGTGAGCCGCCTCTCCGCTTCCTTTCGTAAACTCATTAGGGCTCACAACCTTTTAGACATCTGGAGGATCAAACATTATACGCATAAACAATACACATAGTTACATAGTTACATAGTTACATAGTTAGTAAGGTTGAATAAAGACACCAGTCCATCCAGTTCAACCTGAGTGAGTGTGTGTCTACAACCCTGACCCTTGTTCCTAACCCTGTACATCGCACACTCACATCAGTCCCTACCCTCAATCAAAGGTCCCCATTCATATACTAGGGCCAATTTTGGACAGAAGCCAATTAACCTACCAGCATGTCTTTGGAGTGTGGGAGGAAACCGGAGTACCCGGAGGAAACCCACGCAGGCACAGGGAGAACATGCAAACTCCAGGCAGGTAGTGTCGTGGTTGGGATTCGAACCAGCGACCCTTTTTACTGCTAGGCGAGAGTGCTAACCACTGCACCACTGTGCCGCCGCACACGTTCTACTCCCCTCCCCATAAGCTTTATTCCAGACTAAACCATTTCTTTTTAACTTCTCCCCTACTGACGTCTACGGTTTCCTCAGAACTTAACCTTATAACTTGGTCTGATCATTCCTCTGTCCATCTAGACATTGCCCTGTCTTCTGCCTCCACCAGAACATGCCATTGGCGTCAACAAATCACTGCTTCATATCCCAGAGATCAGAGACCAACTATCCGGGGATCTGAGTTCTTTCAGTATAATTAGAACACGGTTGGGGGTCTCCACCCTGTGGGAAGCACACAAAGCCTTCCGGGGTCATTGTATCTCGGCTGGCTCCCGCCTGAAATGAGAAACGGCATTCCAACGCTCCTCTATCTTATCTAAATTGCACAAAGCTAAGAAACTGTTGTCCCCCACGGTGGCTCGCCTCCAGACTGTCACTATTCTCCGAAACCAGCTCTGGTCCTTGGACATGAAGAAAATTGCTAAATCTCTCTTAGGCTGGATTCAAACCTATGCATTTTTAGTGCTTTTTGCATTTTGCAGATTTGCACTACGGAACGTGTTCCATAGGAAACCATATTAAATGGACTGTAGTGCAAATCTGCAAAATTCAAAAAGCAGTAAAACTGCATAGGCGTCGCCAACCCCCAAAGCAGTCACAAAAAAAAAGTTTTTTTTTTTTTTTAAAAAGGCCCTTTAAAAAAAATAAATAGAAAAAAAGGTCCTTTAAGTGCACTGTGTTCAGGTGCCGGACACGGTGCACTATGGGAAGCGTGACGTCTATGCAATCACGAGATTGCAGACGAGATGCTTTATTTGCAGGGTTTTGACCTGCCTTGAGGCGCAATCCATTGTGCCGGAATACTTCCGCCCATAGTATAACTATGGGTGCTTTTTTCTACATTGGCACCGCCCTAGGACATGGGCAGTGCTTTCCCTCCGAGTTATGACATCACTTCCGGTTTCCCTGTGCCAGGGATAAACCGGAAGTGACGTCAGCAGCTTCGTGGAATGCACGGCTCGAGCGGAGCTATTTCAAAATAGCACTGTCTGGAGAGGAGCTGACCAGCCGACTCACCAGCCACCGCTGAGAGGTGTCCCCACACTGTGTCCCCGCTATGCCTGCTGACTGACCGACCCATCAGCCGTCGCTGACAGAGAGGAGGTGTCCCTGCACTGTGCCCCAGAATTGCCTGCAGATCACCAATAAAAGGGAAACCTGGAGCTGTCTCCTTCCACCAGGCTGCATCTGCTATTCAGGTCAGTAGAGGGGGGCTGCCTGACCCAGTTCACCAGTGTATGACTTGCAGGCAGCAAGAGGGGGATCCAGCCTTCCCTGCCTGCCTAGCTGCTGGCTCAGGTGGCATGGACGTGGTTCATGCCTGGGTAGTCCAGTAGTGCCCTTTTCTGATGGATGATGTGAGCTCTCTGTTCCCCCAGCATGGCTCTGTTCAGGACCAGTACAGTCACTTGCTGCTGGTGAACTACAAGTACAAGCATGTCCTGCCAGCCAGGGTTACTACAGCTCTCCTGTAAAGTTGGTACTGTTGAGTTTTGGGGGCAGGCTGGGTTTGATGGACAGAGGCAGGTTCTCTTTTATAATGATGTAGTTCTTGGCTGCTGGAGATTGTTATGGTGGCTCTGCTGGGACTTGTGGTTCTTTAGCAGTTGTGTTAGGTTTGATGTATTTCGGGGGCTTTCAGCTCATTGGCGGGTCATGAGTTTGAGCTGATTCCCGTTTGCACTGAATTTTTAGGTTGTTGTGTTTGAGCTGTGGGGTACTGGGTTTAATAACTTCCTGCATGGAGTTTGTAGGTTGTTATGTTTGAGCTGTGGGGGTGCTAGGATTGATTCCTGTCTGCATGGAGTTTGTAGGTTGCTTATGTGTGAGCTTGGAGGATATGGTTCTTCGTAAGGTGCCACAGAATATGTCATTGCTATAAGTCTTGGTGTGTGAAGGGGACTTCAAAAAGTTTCCAAACTTTTTAACTCCATTAACTGTATTAAAAGCGTGGAAAGTTTTTGAGGACCCCTCGTGTGTGTGTGTATGTATATATATATATATATGTATGTATGTGTGTATATACTGTGTGTGTGTGTATGTGTATGTATATATAGATATATATATATCTATATATACACAGTATCTCACAAAAGTGAGTACACCCCTCACATTTTTGTAAATATTTTATTCTATCTTTTCATGTGACAACACTGAAGAAATGACACTTTGCTACAATGTAAAGTAGTGAGTGTACAGCTTGTATAACAGTGTAAGTTCGCTGTCCCCTCAAAATAACTTAACACACAGCTATTAATGTCTAAACCGCTGGCAACAAAAATGAGTACACCCCTAAGTGCAAATGTCCAAACTGGGCCCAAAGTGTCAATATTTTGTGTGGCCATCGTTATTTTCCAGCACTAGCTTAACCCACTTGGGCATGGAGTTCACCAGAGCTTCACAGGTTGCCACTGGAGTCCTCTTCCACTCCTCCATGACCACCTCACGGAGCTAGTGGATGTTAGAGACCTTGCGCTCCTCCACCTTCCGTTTGAGGATGCCCCACAGATGCTCAATAGGGTTTAGGTCTGGAGACATGCTTGGCCAGTCCATCACCTTTACCCTCAGCTTCTTTAGCAATGCAGTGGTTGTCTTGGAGGTGTGTTTGGCGTTGTTATCATGTTGGAATACTGCCCTTTGGCCCAGTCTCCGAAGAGAGGGTATGATGCTCTGCTTCAATATGTCACAGTACATGTTGGCATTCATGGTTTCCTCAATGAACTGTAGCTCCCCAGTGCTGGCAGCACTCATGCAGCCCCAGAGCATTACACGTCCACCACCATGCTTGCCTGTAGGCAAGTCACACTTGTCTTTGTACTCCTCACCTGGTTGCTGCCACACACGCTTGACACCATCTGAACCAAATAAATTTATCTTGGTCTCATCAGACCACAGGACATGGTTCCAGCAATCCATGTCCTTAGTCTGCTTGTCTTCAGCAAACTGTTTGCGGTCTTTTTTGTGCATCATCTTTAGAAGAGGCTTCCTTCTGGGACGATAGCCATGCAGACCAATTTGATGCAGTGTGCGGAGTATGGGCTGAGCACTGACAGGCTGACCCCCCACTCCTTCAACCTCTTTAGCAATGCTAGCAGCACTCATACGTCTATTTCCCAAAGACAACCTCTGGATATGACGGTGACCATGTGCACTCAACATCTTTGGTTGACCATAGCTAGGCCTGTTCTGAGTGGAACCTGTCCTGTTAAACCGCTGTATGGTCGTGGCCACGGCGTTGCAGCTCAGTTTCAGGGTCTTGGCAATCTTATTATAGCCTAGACCATCTTTATGTAGAGCAAAAATTCTTTTTTTCAGATCCTCAGAGAGTTCTTTGCCATGAGGTGGAATGTTGAACCTCCAGTGGCCAGTATGAGAGAGTGAGAGCGATAACACCAAATAAAACACACCTGCTCCAGATTCACACCTGAGACCTTGTAACACTAACGAGTCACATGAAACTGGGGAGGGAAAATGGCTAATTGGGCCCAATTTGGACATTTTCACTTAGGGGTGTACTCACTTTTATACAAGCTGTACACTCATTACATTACATTGTAGTAAAGTGTAATTTCTTCAGTGTTGTCACATGAAAAGATTTAATAAAATATTTACAAAAATGTGAGGGGTGTACTCACTTTTGTGAGATACAGTGTGTGTGTATGTGTGTATGTATGTATGTATGTATGGGGTTTGTTTGCCCCCCCCCCCCCCCCAATTTTCTTTAGCACCAGCCACCACTGCAAGGCAGGGGTGCTCCTTATCATTTTTGCTCTTTATTCTGTGTTTGGAACCCCTGACTGAAGCCATTTGATTCCATCCTGACATCCGTGGGGTCTCATTGGGACAGAGGGAGTATAAACTTTCCTTGTTTGCAGATGACATCCTTCTGACATTAACTAATCCCCATACCTCCCTCCCAAACCTGCATGACTTTGGGTATAAGACCAATACATTCTATTAATTCTATTACATTCTATTAATACAATCTATTCTGTACTCCTACTCTCTGGACCTCTCTGCTGCCTTTGATACGGTTGACCACCCCCTCCTCCTTAAAAAACTCCACGCCTTTGGTCTCTGTGACTGTACTTTTGCTGGTTCTCTTCCTACTTATCCAACTGTACCTTTAGCGTTGCTTAAAATTCTACTTACTCCTCTCCTCTTCCTTTCTCTGTTGGGGTCCCCCAAGGTTCTGTTCTTGTACCTCTCCTATTTTCAATCTACACCTCCTCCCTGGGTCAGCTGATAGCCTCCCATGGCTTCCAATACCATCTCTACGCTTATGACGCTCAGATCTATTTCTCTACCCCTCAACTCACTCCTCTCGTATCACTGATTTACTATCCGATATATCAGTCAGGATGTCACACCACTTTCTCAAACTTAATCTATCTAAAACCAAACTTATCATTTTTCCTGCCCCTCGTACCTCTTCACCTGATCTTTCTGTCAAAATCGATGGCACAATTATAAGCCCATCCCTACATGCCAAGGTCCTAGGTGTAATCCTGGACTCTGATCTCTTCTTTAAGCCCCACATCCAATCACAGTCCAAATCTTGCTGCCTCAACCTCCGCAACATCTCCAAAATACGCCCCTTTCTAACCAATGGTCATCTCTCGCCTCGACTACTGCAACTCCCTCCTCATTGGCTTACCTCTACATAGTCTACCCCCTTTTCAATCCATCATGAATGCTGCTGCCAGACTCATCCACCTTACCAATCGTTCTGTGTCTGCTACTCTCTCTGTCAATCTCTCCACTGGCTTCTGATCACCCAACTAATTCAATTCAAAATATTAACAACTACCTAGTCTCAAAATACCAACCTAATCGTTCTCTTCGTTCTTCTCAAGACCTCCTGCTGTCTAGCTCCCTCATTACCTCCTACCATGCTCGCCTCCAGGACTTTTCCAGAGTCTCTCCAATCCTATGGAATTCCTTACCCCAATCTGTCCGATTATCTCCTACTTTATTAGCTTTTAGACGATCCCTGAAAACTCTCCTCTTTAGAGAAGCCTATCCTACCCACACCTAACATCTTTATTTTTATTTTCTCCATCTGATCATCCCCCACAGCTGTTACCTTTTTTCCACTTGACCCTCCCTTCTAGATTGTAAGCTCTAACGAGCAGGGCCCTCTGATCCCTCATGTTTGAATTGTGTTGTAACTGTACTGTTTACCCCCATGTTGTAAAGCGCTGCGCAAACTGTTGGCGCTATATAAACCCTGAATAATAATAATACAAGCAAAACAGAAGCTTTACCCCTTCACATTCCTCCCTCTACCCTTGCCACACTACAACAGAACTTCTACCACTGGGGTCCCCATGCTCTTAAAAATTTAGGGATAAATCTAATCTCCTCATACCTCCCCCTTTACCATGCCAATTTCCCTCCGCTCTTTCGAGACATTGACAGGCTTTTACACCTATGGGACGCATATCCTCTTTTCCTCCTGGGTCAGATCAATGTCCTTAAGATGTCTCTATTGCTGAAGCTCTTATATTTGTTTGAAACATTGCCAATCCCCATTCCAATGTCACAGCTGAAAGCTACACAAAAATTATTTCTTAATTTTATCTGGCATAATAAGCCTCACTGAGTAGCTAGCTCGATAGTACAAGCTCCTCGCTCTCGGGGTGGTATGGAAGCTCTAGATCTCATCAAATACTATTATGCCACTCATCTCAAGGCAATTATTACATGGTCAACCAGAATGGCATCCAGTAGGTGGTCTGAGATCGAGATGAGGGTTACTTGCCCAGTCCATCCCTGTTCCATGATATGGTCAACCCTGTATGCATTCATGGTCCAATTACGAGGCCTATGTTTACATCCGATGCTGTTTTTGCTCTCTATATGTAAAAAATGATCCCAACAGTTCTCTCTCTTCTCCATGTCCTCCCTTATTGAATATGCTTTTCAACCCTGATAGTTTATCTTATACCCAAATGTATCCCTGGATTCAGGCTGGAATCATCCAGCTCCGAAATATGGTACACGCACTCACTCATAAACTCCTATCCTTTGCGGAAATTCAACATAAGCATCAGATTCCTAAACAACTTGCAAAAAAAGTTAGAGGATAAGAAGCGGGACTTTGCGTGAGGCATGTTGGTGGATGTGTCACCTCAATAGTATGTGCTATGATATGATATCTGGGGTAGGTCCTGTACATAATAATATCCACAGAGAGTTTACAAGGTGATAATGGTATAAAAGTTTAATAACATAGATCCTAGAACCAAATACAATCATGAATGGACACATCTTGGGCCACAATTGAGCATATTATAAACAGTATATTGAAAGGCATTACTAATTGTACAGTTGCAAGAGAGAATATACATTGTACAGTAAATAAATATGTGCATCAATAGTTGTTAACTCAACGCGTTTCTTGGCTTATAACCAATCATCAGGAGTCCAATGCAATTTAGCTGCATTGAAACAATGAAACATCTGTTAATATACGGACAGATATGTAGAGAAAAGATACAATGGAAATGTACATTTCTAAAATACTCACAAGGAGTGCATTGGTCGGTAGTGACCTATATACTAGAATGCAGCGTTGGTCTGGGTCTACAAAGTCTCCCCCGGGGTTGAGGCAGAGAGCACACCCAAAAAAACGTCGGCCACGGCTACCAATTGACCAAATTATTCCTAAACAACTCTTCTATTCTTCCCTTCAGTTCAAACATTATTTTCCAAATCACAACCCCTAACCTTAGATAAACCCACTCCGTTTGAACTTTTATGTGCCCAAGGCCCTTATCAGCCTCACCTTATTTCAGATATCTATAAATTTCTTCATGATGCCCTCTCACTAACTGACACACACATCTCTATATGCAGAGGTGGTCCCAGGTCACCCAATGATCTATTCCTCTTCCACAATGGCAGAAGATCTGGGAAGCTATATCCAAATCATCTAGGTGCATGGAGCAGAGAGAGACAGCTTATAAGATACTGTTCTTCTGGTATAGAACCCTTGAGCTTCTTCATAGATATGATTCTAAGGTCCCCCAGGTGTGCTGGAGGTGCCATGGTGAAGTTGGCTCACATTATCATATATTTTGGGAGTGTTCTACTCTCCGATCATTCTGGTCCTCCATTCAATCCCTTTTACAGAGCCTTCTTGAAATATCTCTCCACTTGGACCCAATCCACTACCTACTGGCCTGCCTATCCCTGGCATCTCCAAACATGCCCAAAAATGAGCTGCCTTTATCCTCCTAGCAGCCAAATGGGCCATTCCTTTAGGATGGCTATCTACCTCCCCACCCACACTATGCCAAGTTTTACAGGTACTGGCGCAGATTCGTAGAATGGAGCACCTTTACGGCAGTAGTGCATGATTCTCTACCTCAAATTTTTCAAATCTGGGAACGATGGGATCAAATGCAAAAGTGTACGCTGTGTCAGAGGACACAGCGCCAATTGCCACATAACAGAGCCCAGGGAAATCAGAACCAGGAAATCAATAGTTAAATCAAAATTAATTTATTGAAAAACAAACTGATTATTAAAAAGTATGCAATAATTCTACACCAAACATCACTAATGGGCAAGATAGTCTGGGGACAAGGACAGATGAAAAACATACACAAAACATGAGACACCACCCAAAATGTATCAATAACACTAGTAAGGCACTATTAGAAAGTGCAAACACCTTACTTTGAGCAGATAGTTTTCATCCCAGCTCTCTAGTGAAGGGCATCCCCATGGGAAATTTCTCCATATTCTGAGAAATTGCTCAAGTGATGTGGGATTTAAAAAGGAGGCCCATGAAATGTATGCCAGATTCAGAGAGAGAGGCTACAGTCATAAAATACTCAGAGCAGCAAAGAAAGGAGCAATGAGTTCAGAGAGATAATTTTTAATAGAGGAACAAAACCCCTTCCTTTTGCCTCCTCTAGGTCAGGCTACACAAAATGGACCGGTAAGATTCATCACTCAATTTGGCTCGCAATGGTCCACGGTGAGGGAGATCCTCAAGAGAAGCTTGTCTACTCTGTCTCGCTGCCCCACTTTGTCTGGGATAGTGGGTGATTACCCTTATATGACTGCATGGAGGGCTCCAGACCTCTCTGACATGCTCACTCGATCTGAATACATCAGATCGTCAGATTCTTGGTTAACGTCTTTTCCAAGATCTATAAGCATGTCTCTGTGTGGGCACTGTCAGATCTGTCATTATGTTGACCGCACCTAGATGTTCATCAATGCAGATAACACTAAAACCTATAGAACTAAAAGTCTTATTACCTGTGCTACCACTAAAGAAATTTATAGTTTACAGTGTCCCTGTAATAAAATTTACATAGGGAAGACAAACCGTCAGTTGCGCGTCCGTATTGGTGAACATCTCGGAGACATAAAACATAAAGAGCCTAAAAGTCCATTGGCTCAACATTTCCTCTTAAACCATAAGTCCAAGCCTGATGGACTGAGGGTTAATCACTTGCCGACCGCCTCACGCAGATATACTGCGGCAGAATGGCACGGGCAGGCAAAATCACGTACCTGGTACGTGATTGCCTTCCCGCGGGCGGGGGGTCCGATCGGACCCCCCCCGGTGCCCGAGGCGGTCAGCTTTGGTCTGGGAGTGTTCAGAGATGAGGGGGAGGCCATCCATTCGTGGCCCCCCCTCTCGATCGCTCCCAGCCAATGAGAATCTTCCCCTGCCTCTGTGTAGTACACAGAGGCAGGGGATGTGATGTAATCTCTCCTTGGCTCGGCAGTTTCCGTTTCGGCGCCGAGGAGAGAAGACATCTGAGTGAGTTGCACAACACAACACACACAGTAGAACATGCCAGGCACACTTTACACCCCCCCGATCACCCCCTAATCACCCCTCCCCCCCCCCGTCACACTGACACCAAGCAGTTTTTTTTTTCTGATTACTGCATGGTGTCAGTTTGTGACAGTTAGTGTGGTAGGGCAGTAAGTGTTAGCCCCCTTTAGGTCTAGGGTACCCCCCTAACCCCCCAATAAAGTTTTAACCCCTTGATCACCCCCCCGTCACCAGTGTCGCTGAGCGATCATTTTTCTGATTGCTGTATTAGTGTCACTGGTGACGCTAGTTAGGGAGGTAAATATTTAGGTTCGCCGTCAGCGTTTTATAGCGACAGGGACCCCCATATACTACCTAATAAATGTTTTAACCCCTTGATTGCCCCCTAGTTAACCCTTTCACCACTGATCACCGTATAACCATTACGGGTGATGCTGGTTAGTTCATTTATTTTTTATAGTGTCAGGGCACCCGCCGTTTATTATCTAATAAAGGTTTAGCCCCCTGTTCGCCTGGCGGTGATATGCGTCACCCCAGGCAGTGTCAGATTAGCGCCAGTACCGCTAACACCCACGCACGCAACATACGCCGCCCTTAGTGGTATAGTATCTGAACGGATCAATATCTGATCCGATCAGATATATACTAGTGTCCCCAGCAGTTTAGGGTTTCCAAAAAATGCAGTGTTAGCGGGATCAGCCCAGATACCTGCTAGCACCTGCGTTTTGCCCCTCCGCCCGGCCCAGCCCAGCCCACCCAAGTGCAGTATCGATCGATCACTGACACCTACAAAACACTAAATGCATAACTGCAGCGTTCGCAGAGTCAGGCCTGATCCCTGCAATCGCTAATAGTTTTTTTGGTAGCGTTTGGTGAACTTGCAAGCACCAGCCCTAGGCAGCGTCAGGTTAGCGTCAGTACCGCTAACACCCACGCACGCACCGTACACCTCCCTTAGTGGTATAGTATCTGAACGGATCAATATCTGATCCGATCAGATCTATACTAGCGTCCCCAGCAGTTTAGGGTTCCCAAAAAAATCAATGTTAGCGGGATCAGCCCAGATACCTGCTAGCACCTGTGTTTTGCCCCTCCACCCGGCCCAGCCCACCCAAGTGCAGTATCGATCGATCACTGTCACTTACAAAACACTAAACGCATAACTGCAGCGTTCGCAGAGTCAGGCCTGATCCCTGCGATCGCTAACAGTTTTTTTGGTAGCGTTTTGGTGAACTGGCAAGCGCCAGTGGCCTAGTACACCCCGGTCGTAGTCAAACCAGCACTGCAGTAACACTTGGAGACGTGGTGAGTCCCATAAGTGCAGTTCAAGCTGGTGAGGTGGCAAGCACAAGTAGTGTCCCGCTGCCACCAAGAAGAAGACAAACAGGCCCGTCGTGCCCATAGTGCCCTTCTTGCTGCATTCGCCAATCTTAATTGGGAACCCACCACTTCTGCAGCCCCGTACTTCCCCCATTCACATCCCCAACCAAATGCAGTCGGCTGCATGAGAGGCATTTTCTTTATGTCCTCCCGAGTACCCCTACCCAACGAACCCCTCCAAAAAAGATGTTGTGTCTGCAGCAAGCGCGGATATAGGCGTGACACCCGCTATTATTTTCCCTCCTGTCCTGACAATCCTGGTCTTTGCATTGGTGAATGTTTTGAACGCTACCATACACTAGTTGAGTATTAGCGTAGGGTACAGCATTGCACAGACTAGGCACACTTTCACAGGGTCTCCCAAGATGCCATCGCATTTTGAGAGACCCGAACCTGGAACCGGTTACAGTTACAAAAAAAGTGTAAAAAAAAAAAACACAAAAAAATATATATATAAAAAAAAAAATAGTTGTCGTTTCATTGTTCTCTCTCTCTCTATTCTTTTTTACTAAATTCTATTCTGCAACGTCTCATTGTTATTATGTTTTACCATGTTTGCTTTTCAGTTATGCAATTTTTTATACTTTACCGTTTACTGTGTTTTATTGTTAACCATTTTTTTGTCTTCAGGTACGCCATTCACGACTTTGAGTGGTTATACCAGAATGATGCCTGCAGGTTTAGGTATCATCTTGGTATCATTCTTTTCAGCCAGCGGTCGGCTTTCATGTAAAAGCCATCCTAGCAGCTAATTAGCCTCTAGACTGCTTTTACAAGCAGTGGGAGGGAATGCCCCCCCCACCGTCTTCCGTGTTTTTCTCTGGCTCTCCTGTCTCAACAGGGAACCTGAGAATGCAGCCAGTGATTCAGCCAGCTGACCATAGAGCTGATGAGAGACCAGAGTGGCTCCAAACATCTCTATGGCCTAAGAAACCGGAAGCTACGAGCATTTTATGACTTAGATTTTGCCGGATGTAAACAGCGCCATTGGGAAATTGGGGAAGCATTTTATCGCACCGATCTTGGTGTGGTCAGATGCTTTGAGGGCAGAGGAGAGATCTAGGTTCTAATAGACCCCAATTTTTTCAAAAAAGAGTACCTGTCACTACCTATTGCTATCATAGGGGATATTTACATTCCCTGAGATAACAATAAAAATGATTAAAAAAAAAAAATGAAAGGAACATTTTTAAAAATAAGATAAAAAAGCAAAAAAATAATAAAGAAAAAAAAAAAAAAACATCCCTGTCCCCCCCTGCTCTCACACTAAGCCGAACGCAAGCGTCGGTCTGGTGTCAAATGTAAACAGCAATTGCACCATGCATGTGAGGTATCACCGCAAAGTAATTTTAGCAGTAGACCTCCTCTGTAAATCTAAAGTGGTAACCTGTAAAGGCTTTTAAAGACTTTTAAAAATGTATTTATTTTGCTGCCACTGCATGTTTGTACGCAATTTTAAAGCATGTCATGTTTGGTATCCATGTACTCGGCCTTGGATCATCTTTTTTATTTCATCAAACATTTGGGCAATATAGTGTGTTTTAGTGCATTAAAATTTAAAAAAGTGTGTTTTTTCCCCAAAAAATGCGTTTGAAAAATCGCTGCGCAAATACTGTGTGAAAAAAAAAATGAAACACCCACCATTTTAATCTGTAGGGCCTTTGCTTTAAAAAAAATATAATGTTGGGGGGTTCAAAGTAATTTTCTTGCAAAAAAAATAATTTTTCATGTAAACAAAAAGTGTCAGAAAGGGCTTTGTCTTCAAGTGGTTAGGAGAGTGGGTGGTGTGTGACATAAGCTTTTAAATGTTGTGCATAAAATGCCAGGACGGTTCAAAACCCCCCCAAATGACCCCATTTTGGAAAGTAGACACCCCAAGCTATTTGCTGAGAGGCACGTCGAGTCCATGGAATATTTTATATTGTGACACAAGTTGCGAGAAAGAGACACATTTTTTTTTTTTTTTTTGCACAAAGTTGTCACTAAATGATATATTGCTCAAACATGCCATGGGAATATGTGAAATTACACCCCAAAATACATTCTGTTGCTTCTCCTGAATATGGAGATACCACATGTCATGTGTGAGACTTTTTGGGAACCTAGCCTCGTACGGGACCCCGAAAACCAAGCACCGCCTTCATGCTTTCTAAGGGCGTACATTTTTTATTTCATTCTTCACTGCCTATCACAGTTTCGGAGGCCATGGAATGCCCAGGTGGCACAAAACCCCCCCAAATGACCCCATTTTGGAAAGTAGACACCCCAAGCTATTTGCTGAGAGGTATACTGAGTATTTTGCAGACCTCACTTTTTGTCACAAAGTTTTAAAAATTGAAAAAAGAAAAAAAAAATTTTTTTTTCTTGTCTTTCTTCATTTTCAAAAACAAATGAGATCTGCAAAATACTCACCATGCCTCTCAGCAAATAGCTTTGGGTGTCTACTTTCCAAAATGGGGTTATTTGGGGGGGGGGGGGGGGTTTGTGCCACCTGGGCATTCCATGGCCTCTGAAACTGTGATAGGCAGTGAAGAGTGAAATCAAAAATTTACACCCTTAGAAATCCTGAAGGCGGTGCTTGGTTTTCGGGGCCCTGTACGCGGCTAGGCTCCCAAAAAGTCCCACACAAGTGGTATCTCCATACTCAGGAGAAGCAGCTAAATGTATTTTGGGGTGTGATTCCACATATGCCCATGGCCTGTGTGAGCAATATATCATTTAGTGACAACTTTGTGCAAAAAAAAAAAAAATTGTCACTTTCCCGCAACTTGTGTCAAAATATAAAATATTTCATGGACTCAACATGCCTCAAAGCAAATAGCTTGGGGTGTCTGCTTTCCAAAATGGGGTTATTTGGGGGGGGGGGGGTTGTGCCACCTGGGCATTCCATGGCCTCTGAAACTGTGATAGGCAGTGAAGAGTGAAATCAAAAATTTACGCCCTTAGAAATCCTGAAGGCAGTGGTTGGTTTTTGGGGCCCCGTACGCGGCTAGGCTCCCAAAAAGTCCCACACATGTGGTATCTCCGTACTCAGGAGAAACAGCTGAATATATTTTGGGGTGCAATTCCACATATGCCCATGGCCTGTGTGAGCAATATATCATTTAGTGACAACTTTTTGTAATTTTTTTTTTTTTTTTTGTCATTATTCAATCACTTGGGACAAAAAAATTAATATTCAATGGGCTCAACATGCCTCTCAGCAATTTCCTTGGGGTGTCTACTTTCCAAAATGGGGTCATTTGTGGGGGTTTTGTACTGCCCTGCCATTTTAACACCTCAAGAAATGACATAGGCAGTCATAAATTAAAGGCTGTGTAAATTCCAGAAAATGTACCCTAGTTTGTAGGCGCTATAACTTTTGCGCAAACCAATAAATATACATTTATTGACATTTTTTATACCAAAGACATGTGGCCGAATACATTTTGGCCTAAATGTATGACTAAAATTGAGTTTATTGGATTTATTTTATAACAAAAAGTAGAAAATATCATTTTTTTTCAAAATTTTCGGTCTTTTTCTGTTTATAGCGCAAAAAATAAAAACGGCAGAGGTGATCAAATACCATCAAAAGAAAGCTCTATTTGTGGGAAGAAAAGGACGCAAATTTCGTTTGGGTACAGCATTGCATGACTGCGCAATTAGCAGTTAAAGCGACGCAGTGCCAAATTGTAAAAAGTGCTCTGGTCAGGAAGGGGGTAAATCCTTCCGGGGCTGAAGTGGTTAAGGGGATCTATGCTCTACACCATAGTAATAGACAAGGTGACTTTGACAGAGTCTTGCTTAAAAAAGAAAAATTCTGGATATATAAATTAAATGTTATGATTCCCTATGGACTCAATAGAGAACTAAATCTTCAAGTTTTTCTAGATCGATAATTTCTCCTCAATCTGGTATCTATTCTTGTTTGTCTTGCCCCCTGGTACACACGTACTTACTATTTTTTAATACTTTTTATTGTTCGATGATGTTCTTAATTATGCTGTGGGTGTGCACTGCTATATTTTTTATTTTTTCATTTTATATTTTTCGAATTTATTTTTCTCTAATGTGTTTGGGAGATGCTTAGATCATTACTGCTATGATTATCTTCTAGGGGTTAATACTATCAATGACACACTGTCTGTCAAGGCGTAACACATTCTTAATTTGATTCTCTTGTGAGATAATTGAAGCTGAGTAAAAAATTTTAGTGTATGTATACCAGTCTCAGCTAGGGGGCGCTAGTCCTGAGGAAGCTGGGGGTTCCCAGTGAAATGCATTGACATCACTCCTTTGAACGTCAGATGCCATTCCAAACAGCACCCGGCATCACTGCCTTCTCTTACCCGGTCTGTAGTGCAGGCTGCATCCCAGGAACACAGAACATGGATGTGCATGAAAGTGGGCTTGTTTGTACTGCAGCTAGTCAGCCATTCCAAATGAGAAGAGAAACACAAGCACCTCTAGGTTAGAACTGTAAACATTTTAATGATACAAGTGCATTATCCACTTACATGGAGGTTAAGGAAGTAAGGCACGAGTCCATCCACACTGGCATGGTGTTCACTTCAGAGCAGCATTCTGAACAGCTGATTTGATTTTTCTGCCTGTGGGAGAGAAATCCTAGCCAGCAGGATCTCTGGGACCACAGCGATGAAACCGAGGCTTGGATCAGGCCAATGGTGAGGGCTGGAATGCCGTGCCGGGCATGATGACATCACTCATCTCTCCCCCTCCACAGATACTGAATTTCCACTTCAAGGACTTATTGATGGACTAATGTATTAAATCTCATACTATTTAGCAGCACCACTACCCATTTTTTTGTGTAAGTCAGCCATTCCAGGAGCATCTCTCCGCTTCTCAGACTTTGTGAATAACCCTCGTGGGAGACAGCACATTTGGCAATCCAGCTACGAGGAGTTACGAGGAGCGATAATAAAAGTACCCCGATCAGCTGTTCTCAGCTGTGCTGCCTTTACATTTCTGGCTGACAATAAGTCTTTATCCAAATATCCTTATTGACTTTTGCTATATAACCTGATGTCTACTATTATCCTGATCACTATGCACATATCTGAGAACGGACTATCAACCATCAAGTTTTCCCAGTGAATACCTGACAGGATATAATGGTTTTGATCACATTCAGGCTATCTATAGCTATTTGGATTGGATTTCAATTTCCCGTGGATACACAGGTGTTATTTCAGCCCTTGCCCCTCCCCTTTCCATCTTTTGGACTGTTCCTGACTAGCAGCCCCGTTTTCATCCACGGACTGGTGTACATATATTCATATATAACTTTTGAATTTGGGTTAACCCATTCTGAACATTGCAACGGCCATTGTCTTTACCATTATTATCTGATATATGCCTGGCTGGTGATGACCTTTATTTGCACTTTCTCATAGTGCCTTACTGGTGTTATTGATGCATTTTGGGTGGTGTCTCATGTTTTGCTTTGTGTGTTTTTTTTCGTCTGTCCTTGTCCCCAGATTTCTTATTCATTAGGGATGTTTGGTGTAGAATTATTGCATACTTTTTAATAATCGTTTTGTTTTTCAATAAATTAATTTTGATTTAACTATTGATTTCCTGGTTATTATTTCCCGGGGCTCTGTTATGTGGCATTTGGCGCTGTGCCCTCTTTCTGACACAGTGCACATTTTTGCATATGTTTTCCTCAGCCACTGAGTCCCACTTGTTTTGAGTGTGTGGATAAATACCTGCTTGTTCCTTTATCTTTTTTTTTTTTTAACTATGGGATCATTCTAAGCCTAATCCCAACGTAATACCTTCAACCCCTGTATGACCATCTTTCCTCTGTTTTACATCGCCAATTATACCTTGCAAATCTCGTAACTTTATAAACCCATTTTCCATGGTGTCCCCCCCCCTCTCTTCTGGTTAAGCGCCCTTTTAGGGTACTTTAGTTTCTTAGTTTAAGTATTTTTAGAACCTTCTCGATAGTTGACCCAAGGAGCTATAATTCTTGTTGTGTAATGTTTTTATATATGTTTTCTACGCCTGCTCCCCTGGATCACCCCCCCTCCACAAAATTATTTGAATTTCTATAGTGCTTCTCCCCATGTACTATCACATGTCTGTTTTCTTACACGATGTATGTGATATTTTTTTTGCAAACTTGTTATAATTTTTCAACATCTGCTTTTTGTTTTTCCTTTCCTGTAATTTTTTGAAAAATCTCAATAAATACACAATTAAAAAACAAAAAAGGATTTTTGGAAGTGCAGGAGTCCAAAATAATTTCCTTTATGCTGTAGGAAACTTGTTGAAGACCAGGAGGCATTTGATGCTGCAGATCTTTCACCCAGTGCCTGAAGCTCCATCTGATTGGTTCCTGCCGCCCCTCATGCTCAAGTCTTCAGCCTGTCTCAGTCCCGAGCCTGGTGATGTTGAAGTCGAGAGCCCAGAAGGCCCATCCAGTACTACAGATTGTACTGGTTAATCCGAGGACTGTCAAGGCTGGACTCTCACCCCTCCCCCCTTCTCAGTGCTAAGGTTGCCAAAACTCATCATTCCACAGTGGCTCACCTGGTGCTCATTTCCTGCTCGTCAGTCCAGCCTACAGCCAGCCCCTTCTGGCTATTTGAACTGCCTTGTTAATTTCTTCCGTGCCTTTGCCTTGGTCAAACCTATCTGGAGATTCTCTGCTGTGTTCCTGTTAAAGACTTGCCTGGTTGACATCCCTTCTGGATCCTGATCCTGCCTGCTGCCTCCGACTATGCTGATCCCTGGCTTCCTGATTTATTGGCTTGTTCTGACTACCCGCTTTGGCTACTGTACGCTGGCTATGTTAAGTCTACATTTACTATTTGTACCATTATATTAAAAGGTGTGATTTTTTTTTTTACTGCATTTTCTTTCTCCGTCTGATTCATGGTTCCTGACAGTAGGTGAAGGTCATGAATTCAGAAGATCCAGGCAATCCACCTAGTGGATATATTTTTTCCAGATTGAATTAGCAGGACCACTGCTTGGATCAGTTTACCATAGCGTTACAGATGCTCCTGATTCACACTGTTCACCTGGATCCTCCCACGGTGGCTTTTCTGGTACAACCTGTGTTGCAGGCCGTCCCTGCTGTTGTGCTAGTCTCTGTGTTGGCACCCACCTCGAAAATGACCTCTATAAGAGGTATGTCTGGTTCCACTCCCCCAGCGATGTGGGGGCAATCCAGTTCAATGCAGAGAGTTTCTCAACCAGGTTGGGATATACTTTGAGATGCTGCCCCAGGCGTTCCCCAGGGACAGAAGCAAAGTAGGCTTCATTATTTCTTTGCTTTCTGATAGAGCCTTGGCTTGGGCTAACCCTCTATGGGAGATGCAAAAACCCATTGCCCTGAGTTATCCTGAGTTTGTGGCTTCCTTTAAAAGGGTATTTGACCTTCCTGCATGCTCCACTTCTGTTGCCAAGGACCTTATGTCCAGTGTACGAGAACTGTTGTCATTACGCCATTGAATTCCGTACTCTTGGCAGCAGAGGTCACTTGGAACAATGAGGCCCTCGTGGCTGCTTTTTCTCATGGTCTCTCGGATAGCATTAAAGATGAGATAGCAGTCCGAGACATACCTACAGATCTGGAGAAGTTGATCACGTTTGCTATTCTCATTGGCTCCAGACTATGAGAGAGACCTTCTTCTTTTTAAGGAGCGCGTGCAGAAGCCTGCTGTACATTTGGCTCTGAGTATTGCAGTCCCACCCTTGCCTCCCTCACCTCCCATGCCTCCTGGTACCGAGTCCAAGAGTGAAGTAGAACCCATGCATTTGGGCTTCCCACGTCATTCTGCGGAGGAGAGGGCCTTTAGGACGAGGGAGAGATTGTGCCTTTATTGTGGCCAGGCAGGGCACTTTTTGAAGTCTTGTCCTACCCACCCGGCAAACTCTTGCACCTGAGGTTCTGTAGGGGACAGACCTTAGGTGGCATTGTTACATCCCTACTTATCCTGAAGGATAAGCCTTTAGTTCCAGTTACTCTTTCCTAGTCTGAGGCGTCCATCGAGACACAGGCTCTAATCGATTCTGGAGCTGCAGACCTGTTCATAGCTAGTGCCTTTGTGTCTAAACACTTGATTCCGCTGCAGCTTCGTGCCACTCCTCTTGCCATTGAGGCTATTGATGGGAGACCCCTACAGCCTGCCTATGTGACTCATGAGTCTGCTCCGTTGACCATGGCCGTGGGGGCTCTTCACCATGAGATAATCCAGTTCCAAGTAATTTCCTCACCTCATTACCCAGTGGTGTTGGTTAGCCTTGGTTAATAACCCCTCTTTTTTTGATTGGCTTCATGCTGAGGTTCTTTCCTTGGCCACAATGCAGTAAACATGTTGTCAGAAAGTGGCTAAGGTCTTGTGCACCTCTTCACTCTCTTCCTTGCCAGAGGAGTACCGCAAATTTAGAGATGTCTTTGATAAAGGTCAAGCTGGTAGTTTGCCTCCACTCCGGTCGTATGATTGCGCAATTGACCTTCAACCTGGTGCCATGCCCACTCAGGTTTACCCTTTGTCTGTTTCGGATAATAAAGCCATGAAGGACTATGTTGCCGACGCACTTTCTCAAGGGTTCATCCGCAAATCCCTGTCTCAGTTCACCACTCTTCTTTTTCACAAAGAAGCAGCCAGCACCAGCAGGAGACCTTGTATCAATTATAGGGGTCTCAATTGCATCACTATGAAGAATGCTTATCCGATTCCGTTGGTTATGGAATTATTTGACCGCCACAAGGGAGCAACGGTTTTAACGAAGCTCGATCTAAGAGGGGCATACAATCAAGTGAGGATCAAGGAGTGCGACGAATGGAAAACTGCGTTTTTATACCAGGACAGGACATTACAAATACCTCTGCAGTTTCTTCAAGAATTGATCAACAATGTCCTCCGAGATATGTTGCAGCAATGTGTGGTGGTTTATCTTGATGATATTCTCATATAGTCTCCCGTGTGCTACAGAGGCTGGGAAAGTGCGAGTTCCATTGTAAACAGGTACATTTCTGGGTTATGTCATTTCTACTGCTGGTTTTTTGATGGACCCAGAGAAACTATCTGCAGTTCTAGAGTGGCCTTGACCCGTAGGTCTACGTCTGCTACGTTTTCTTGGCTTTGCCAATTATTATTGAAAATTTATTCAGAGCTTCTCTGGTCAAACTGATATGACCAGAAAGGGCAGTAACCCACAGAATTGGTCTCCGGATTCCATTAAAGCCTTTGAGTCTCTCAAGGCTGCCTTTGTTTCAGCTCCTGTGCTGGCACATCTTGATCCTACGTTACCCTTCATTCTTGAGGTTGATGCATCTGAAACTGGAGTAGGCCCCCTTCTGTCTCAACGTCCTACCTCCTGCATCCTTGTGGCTACTTTTAAAAGAAATTTTCTCCTGCAGAGTGCAATTTACGAGATTGGGGACAGAGAATTGTTTGCTATCATTTTAGCTCTGAAAGAATGGAGGCATCGCCTCGAAAGGTACCACTGTGCCGGTCCTCCATTTTGACTGACCATAAAAATCTCACATTCTTGTCTGAGGCAAAACGTTTATCTCTCCAAGGGTGCGATGGACTCTTTTTCTGTCAAGCTTCAATTACATAGTTTCATTCCTACCCGGTACTAAGAATGTATGGGCTGACTCATTGTCACGACAGTTTTCCTCCACTTCCAAGTTGGCCACTGTTTGTACTATTCTCACTTCACCTTTGGGTGACAGAATTCTTGCTCCTCAGATCCATTCTCCTCACAAGAAACCTGGTGATTGCTGCTTTGTCCCTGAGAATATCCACACTGCTTTCCTCCAGACTTGCCATTCTCCCAAGGCAGCTGGCCACCCATGGAAGAATCAACTCATTTGGGCTATTTCTCAACAATTCTGGTGGCCTAGTCTCCGCACTGATGTGTCTGCCTTCGTAGCCGCTTGTTTCGTGTGTGATCAGTGTAAGACACCATGACACCTTCCATTGGGCCTCCTACAATCCATACCCAATGGAGAGAGGCCATGATGGACCCACCTGTCTATGGATTTCATTGTGGCGTTACCCAACTCCCAGGGTAACACCATTATTTTTATGGTGGTTGACCGGTTATCAATAATGTCTCATTGTATTCCACTGGAGAAGTTGCCCACATCCAAAGAACTGGCATCCATTTTTGCTTGGAAGATCTTTCGGTTACATGGGCTACCCAAGGTTATCATCTCAGACAGGGGTAGCCAGTCTGTCTCCAGGTTTTGGCAAGCCTTTTGTGCACAGTTAGGAAATCAGCTTTCCTTTTCCTCTGCATATCACCCACAGTCCAATAGGGCAGCAGGACCAGCCAACCAAGCCTTGGAGCAGTTTCTATGTTGCTATATTTCTGACCACCATAACAACTGATCAGACCTCTTATCTTGGGCAGGGTTTGCTCACAATAGTGCCGTCAAGACCACTTCCCGATTTGTCTCCGTTTATGGCGAATTATGGTTTCCAACCATTCATGTTGCCTGACTCATTTGTTCCTCAAAGAACTCCTGCGTTAGAGGAGCGGCTCCGTGATCTTTTTTCCACTTGGGTGCAGGTCCAAGAGTCCTTGCGATGTGCCAGTGATGGGTACAGACTCCATGCTGACCGCAGACGCCTACCTGCGCCTTCTTACCAGGTTAGGGAGAGGGTGTCATGGTTATGCAATAGTGTTGTCTATCAGCTTACCTGTTTCCATGTGTTCATCTCTAAAGACCAGCTGGATCTCACCTGACTGCTTTTATTAACTCTCCTCTAGCATGGCTCCACCCCAGCTCCTATCAGAGAACTCTATATTAAGCTCTGCACTGCAGGCCAGCCCTGCTGATCAACCTTTGTGTGTTTGGCTTCCTGTTCCTGCCTGCCGTGTGCTCTATGTTTGTTTCTGTTACCGACTTTGGCGTGTTCTCTACTATTCCTGTCTGCTCGTGACCCTGACCTCTGGCGTGTCCCCGACTATCCCTGTTTGCCTGTGACCCTGAACCTTGGCGTGAACTCTGTTGTCCTTGTCTGCTTGTGGCCCTGACCTTGGCTTATTACTTTACTATCCCTATCCTCCTGTTGCCTACTGTGGGTGTGAGCTGGGGGACCCTGGGGTCGCGACCTGGAGCCAGTTGCAGCCCAGTCCATCCTCACCACTAGAGGCTCTGGTGAACACCTGCTGGCTCTTAGACTCCGCGCCCCAGGGAATTCTACGCTCTAACCCCGGTGGGATCAGTGTTGGTGTCCCAGCGGCCCTGCCTTCCTTACCACCTGGACTCCCATCCGCAGCAGTCAGCCGTAGGGTCCACTGCCTTGTGGTGCACTCCTGATCCCCACGGTGTGCATCTGTCACCCAGCCTCTAGGTGACCTGACAGTTTGATCAGCCATGGACCCGGCTGACGTGTCGCTTCCTGCAGCCGATCCATTGCAGGGCATAGTTCGCAGACTCGAGGCCCAGGAATCTAATCAGACTCGAGCAGCTCCAGGCCTCCTTGGGAAACCCGAACCTGCAGCCTCAAGTACAATCAGCAGCTGCACCTATTGCACCAGTCGCAGCCACACATTCATATTCACTGCCAGCTCCGTTCCATTTTTCTGGGGACTCCAAGGCCTGCAGGGGCTTCCTCAGCCAATGCATCATTCATTTTGAGCTCCAGCCTCAAAACTTTCTGTCTGATCGGGCTAAGGTAGCCTATATAATTTCCCTCCTCCCTGGTGAAGCTTTAGCTTGGGCTGCCCCCCTGTGGGACAAGAATGACCCGGTGGTTTCCAGCCTATCCGACTTCTTGAAGCTTTTTCATAATATCTTCGAGGAGCCAGCTCGGGCTTCTTCAGCGGCTAGTGCCTTTTTACGCCTTCGCCAAGAATCTTGTTCAGTGGGACAATATGCGCTTCAGTTCCGTATCCTCACAGCTGAATTGAACTGCAACAATGAGGCCCTGGTCGCAACCTTTTTACATGGCCTCTCTGACCGAGTGAAGGACGAATTAGCAGGAAGAGCCATCCCCACCGGTCTGGACGATGTAATTTCCTTGTGCAATCAGATTGACATTCGTTTCCAGGAGAGGTCCCTAGAAAAAAGACGCCAGCACCCCCTAGGTCCTAGTCAGCCAGAACTCTTCTCTCGTCGCCCTGTGGAGCATCTTCTGCCTGCTGAGGAACCTATGCAGCTGGGCCGGACCAGACTAACCCCCGAAGAACGTGCTAGACGCAGAACTCTGGGCTTGTGTCTTTATTGTGGGGGCAGGGGTATTTTTCGTGACTCCTGCTCGCTTAGTCCGGGAAACGCTCGGGTCTAATACATTTAGAAGGTGGAGTATTGGACCCAGAAACATCACCTTCTCGTCTTCTTCTTCCGGTGTTCCTCCATGTAGGCCCTTCTCCCCAATCGGTCCTAGCATATCTGGACTTTGGGGCTGCCGGCAATTTTATGGATTGGAGAACTGCTTCTTCTATGAAGCTTACCCTTTCTCCACTCACTACACCACTGGTAGTCTCGGCAATTGATGGCACTGTGCTCCCAGGGGGCCCTATCCATTTCCAGACGCTACCTATTAGGATGTCGGTAGGGATACTCCACCAGGAGTGGATTTCCTTCCTCATTCTACCCAAGGCCTCTACCCCCATTGTATTAGGCCTTCCTTGGCTACAGCTCCACTCTCCACATGTGGACTGGGTCTCTGGGCAGATCCTGGCTTGGGGCTCTTCGTGTTTCTCGTCCTGTCTTCTCATGGTGGTCCCCAAGGAGAGACTTCCCATTGCTACCACATCGTATCGTCTGATCTTCCCTCGGCATACAGCGATTACCGGGATGTGTTCTGTAAGAAGTCTGCTGAGGTGCTTCCTCCCCACAGATCTTATGACTGTGCCATTGACCTTGTCCCTGGAGCAACTCTACCCAGGGGTCGTACCTACCCTCTGTCCATTCCAGAGACCCAGGCCATGTCTGAGTATGTCGCCGAGAATTTGGAGAGAGGTTTCATCCGGAAATCCTCGTCACCTGCAGGAGCAGGGTTCTTTTTCGTTGCTAAAAAGGAAGGTACCCTCAGACCGTGCATCGACTATCGAGGGTTAAATTGCAGTGACTATCAAAAACCGATACCCCTTACCTCTAATATCTGAGCTATTTGACAGGTTGAGGGGGGCTTCCATTTTCACCAAGTTGGATCTCAGAGGTGCATACAATCTCATTAGAATACGGGAAGGTGATGAATGGAAGACTGCGTTTAACACTAGGGACGGGCATTACGAATACCTGCTTATGCCTTTTGGTTTGTGTAATGCTCCAGCTGTGTTCCAGAACTTTGTCAATGAAATCTTCAGGGATCTACTATACCAGTTTGTTGTCAACTATCTGGATGACATTCTCACCTTTTCTGAAAATCTGCTTGCTCACAGGAACCATGTCCGCACCGTACTTCAGCGTCCTGTTTCTGGGATGTTTTGTTTCTAGTTTGGGTCTTCGCATGGATCCCGGAAAGATCTCGGCCATTACCAACTGGCCCCTTCCTGCTAGCCTTAAGGCCACACAGCGCTTTCTTGGCTTCACAAATTATTATAGGCAGTTCATAAGGAATTACTCTTCCATTGCCGCGCCTAATATCGCTTTAACCAAGAAGGGTGCGAATGCCAAAGACTGGCCTCCCGAGGCTGTCTCTGCGTTTCACGATCTGAAACAGGCCTTTGTTTCTGGACCTCTCTTGAGGAGACCAAATCCTGAGGACCCATTTTTTATTGAAGTAGACGCTTCTTCGATGGGGGTGGGAGCTGTGCTTCTTCAGTTCTTTGAGAAGAGACGTCAACCATGTGCGTTCTTCTCCAAAAAATTTTCTCAGGCAGAGAGAAATTATGGCATTGGTGATCGGGAACTTCTCGCAATTAAATTGGCGTTGGGAGAGTGGCGTCATCTCTTGGAGGGTTCCCCTCACTCCATTACGATCTTTACTGATCACAAGAATCTACAATACCTACAGAATGCTAAACGTCTGAACCCCAGACAGGCCAGGTGGAGTCTCTTCTTTTCTCGTTTTAAATTCACGATTATGTACAAACCTGGTTCCTGCAACGGTCGGGCTGATGCGCTCTCTAGGTCTTTTGACACTTTGGGCGAGGAGTCCACCCCTGATCCTGAGCCAATCATTCCAACCTCATGCATTGTTGCCCATTCTACCACCCTGGAATCAAAAATTCCTCCTGGCAAGACCTTTGTTCCCACGGAGCTAAGAGCTAAGATCCTTCGTTGGGGACATGATTCCAAGGTGGCAGGTCATGCTGGGTTCCTCCGATCCTTCCTGCTCATCAGTCATCTCTACTGGTGGCTTAACCTCCACTCGGATGTTAAAGATTATGTTAAGGCTTGTCATGTCTGTGCTCAGTCTACATCTTCCACACAAGCCCCTGCTGGTCTTCTCATGCCCTTGTCCATTCCTAAGGAGCCCTGGTCTCACATCGCCATGGATTTTATCACCGATCTTCCACTGTCGGAGAATAATACAGCCATTTGGATGGTAATCGATCGGTTCTCCAAGATGGCTCATTTTGTTCCTCTTCCTGGTCTCCCTTCTGCCTCTGCCTTGGTTCCCATTTTTGTATGAGAGATTTTCCGCCTTCATGGTATTCCTTCCCATGTCGTTTCGGACAGGGGTGTTCAGTTTACGTCCCTTTTTGGAGAGCCTTTTGCAAATCCCTCAACATTACCTTGGATTTTACCTCTTCTTACCATCCCCAATCCAATGGCCAGACTGAGAGGGTTAATCAGTAGTTGGAGGTCTTTCTCCGTACCTTGGTCTCGGCTTTATCACGATGATTGGGCATCACTACTCCCGTGGGCAGAGTTCTCTCACAATAATCATGTCAACGTCAGTTCTCAGAAAACACCCTTTATCACTGTTTATGGAAAACATCCTCAACTCCCTCTTCCTATGACCTGTTCTTCCGACATTCCAGCCTTGGCTACTGTTCAGGAATCATTCAATTCCATGTGGGCTGACGTTCATGATTCCCTCCAGAAAGCTGCCAACAAATTCAAGAATTTTGCTGACCGTCGCAGGCGTAAGCCGCCTTCTCTTCAGCCAGGAGACAAAGTCCACCAGGAACATCAAATTCCGGGTTCCTTCTCTCAAATTTGCCCCAAGATTCATTGGTCCGTACACCATAACTTCCAAACTGAATCCGGTTTGTTTCAAGCTCCAGATTCCCAAAAGCCTCAAAATCTCTAACTCCTTCCATGTTGCCCTTCTGAAGCCTTTAGTCCTTAATAAGTTCTCTCGTCCTCTTTCTACCACAGCGCCGGCCTCTGGAGTACGAGGTTAGCCAAATTTTGGATTCCCCACTCTGTAGAGGCATTCTCCAGTACCTCGTGCATTGGAAGGGGTTTGGTCCTGAGGAGAGGTCAAGGGTCAAGGCTTCTGAGGTCTTTGCACCTCGTCTGTTGAGGAAGTTTCATTTGAAGTTCCCCTCTAAACCTGGTCCCAATCGGGGAAGGGGGAAGCCTCGTAAGAGGGGGGTACTGTCATGGTTATGCAATAGTGTTGTCTATCAGCTTACCTGTTTCCATGTGTTCATCTCTAAAGACCAGCTGGATCTCACCTGACTGCTTTTATTAACTCTCCTCTAGCACGGCTCTACCCCAGCTCCTATCAGAGAACTCTATATTAACCTCTGCACTGCAGGCCAGCCCTGCTGATCAACCTTTGTGTGTTTGGCTTCCTGTTCCTGCCTGCTGTGTGCTCTACGTTTGTTTCTGTTACCGACTTTGGCGTGTTCTCTACTATTCCTGTCTGCTCGTGACCCTGACCTCTGGCGTGTCCCCGACTATCCCTGTTTGCCTGTGACCCTGAACCTTGGCGTGAACTCTGTTGTCCTTGTCTGCTTGTGGCCCTGACCTTGGCTTATTCCTTTACTATCCCTATCCTCCTGTTGCCTACTGTGGGTGTGAGCTGGGGGACCCTGGGGTCGCGACCTGGAGCCAGTTGCAGCCCAGTCCATCCTCACCACTAGAGGCTCTGGTGAACACCTGCTGGCTCTTAGACTCCGCGCCCCAGGGAATCCTACGCTCTAATCCCGGTGGGATCAGTGTTGGTGTCCCAGCGGCCCTGCCTTCCTTACCACCTGGACTCCCATCCACAGCAGTCAGCCGTAGGGTCCACTGCCTTGTGGTGCACTCCTGATCCTCACGGTGTGCATTTGTCACCCAGCCTCTAGGTGACCTGACAGAGGGTCTGGCTGTCATCTCGTAACCTCCAACTCTGTGTTCCCTCACTGAAACTGGCACCACAATTTATTGGGCCTTTCCACATCCTCTGTAGGTTCAACCCAGTGGCTTATGCATTAGACTTTCCTTCTAACATGCACATTTCAAATGTATTCCATGTCTTCTTATTAAAACCTTTGGTGTGTAACCATTTCAATACCTTGGTACCATGTCCTCGCCCGGTTCAGGTTGAGAAACATAAAGAGTATGGGATACAGTTGATCATTGACACCCGTAGGTTCCGTGGCCACATACAGTTCATTTGAAAAGGTACAGTCCAGAGAAACACAGACCACCTTTTAGTGTGGTTTAGGTACATCGATGATGTTTTTACCATTTGGGATGGTCCCTTGGAGTTACTGGATCAATGTCTGATGAGGATGAACCGTAATGAATTTAATCTCACTTTCACAATGTCCTCTGACACCAGCACCATTTCATTCCTTGATGTACAGGTTTCCAGGAATGATGATGGTACACTCAGCAGCAGCCTATACCGCAAATCCACTGCAGGCAACAACATCTTACACGCCTCTAGTTTCCATCCTGAGACCTTGATTAGGTCTATACCATATAGCCAATACTTAAGGGTCAGACGCAACTGTACCAATGATGAGGTTTTTCGATTTGAGGCTGGGAAATTGCGTGACTGGCTGCTGCTGAGAGGTTATTCCAAAACTTCTTTGAAAAAAGCATTCCGAGGGGCGACAGCCCGTACTAGACACAATCTTCTCTATTCACAGCAGCCAAAAGAACCAGACAGCTCTTTGCGAATAATAACTAAATACTGTAACCAACATACCCAAATTCTCAAGATCGTCTCCAAATATTGGCATATTCTCACAATGGACCCCAGTTTGAGAAGTCTATTGCCAGAGACACCCCTTTTCACCTTCAGGAGAGCCAACTCGATTGCTTCTAGATTGGTCAAAAGCGAATATAGGGGAGATAAGGGATTGGTCCACTGCAAATACAGAGGCACATATATGTGCGGTACTTGTGGTTACTGCAGATACATGGACACCAATAGAAGTCCAGTTCTACCCAATGGCCAGACCTTCAAACCCCGACACTTTCCTAACTGTCAAACCTGCGGGGTTGTCTATCTCCTTAAATGTGACTGTGGGTGTTTTTACATCAGGAAGACGAAACTCCCCTTTTGGAAGAGAGCTTACCGCCATATTCATAGTATGCAGGTCTGTGATCCGGATCTGCCTCTTGGTAGACATACCATTTTGATCCACCGGGGTTTTTTTACTAGAATTAAGTTTTTGATCCTTGACCGTATCCACCCCAGCTCGAGGGGGGGAGACTGGAATAAAAGTCTCCTCCAGCTCGAGCTGCGGTGGATATATACTTTGAAAGCTACTTGTCCCCCTGGACTGAATGATGCAGTTTGCGTCAAGCCATTTTTGGATGGCTTTAGTTCAGGGGGAATGGAAAAAATAACATACCAGTTGTTTGTCTGCTCCCTGAATCCTTTACGGTCTGGCTATATTCCCTCCCATTTCTCTCCTGTTCTGAACAATTAGTCTGTTCTTCATTTTTATTTTTATTTTCATATCTATTTTTCATTTTCATTATTTTATTTTTTCTATAGTGTTATATTGTTTATTTTTATTGACATGTATGTACACTTTGACGTTTGCCCATGCACTCTTTATCAGTTGATTTCTTGTTTTCCCTCTATTGCCCTTCTGTCTGCCATGTCTCATATGCTCTTAAGGAGTGGGGACGTTTTGGGGCAGGGTTCCCCCACCGGCTTTCTTCCCACTTGAGAAGTTCCATCCGTTTTTGAATTTTACTTGGTCACTACATATGTGGGTTAACTTTACCCTGGTATCTTTTGTCAATAAATATGTATATCCATTTTTTCCTTTTCTACACTTCCTTCACCCTCCACACATGCACCTGGCGTGGCCGGATAGCCTCTATTTGAGGCTTCCAGGGACGTGGGTTCCGTTACTCCATTGCAGACACCCACTGCCCTTGGTAATCTCTGATGAGATCATCTCTCTGCGCCAGTGGGACGCTGCTGTGTCGTGCCCCTCCGCGGCGATCGCACTGTGGGGCGACGCGCATGTGCCAGTCGGCCCGCTCCTTTTTTGCGGCCCGTGCGGTGCATGCGCTTGGCGCTCCTGGCGCCTGTGCCGTGTGAAGGTGCGGCGCAGCGACTGCTCAGGGGGGCTGGAGCAATCTTTACCCAGCTGTTTGGCATGGCTAATCAGCTGGGTGGGGGAGTAAATGACGGGGCTACAGTATTTATATCCCTTTCAAACACAGGCCAGGTAGGACCAGGGACCTGCTGCTCTCTGAAAATTCCCCATATTTGTGAAATCTTCTGCACTGGTGAGACGTTGTCTATACTTTTCCTACCCTTTGAGGTCATACCTATCGATATAGTTTTTTGTTTATTAGTTACATCTACACTATTTTTGGGCTTTTATGAGTCATTAATAGGGATGAGCTTCACGTTCGAATCGAACTCATGTTCGACTCGAACATCGTCTGTTCGATCGTTCGCCGAATTGCGAACGATATGGCCCGTTCGCGCCAAATTCGTGTGGCGCGTCACGGCCCATAATTCACTGCGGCATTGCTGGCTGATGATAGGCCAAGCATGCACTATGACCCGCATGCTTGGCCAATCACAGCGCCGTCAGTAGAGAGAGCTGTAATTGGCCAAAGCCAGGGTGGCTTTGGCCAATTATGGCTCAGGGGGTTTAGAACACGCCCCACACTATATAAGGCAGCCTGCACGGCGGCCCTGTGTAGTGTGTTCTGGTGTGCTTAGAGAGAGAGTGAGACAGTTTCTTTTCATTTGAGTTAGATAATTAGGCAGGACAGTCAGTGAGTTAGCTGCACTTACAGTGTATTGTGTATATATATGCATCCCAGGTGTTGTGTGTGTGTGTGTATATATATACATATATATATATATATATATATATATACACTGTATTCAGTTTAGCTAGATCCGTTCCTGTTATCTTCCTACTGACAGGCAGGCTTGTCTTGTTGCAGTATTTACAGCTACCTGAAGAAAATTGCTGGTGTTCTTTTGATCCTATTAGTACCACAGTCAGGCAGCTAGACTATTTACAGTTAGTGTAGTGCGTCCTCCTCACAGTGTTCAGCTAAAGCTACAAGTTAGTGTAGTGTGATCTCTGCACAGTGTTCAGCTAAAGCTACAAGTTAGTGTAGTGCGTCCTCTGAACAGTGTTCAGCTAAAACTACAAGTTAGTGTAGTGCGACCTCTGCACAGTGTTCAGCTAAAACTACAAGTTAGTGTAGTGCGTCCTCTGAACAGTGTTCAGCTAAAACTACAAGTTAGTGTAGTGCGACCTCTGCACAGTGTTCAGCTAAAGCTACAAGTTAGTGTAGTGCGTCCTCCTCACAGTGTTCAGCTAAAACTACAAGTTTAAGGGCCCGCCGTAACTGCTCCGATGACATCGGCTTCAAAATTGAAGCCAATATTTCGAGAAACAGACTCCTCGAAAGAGGATATTCAAGTACCTGTCTCAAAAAAGCATATAAACGAGCCCTTAATAAATCACGTCGTGACCTACTTAATACACAAAAACAACACTCTAATGATGAAACAACACGAATCATTACAACATATTCATCACAACACCAGCAGTTCAAACGGATCATAAATATATACTGGCACTTACTGACCATGAATCCAACTTTGGCCCCCTTCATCCCCAGCTCCTCAGCTATCACCTTCAGGAGAGCGCCTTCCATAGGTGACAAACTGGTCAGTAGCGAATATAGATACTCTAAAGGCGATATATGTAAAACACTGGGGACCTTTACATACAGGGGATGCCAATATTGCCAGTATATGGATAGACACAATAATATTATGCTACCAAATGGTCAACATTTTTCCCCAAAACATTATGTGAACTACAGAACACCTGGAATATTGTATTTATTAACATGCGGGTGCTATTATGTTGGCAAAACCATTAATGAGTTTTGGAAAAGGATATACCAACATCTTGGCACTATACGCAAACGTGATCCTGAGGTACCCATTGGCCACCATATGGCCAGAGTCCATCCAGCATCAATTCCCAAGATATATTTCTTGGCCCTAGATCGTATCCACTTTAGCCCTAGAGGCGGGGATTTTAACAAACAACTTCTTCAATGTGAACTGAGGTGGATATACAACCTACGGGCTAATTTTCCACCTGGCCTCAATGGGGCCTTTAATTTTAGACCATTCCTCCCCGGCTTTGCATCAGGGGTCTGTGAGTTGAATCTATAGGGGCTCCCCTTTGTTATTCTTCCCTGTTTTCTTCATCTGTACATGCTGGATATGTAAACTATGTACTCGTTATTTCAAAACATAAAAATGAACAATTGTGTATCTATACAGGGCATTGCTCTCTACAGTGAACTATATATTCTCCCTTTTCACTTGTTATATATGATACCGTAAGTTGTTCATCATGCAATCTATATAGCCTTGTATGTTGTTGACTATGCAATATGTATGTTTTTGTACATTTTTGTATATTGCTCAGTGGAGCTGTCTGTTTTCTTCTCCTTTTTGTTTTACCACATTTATGTGTTTTTTCATCATTGTAAAACAGGTTGGTTGTGACGTCCTCATCCACAAGATGGCGCAGTTCGTGTTGTGCAGGCCGCCTGTCTGCTCACGGACACCCGGCGGGTAAGCTCCACATGCTCATGTCTAGGGAGCGGCGATTGTGCAGGGCCCCCTGTGCCTTTTGAGCGTGAAGGAGCTTTTCCTGTGTCCCCGCATTTGGTTCGTTGCCTATGCGGGGTTACTACATCTGCCGGTGACGCAGTGATGCGTGACGTCATCACGCCCCTTGGGGCGTGGCTACGCCGCGTGCCTCGGCGTCAGGGAGACGGTCTGAGCTACATTCACAGCTGTTATTTACACAGCTGAATAATTGGAGCATGCTCTGATTGGTTTCTGCCATATCAGATGCACTTATAAGACGCAGACACTCACTGGGCACCTGTCAGTTGTGGAACTGCTGCCCAGAGGTCTGCGTCTTGTGCATACATGTGAAGCTTAAGGTAAATCGATCACTACTGTTATTTACCTAATGGGATTTAACTTCCCTATGTCCCTATGTCTCAGTTTGACAATTTCTCCAGCTGTATCTGGGACTAATTTATATACTCTCTTCCCCTTTACTACTTTGATTATTTAGACTCTAATCAGGCGCCTCTTGTGAATGTGATACAGCATCCGGCCCTGCACTCAGAGCTGCCCATTTCGTGTCTTAGTGGACTTTCCAGCCAGCCTGTTCCAACCTTTGGTTCCTGCTTTGTTTTGTTATGTTGTAATTTCTATGAACCTTTTATGTAAGTATAATCAGCCCAAATATTCCAAAAGATTTTTTGATGTGACCAATATTTTTTAGAATAGCTTCATATATTATGTCGCTATTTCACTATGCTAAAATTTATATTACAGGGGGGGCGTGGCCTGGACAGCGATGTGAACAGACGTGCGTGTCTGTAGCTCCGCTCGTGGCAGATCCTTTTCTACACATCCTGCACCCTAAAAATTTGTCTTATCCCCCTGCCTTTGTGGGATCCAACGCTGCGACCTCAGATCACCATGTCCCCGCTGAAAAGAAGCGCGGCCTCCACATCTCTCGACCGCTACAGACGGACGGAGCGAGACCCGGAGGGACAAGATGGCGCCTCGGCAGCACCTCACGCGGCCTCACATGTGGAGCCCGAGCCGGACAGTACAGCAAAGGTACTGGAGGCAATCTCTCTATGCCAATCCACACTAACCTCAAAGATAGAGGAGGTGAAGGTGGACATATCACTAATTAGGCATGATATGACCAAACTCCGGGAGCGAGTAACCGAGGCTGAGACTAGGATTGGGCAGGCGGAGGACATATTACACCCCATGCAGCACTCACAAGACGAAATGCAACGCCAGATACAACAACTAGCCCAAAAGCATGACGATCTGGAGAACCGTGCCCGCCGGTCCAATCTCCGGTTTATTGGATTACCGGAGGGCTCCGAGGGCACGAACCCAGCCACCTTCCTGGAGCAGCTTTTAATCACAGCGTATGGCAGGGATGCTTTTTCGACTACGTTTGTGGTGGAACGTGCCCACCGCATGCTGGCTCGTCGCCCGCCTGAGGGTGCACCCCCACGTACCTTCATTGCAAAGCTGCTAAACTTCAGAGACCGGGACGCTGTCCTGCGACTAGCCAGACTGAAGGGGAACATTCCATTTCGATCTGGCTCCATCTCAGCGTTCCCGGATTTCTCTGCGGAGGTCCAGAGGCAGAGGGCGTGCTTCTCGGATACCAAGCGCCGCCTGAGAGCACTCCATATTAAATATTCGATGCTCTTCCCGGCTCGCTTGCGCATAGTAGGAGAGGATCGAGTGCATTTTTTTGAAGACCCTGGCCAGGCCTCGACATGGGTAGACCACCTGGACGCACAAAGAAATCGACCTGCCTGAAACACATACCGGCCGTTTACCGTAAGTGTTTCCTCTTAATTTTCTACACGCCCTTTGCCCATTTGACCTGTGCCGCAAGTGATCATCACAAAATGTATACCGATCCTAAACCACCCACAATGCTGCGGTCACGGCAGATAACAACGAGACACCAAGGCCCCCTGTGCTGATCGGAACTTCCTATTATGCCCCTCTTCACTGCTGAACTGCCGTGGGCTCATATATACTTGTTCTCCTTTCTCCCCCACTGCTCCTCGCTTCTACCGTTTCCCCTCCCCCCAAAGAACTCTCCCTCTGCTGTTGTTAACCTCCCGCGTGAAGAGCTACACACCCGGAATTACTGTGCCAGCGCCTTTTCTTCCTGCCCTCCTGAACTTCTTCTCGAACTTGCACCGTGCTGTGGAGGTGCACAGGGGAAAGGACACCTTCACACAGCCACATTAGGCTAATTCGAAATGTGCTGATCTTCATTTTTCTAAATGCCACGTTGGAGCGAGAACGTTGCAGCGTTTACTCTATCGCTGAATTTATATCCAGAATTAGTTCGTCCTCTACAGGAGACCGTCATATCAATACTGGCACTGTTCTATAGACAGCTGCCGCGATTGATTGGTTCAATGTGCACCTGGTTTTGTTTTTTTCAAGAAATTTTTTTTTCTATGCTAAGTAACTTGCAAGAAATAGTTTATACATGTTGCACAAGTTTTGGGATGCAGGCCCCAGTCAAGTTGGGGCGACTGAGGGCAGGGAGGGAGGGCAAGGGAAATGTTAAAGCAAAAGTTAAGATGAAGAATACGTGTTATAACTTGAGGATTAACGTTATGAGAACATGTACATATAATCAATCAGGACGCGGGGTGAGGTGTGGATCTGCTTCAGTGTGGAGAGTGATGGCTCAGACCCATGTAAATACCCTGCACATATCCCTCCAAATACAATCAAATACCATACCATTATGGCTAATCTAAAATTTCTCACTTGGAATATCCGTGGGATCCGTGATAAAATTAAACGTGCTGCAGTCTTTGCCTGCCTTAAAACATACCGTGCAGATATAACAATCTTAGTCGAAACACATATTACTGGCCAACTTCAACTCGCATTGAAGCGACCATGGATAGGATGGGCATTCCATGCCACCCACTCTCCACACTCGAGGGGGGTATCAATCCTCGTAGCCAAAACCACTCCCTTTGCAGCCATCACCATACGCACTGACCCCCAAGGTAGATTTATCTTCCTGCACTGCACCTTAAATGGCTCACAATACCTCATAATGGCATTTTATATACCCCCACCATACAAATCTAATCTAGTCACTGAAGGCCTATTATACATGGCACAACATCCCAACATACCAGCCATATGGTTGGGCGATTTTAATATGGTCCTAAACCCCCAAAAAGACAAAACACAGACAAACCCAAACACAACTCTCCCAGACACTACCCAACTTGGACGGACACTACAAGAATTCTCACTGTTAGACACATGGCGTTACAAACATCCCACCTCTCAGGTATATTCATGCTTTTCAGCAACCCACTCCACTATGTCCCGAATCGATTTGATTTTGGTGTCCAACACATTACTTCCCCGCCTTTCGGACTCGGGCTACCATACTAGAACCCTATCCGACCACGCTCCATGTTGGGCGACCTTACAGCTCAACCCGAAAATGGGACCCCCTACGTGGCGTCTCCATCCCTTCTGGTTATCACTGTTGAAAGACCAAGAAGACATATACAAAGAGTGGCAATTCTACTTCACCACAAACAGAAACACAGCCTCGACGGGACAGGTGTGGGAAGCATTCAAAATACATGTCCGCACTATCCTATCTTCATGAATACGCAGAATAAAAACCTCCTCTAACTTAACTCTTCACCAAGCCTCAGCCAAAGCAGACGTACTGACAAGGGAATTTCAAAATGATGCCTCCCCTGACAGGGCAGCCGCACTCAAACTCCACACCCGCCTATTAGACCAACTTCATTACGAGAAAGCTAAACAGAAACTTTTCTTTCTGAAACAGCGTTCATTTGAACAGGGAGAGCGAGCAGGGAAGCTACTAGCATACTTAGCCCGACAAGAGTCACACCCCCCAGTAACGGTAACCCTGGCTGGCCCACACAATGAAGCTTTCTTGGATCCCCAGTTAGTCGCTGAAACATTCCAGAAATACTACACCGATCTATACTCCTCCAAGGTTGAGGTTACCTCTCAGGAAACCAGGACCTTCCTTCAGAACATCCCCTTCCCACAACTCTCAGAATCCCAAGTGGAAGAGCTGGAAGCTCCTCTCACTGTAGATGAAATAGCTCTGGCCATAGCATCCCTTGCCCCTGCTAAGGCGCCTGGAGGTGATGGCATTCCATTAGACTTCTATGCAACGTACTCGGAGATTCTGACTCCTGAATTACTGACATTATACCAACACATTTTTGACACTGAGACCCTTCCTGAAACCCTCCGCCAAGCGGTAATTATAGTAATTCCCAAATCAGGAAAAGATCCCCGCCTACCTGAATCCTACCGCCCAATCTCGATTCTTCAAGCCGATATTAAAATATTAGCTAAAATACTAGCTATGCGCCTCAATAACAGCATCCTTACGCTTATTCACTCTCACCAGACGGGGTTCATGCCGGGGAAAAACACATTCATGAATTTAAGACGCCTTCACATGAACGTCCAGGCGGAACACGACCACACGGAAGACAGAGCAATCGTGACCCTCGACGCCGCAAAGGCGTTTGACTCTGTGGAGTGGGGTTACCTGTGGGAATGTCTAAAAGGATTTGGGTTCGGCCCAAACTTCGTAAAATGGGTACAATTGCTGTATTACTCCACTATGGCCCGGGTTGTGGTGAACGGATGGATGTCTGACCTCTTCCCTCTGAAAAGGGGAACTCGTCAGGGGTGTCCATTGTCCCTGCTGTTGTACACCCTCGCGGTGGAGCCCCTTGCCATTTCCCTTAGGACAAACCCGGACATACGCGGGTTGCGCATAGGATCTTTGACTGAGAAGTTAAGTCTATATGCAGACGACATCCCTTCAGGCAGCCTTACTTACCATTGAACAATTCGGAAAACACTCAGGCCTAAACATGAACTGGTCCAAATCCCAAATCCTCCCTCTTGATGTATCGCCCCACCACAAATTGCAGCTTCACTCCCCTTGCAGAGAGTTTCCTCTATTAAGTACCTGGGAATAGAGATTACCAAAGTCCCGCTAGATTACATCATCAACAATATTGAACCATTATTTCTACACTTAAAATCCCGTACACAAACTTGGGCAAGACTCCCCTTGGGCATATCAGGCAGGATCAACTTATTTAAGATGATACTGCTCCCAAAATTCCTATATATATTCTGGAACTCCCCGGTACTCATCCCTCTTAGTATCTTTAAATCTCTTGACAAAATAGTTAACTCCTTTAACAACAGACATAAGCTAGCCTGGAACATACTTAAAAACCCAACCACCTCGGGAGGTGCGGCCCTACCGGACTTATACACATACTACATTGCGGCACAACTTTCGCACTTTTATCATATCCATAAAACCGACGAGACTAGATACCAAGCCTTAATATGCAGAAGACCAAACGGCGATATGCACTCCCCATTACAGGTGATATTCAGGAAAGCCAGCAAACATAACAAACGTAAAGACCGAGACCTATTACTATCTTAGCATAGACATGTGTGGAAAAAAGCAGTTAAACTATCTGGAGCTGACTACTATCACTCGCACACACCCTTATGGCACAACCCCCAGCTGAGGGAATTGATCTCTCTACCAGGTGCCACTAGATGGGCAGCCAAGGGAATAGTGTTCTTGTTCCAGATTACTACTGTTTTTGGAATAAGAAGCTTCCAGACACTTTGCGAGGAATTTGATCTCCCCCCATATGCAATTTAGGTACACACAGCTGAGGCACGCGCTCCAAACCCAGTTCGGGCACGGACTTCCCAACCCCCATGTACTACCACTTGTAGACATAATCACAGGGTCAAACCCAGAAAAGCTCATATCCACCCTCTACAATACACTCCGTACCAAATCGGTAGCACGAATTGTGGACACAGCAAGAATTAGATGGGAGGATGATGTGGGACCTATAGACATCTCTGACTGGGAAGATATACTATCAAATGTTAAAATCACGTCACCCAAAATTTCTGACCGATTAACCCAGCTGTATATAATACACAAAGCATACCTAACACCATCCAGAATTGCCAAATTTTCCCCACATCAGGACCCACACTGCCCAAGATGCTCCAGCAACCCGTGTTCATTCTTCCACTTACTCTGGTCATGCCCAGAAATACAAAGCTACTGGGCGCAAATCATAACATTCCTTCACGACCACATGGGATCACCAGTTCAACTTAACCCTGGCCATGCCTTCTTGGATTACTCCCAGACGCCATCACAGACAGATCCCTGATTACACTCCTAAGCAAATCACTATTTAGTGCTAGGAAACTAATAGCCAAGCATTGGATGAGAACAGAACCCCCTACTTTACATGCCTGGATCACGGAAGTTAATACAGTACTACCATATAAAAAGGTGATATACAAAAACAGAGGCTGCCCAACTAAATTCCATAAAGTATGGGATAAATGGCTAGATAAGACAAGCACCTGTACGGATTAGCTTATCATATTCTCTTAAACCAAGGGAAGGGACTGCTATTTATGACCACTCTATCCGATAGGAATTGCTATTGATGTTGCTGTAATCATGTATGGTTTGATGTGACGTTGTATCTTTCTTCAACAAGCATACGTATGTATAGGAAATGTATGACGCCCCCTACTCCTTATATTTTTTTTTTTTGCCTCTTTTTCTCGACCAACTCTTGCCATGCAATTTTATTTTATGTACTGTCAATGTATAAATGTCCTCAATTCGATAATAAAGCTTGTTTTTGTTTAAAAAAAAAAAAAAATTTATATTACAGATAAAGATCTAATCACCCAATTGCAAATCCCTTGATGAAGGAACAATACATACCAATTTCCGAAACATGTCGGGATATGTGCTGTAACTTATCCGTTTGACCTTCAACGATATAGGCTGCGGGTTGTAAGCACTAGGTTGACATATCTATCTTGTATAACCTGATATGTGTATTTTAAACGAAGACATTTATTGTTAATTGTATCTATATTCGTATTTCTTTATTACGTTTTCTACAACTTAACAAAAATTGGCACTTTTTGTGCATTTTATATCGCCTACTCTCTATACTCTAATTTATCATTTGCCTTTAAAGTCCTAAGGGGCGACCCCCGTGTGCATTCCATGCACATTTTTTTCTCTAAAACTACAAGTTAGTGTAGTGTGACCTCTGCACAGTGTTCAGCTAAAGCTACAAGTTAGTGTAGTGTGACCTCTGCACAGTGGTCAGCTAAAGCTACAAGTTAGTGTAGTGCATCCTCCTCAGTGTTCAGCTAAAGCTACAAGTTAGTTTAGTGTGACCTCTGCACAGTGTTCAGCTAAAGCTACAGGTTTTGGTAGTGCGTCCTCCTCACAGTGTTCAGCTAAAGCTACAAGTTAGTGTAGTGCGTCCTCCTCACAGTGTTCAGCTAAAACTACAAGTTAGTGTAGTGCGACCTCTGCACAGTGTTCAGCTAAAGCTACAAGTTAGTGTAGTGCTTCCTCCTCACAGTGTTCAGCTAAAGCTACAAGTTAGTTTAGTGTGACCTCTGCACAGTGTTCAGCTAAAGCTACAAGTTAGAGTAGTGCGTCCTCCTCACAGTGTTCAGCTAAAGCTACAAGTTAGTGTAGTGCGTCCTCCTCACAGTGTTCAGCTAAAGCTACAAGTTAGTGTAGTGTGTCCTCCTCAGTGTTCAGCTAAAACTACAAGTTTTTTTTTTGCGTGCTCTGCACAGTGTGCACCTAAAGCTTCCTGTAGAAGGTTGGTGGTGTTTTCCTGATCCTATCACTACCGCAGGCAGCTAAGTAAGCTACAAGTTAGTTTTTTGCGAGCTCTGCACAGTGTTCAGCTAAAACTACAAGTTAGTGTAGTGCGAGCTCTGCACAGTGTTCAGCTAAAGCTACCTGTAGAAGGTTGGTGGTGTTTTCCTGATCCTATCACTACCGCAGGCAGCTAAATAAGCTACAAGTTAGTTTTTTGCGAGCTCTGCACAGTGTTCACCTAAAGCTACCTGTAGATATATATATCTATCTCTTTATATATATATATATATATATATATCTTTATATATATCCCAGCTTAGTGCAGCTACAATCCATTAGTATGTCTGGAAGGCCAACAAGGAGAGGCAGACAGTCACAAGCCAATAAAAGAGGGCAAGCAGGCTCTGTGTCTAGAGGCAACAGTGCTGGTCGCGGAGACGGTGCATCCTCATCAGCACGTGGCCGTGGGACACGCTTGGCCTTTTTTTCGGCAGCTGGCCGTGTTGAGCCGCAACATGCGGAAGACTTGGTCGAGTGGATGACCAAGCCGTCCTCATCCTCCTCATCCTCTCTCACCCATGCTCAGGGTACTTTGTCTGGCAAAGCAGCTGCCAACGCAGCCTCATCCCTCGGCTCAATGGCATCAGTGACTCCTTCCCTAGGCCCACCATGTCCTCCTGAGGAATCCCTCGAACTGTTTGACCACAGTGTTGTGTACATGCTCCAGGAGGATGCCCAGCGTTTTGAAGGCTCTGATGATGATACTGAGCTAGATGAAGGCAGTAACATGAGCACGGACAGAGGGGGTGCCCAAGAAGGACAGCAATCTGGCAGTCATGCTCCCCCTGCTGCAGCATACTGCCAGGTTTGCTCCAGTGATGAGGAGGAAGGGGATGATGAGGTCACTGACTCAACGTGGGTGCCTGATAGGAGAGAGGAGGAGGAGGCACATCACCAACGAGGCAGGATGCTCTCCAGGGGCCAGCCTAAGGGCAGCACACTGACTGCATCACACCCCAAAGCTCCGCATGTGCAGGGCACTGCTGTCTCTGTGCGTTATTCCAAAAGTTCTTTGGTGTGGGCCTTTTTTGAGACGAGTGCATCAGATCGCACCGCTGCTATTTGCAACATATGTCTCAAGCGTATCTCACGTGGCCAAAACATCTCCCGCTTGGGCACCACATGCTTGACCAGACATATGTTGACCTGCCATGCAGTTCATTGGCAAGCGTATCTAAAAGACCCACACCAAAGAACAAAGAGGACCTCTCCTTGCTCCTCATCAGCTGAGATCTCCAACTCCACTATACCTTCAGTCCTCTCTGAGACCTGCACTGAATTAGATGTGTCACAGCCAAGTACTTGTGGGCAATCTGCTTTCGGTACACTGACGTCAGATTGTACCAGGCAAATTTCCCTGCCCCAGCTGCTGCACCGCCGAAAGAAGTTCGCTCCCAGCCATCTACATGCCCAGCGGCTGAATGCTAGCTTGGCTAAATTGCTAGCACTTCAACTACTGCCTTTTCAGTTGGTAGACTCTGCCCCCTTCCGTGAGTTTGTGGAATGTGTGGTTCCTCAGTGGCAGGTACCCAAATGCCACTTTTTCTCACGGAAAGCGATTCCGACTCTCTACCGGCATGTGGAAGGCAATGTCCATGCCTCGCTGGACAGGGCAGTCAGCGGTAAGGTGCATATTACCGCTGACTCATGGTCCAGCAGGCATGGACAGGGACGTTACCTAAGTTTCACCGCACATTGGGTGACTCTGCTGGCAGCTGGGAAGGATGCAGGACAAGGTGCAGTAGTGTTGGAGGTTGTTCCACCACCACGCCTCCAAAATGCCACTACTAATGATTGTGACACACCTCTCTCCTCCACCCCCTCCTCTTCTTCTTCCTCCATGGCCTCTTCCTGTGCTTTGTCCTCAGAACCAGTGGTGCTCCGTAGCCGTTCTAGGGACTACGCAAGTATGCAGGCCAAAAGATGCCATGCGGTGCTTGAGCTGGTGTGCTTGGGGGACAGGAGCCACATTGGGGCAGAGGTTCTGTCAGCTCTGCAGGGGCAGGTCCAGAGGTGGTTGACACCATGCCAACTTAAGGCAGGAATGGTGGTTTGCGACAATGGCACCAACCTCCTCTCTGCCCTCCGCCAGGGAGAAATGACCCATGTGCCCTGTTTGGCTCACATCCTTAACTTGGTGGTGCAGCGGTTCTTGGGCAGGTACCCGGGCTTACAGGATGTCCTGAGGCAGGCCAGGAAAGTCTGTGTGCATTTCTGCCGGTCATATAATGCCAGTGCTCGGCTGGCAGACCTCCAAAAGGAATTTAACGTGCCCAAGAACCTCCTAATCTGTGACATGCCCACCAAGTGGAACTCAACGTTGGCCATGCTGCAGCGGCTGCACACACAGCAGAGGGCCATCAATGAGTACCTATGTGACTATGGCACCAGGACAGGGTCAGGGGAGCTTGTTTTTTTTCCCCACACCAGTGGGCCATGATCAGGGATGCATGCACTGTCCTGTCACCATTTGAGGAGGCCATGAGGATGGTGAGCAGTGACAGTGCATGCATCAGTGACACTGTCCCCCTTGTCCACCTGTTGGAGCACATGCTGCGTGGAATAATGGACAGGGCACTTGAGGCAGAACAGAGGCACGAAGAGGAGGACTTCCTTATCTCTGAAGGCCCCCTTTATCCAGACAGTGTTCCTGCGTTACCGCCGATCACACAGGAAGAGGAGGAGGAGGAGGATTGTGTCAGTATGGAGGTGGAGCCTGGCACTCAGCATCAGCAGCAGTCTTTAGGGAATCAGTCCCAAGAAACCCATGGACTTGTACGTGGCTGGGAGGAGGTGGCTGCGGACCATGTCGTCCTTAGTGACCCAGAGGACTCCAGACCGAATGCCTCAGCAAACCTACGCTGCATGGCCTCCCTGATCCTGCAAAGCCTGCGGAAGGATCCTCGTATTCGTGGTATCAAGGAGAAGGACCAATACTGGCTGGCAACCCTCCTTGATCCACGTTACAAGGATAAGGTTGCGGACCTTATCTTGCCATCGCAGAGGTAGCAGAGGATGAAACATCTTCGGGAGGCCTTGCAGAAAGGTCTGTGCAACGCGTTCCCAGAGACTGGGAGGTTACAAACTCCTGTTTCTGGACAACGTGTTGCTGAGGCTTCGGTCGGTCAAAGAAGGAGCGGTGGAGAAGGTGGCCGTCTGACCGATGTGTTCAGACAATTTTTTAGTCCGCAGCCCCAAGGTATGATCGGTTCCAGCAACCATCGCCAGTGTCGGTTTTACATGGTGCAGGAATACCTAGGGGCAAGATCTGACTTGGACACCTTTCTCACCGAAAATCCTCTGGGTTACTGGGTCTTGAGGATGGATCACTGGCCAGAGCTTGCACAGTATGCAATTGAGCTACTGGCCTGTCCTGCATCCAGCGTTCTTTCGGAACGCACATTCAGTGCTGCTGAAGGCTTTGTAACTGATCACAGGGTGTGTCTGTCCACCGACTCGGTCGATCGACTGACCTTCATAAAAATCAGTCTTGGATCATTACCAGCTACCAAGCACCTGATGCTGATGTAACCGAATAATTTTTTTTTAAATCTCAGATCCCTTCAAAGACTGCCTATGCTGATGCTGAGTGACTATCCTGAGTAATTATCCTCTTCCTCCTCAATGATCACGCTGATAGCTTGCAAGAACAATTTTGGTTCTGGGCGCCGCCACCAGTGCCTAAGGCCCAATTTTTTAGCCCCTGTTTAACAGGTGCTTGTAATTACATTTTTTGATGCAATACTTTGCAGCAGGGCTCGTTCCTGCATTCCAACTAGAGTATCTGTGAGGGGTTACAGTGTTGTGGCACCAGCACCAGTGCCTAAGGCCCAATTTTTCAGCCCCTGTCTAACAGGGGTGTGTAATTACAATTTTTGATGCAATACTTTGCAGCAGGGCTCGTTCCTGCGTTCCAACTAGAGTATCTGTAAAGGGTTGCAGTGTTGTGGCACCAGTGCCTAAGGCCCAATTTTTCAGCCCCTGTCTAACAGGGGCGTGTAATTACAATTTTTGATGCAATACTTTGCAGCAGGGCTCGTTCCTGCGGTCCAACTAGAGTATCTGTGAGGGGTTGCAGTGTTGTGGCACCAGCACCAGTGACTAAGGCTCAATTTTTCAGCCCCTGTTCAACAGGGGCATGTAATTACAATTCCTGATCTAATATTTCACAGCAGGGCCCTTTTCTGCGCCCACCAAGAGCGAGTGAGGACTTACAGTGTTGTGGCACCAGCACCATCACCACCACCAAAGGCCTAATTTTTCTGCCCCTGTTCAACAGGGGCATGTAATTACAATTCTTGATCTAATATTTCACAGCAGGGCCTGTGAGGGCTTACAGTGTTGTGGCCACAACAACACCTAAGGCCCAAATTTCTGCTGAGTATATAGGGCAGGCCCCTACTTTCAAACATCCAACTTACAAACGACTCCTACTTGCAAACAGAAGGAGACAACAGGAAGTGAGATGAAATCTACCCCTAGGAAGGAAAATTCTCTCCTGTAAGAGTTAATATGGAAAAAACATTTCTCCTTTCCACTGATGCTTTATCACCAATCCTTGTTTCACAAAAAAACCCAAATTTTCAAAAAACATTTGTCATTGGGACAAAAAGTGAGGTGAAATCTTCTGAAGAGGAGCACAGGCAGCAAAACAAATGTCTCAGGGGTGATAACCCTTCCCTATGTTTTCCAAAAAGCTTAAAATAGATTTTTTGGCTGGAGCTAAACATGTTCAAAATGTACCAGTTCAAAATTACAAACAGATTCCTACCTACAGTCCCTGTCTTGTTTGTACCGCCTGTATACTGCTGTTCAGAGTACAGAGCCTGTATACTGCTGTTTCCTTTTTTAATTTAGGTGCGGGGTTCCCCTTAATATTCATACAAGACACAAAGGGCCTGGTAATGGACTGGGGGGGCACCCATGCCGTTTGTCTCACTGATTTTCATCCATATTGCCAGGACCCGACATTACATTAAAGCCGCAAGCAGTTTTAAATGACTTTTTTTCCTTTAAAAATGACATTTTGTGCAGGGACTGTTCTAAGCACGGGAAACACGCGCCACTTTACAGGCATACTATAGACACCCCCCAGGTACGATATTTAAAGGAATATTTCACTTTTTTTTTTTTTTTACTTTAGGCATCATTAAAGTCACTTCTCCCGAAAAAACGGACGTTTTTAAAAGTTTTTTTTGCATTGATACATGTCCCCTGGGGCAGGACCCGGGTCTCCAACCCTTTTTAGGACAATACCATGCAAATTAGCCTTTAAAATTAGCACTTTTGATTTCGAACGTTCGGGTCCCATAGACCTCAATGGGGTTCTAACGTTAGTGCAAATTTTTGGTCCGTTCGCAGGTTCTGGTGCGAACCGAACCGGGGGGTATTCGGCTCATCCCTAGTCATTAATACTAGTCTCACTCAACAGTGATTACTTGCAGCTTTGGCTCTCCAGATTGTGCAGCAGTCTTTCCCCCTGTCTCCACCGGTCTCCTGATTGTTTCATCTAACCTAGGTAGGTTTTTTCACCTCTCAATGTCATTTATGTGGGATTTTCCCCTTCATGACATATATATTACCGTCCATAGGTCTATTTACATAACTCCCCTTTTTTTATTTATACATATTTACTACTTTGTTTTGTTTTTTTTCCTCTCTTCCCTCCTCCTCTTTTGCTTCCCTTCCAGATCCTCCAACTTATTTTTGGGCCTCAGTACATGTGTCAACCTGTCGCTGGTTTGGTTTGACAATCCAGCGGGGCTGTTGGGTGACAGGAGGGGGACATTTTTCTTTCCCCCCCTTCTTCCCTTTTCCCATATCATTTTTTATTATTATAACAAGTGCCTCTCGGTGGATTAAGCTTGTGGGGGACCCCCTGCTCCAGTTCTTTCTCACGTGTTTTTAAATTGCGGATGCATTTTTGTATCTGTTTAATCACTATGATGTAAGTACTATATACGATATATTTGATTATTATGTAGCTGTATGCTTTTGGACAACTTTATTGATTATTGTATATTTAACATCTTATAGACACTGTGCCTCCCAAAAAAAACCTGATGAAGGAGACTACAGTCCACCTCCGAAACGTAGGGTTTCTGGATTGTGTATCCTATGTCGTATGTTTGTACAAGTATCCTTTGTTTTGTATGTTTTTTCTCTTTACTACATGTACCTCTTATGATTAATAAACTTTATATACCTTTTTACATTGTTGTTATGGTAGTGCCTTCAAAATCCCACCCTTAGGGGGTTTTTTCATTTCCAGTCCAGAGGAACACTCTTGTGTCTCATCCTGGGATCCTCACATGCTTCTGTCTTCCTCCGTGCTTTCCATAGACTTTTTCCCCTCAAACCTGGTGGTCCTCCAAGGGGAAGGGGTCATTGAAGGGGGAGGGTACTGTCAGGGCTGGGCTCTCAGCCCTCCCTTCTCAGTGCTCAGGTTTCTCAGCTGTCAGTTAATTGCCAGCACTCATAGTGTAGATGTAAACTAATAAACAAAAAACTGGATCCTTTCCCTGCAGCCTGATCCCTTCCACCTTGTCCCTGCCTGTCTTACTTCTTGCCCCCATCTACTGATCTCCTGTTTATGACCCTAGCCTGCCTTGACTACGATTCTTGGTATCCCCTTTTGCTGTATATGCTGGTTAGTTTGTTGTCATTGTTAGGTTGTTTGGTTTTCTCACTCTGTTTGGTATTGGTGGTGTATTCACATTTGTATGCATATATCTTAATAAAATTACTTACTTTTTTCACCTACGTACATTTGGTTCACTCTGTCGTATTCACACAGTTCTGGTCACATCTGATTTATGATACTGCTGATGGGATGTGGAAGCTGACAGCCCTGGGCTGCAAGGACTAAATAAATTCAGAAATGCATCACTTAGGCGGACGCCTTTTCCACCGCTCCTCTCTTAACCAACAGAAGCCTCAAAACTATGTTTTCCACAACACTGTAACCTACCAGAGTGGGGAAAAGCATTTGATAAAGTCCTCTTTAAGGTGTCCTCAAGAGATTTCATCTTCTTCACTCTCTGTGGGGACAGGATTAGTTCTGAGACTTTCCCCTTATAATGATGGTCAAGTAGAGTTGCCAACCAATAGTGATCCTTTTCCTTTATGCCACGTATTCTTGGGTCCTTTCGCAGGCATGAAACATGAGGGAGCCCATGCACCGCAAATTTGTGGAGGCATGAAAAACAGACTCTTCTGGGTTACTGAGGATTACAGTATCTGGAACTGCCTCCCAGCCATGTACTACTCCCAAGGGTTCTTGGGATGAAAAACCATCTCTTACTGTTTGACGTATGTCTTCCTCTGCTTCAATGCCTCAGAAACTGCCAGAATCCTCCTCTCTCTCCTCTTGTGTGTTCTGTGGCATACGAACAATGGTGTCTGCATAAAGTGGGCCTTGAGAGTAAAGTAAGTCCCCCTCTTTGTCCCGCTCCTCTGCCTTAAGTGCCCTGTCTATAATGCCACGCAGAGTCTGCTCCAGCAGGAACACAACAGGGATTGTGTCACTGATGCATGATTGCCATGGCTCACCATTCTTGTGACCTCCTCAAATGGTGATAGTACAGTGCATGCATCCTTTATGAGCAGCCATTGGCGTGGGGAAAAAAAGCCAAGCCAGCCTGAGCCTGTTGTTGTGCCATACTCACACAGGTACCCATTGATGGCCCTCTGCTGCATGTGCAGCCGCTGAATTATTGCCAAAGTTGAGTTCCACCTGGTGGGCATGTCACAAATCAGGCGGTTTACGGGCAGGTGGAATTCACGCTGAATTTCAGCCAACCAAAGACTGGCTGTGTATGATCGCCTAAAATGGCTACAGACTCTCCTGGCCTGCCTTAGTAGATCTTCCAACCCTGGGTACCTATTTAGGAAATGCTGCACCACCAAACTGAGGACATGTGCCAGGCATGGCACATGTGCCAACTTTCCCTGTCTAAGGGCGGACTGGAGGTTTGTGCCACTATCACCACCATTCCTGGCTCCAGCTGGCGTGGCGTGAACCACCTCTGGGCCCGCCCCTGCAGAACTGAAAGAATCTCTGTTCTGGTGTGGTTCCTGTCCCCTAGACACACCAGCTGAAGCACTGCATGGCACGTTTTAGCCTGACTCATTGAAAAATTGCCCTTTGAATGCTTATACTATTTGAGGCTCATAGGACAATTCAGCAGAGGAGGGCATGGAGGAGGAGGGAGTGGAGCTGACAAATCTCGCATCATCACCAGCTGTATGGAGACGTGGTGGCACAACAAGCTGCAGCACTGAGCCCTGTCCTGCAACCTTCCAAGTTGCCAGCAGAGTTACCCAGTGTGCTGTGAACAAAATATATTGTCCCTGCCCATGTTTGCTGGACCACGTGTCACCAGTATTTAGACGCTGGGCATATACTGTCAAACTATTTTTCCACACCTGTTTGACAGGTGCATATCATTGCAATTTTTGACAGCAAGGCCAATTCTTTCATCAAGAGTACCTCAATAGCGTTAAGGTGTGCAGGCGCCACGACACCCAAAGAACAATCTTTCCGCACCTGTTACAAAAGTAGAAATCCTAAGTCTGTGGTACAGATACCAGAAATTATCCAAAAAATCTATAATCTTGTTCCCAGTGCACTACATTGTGGCCTCATCATACAGACTGGCTCCCCAAGCCATTGCTTACAAAATTAAAAGAGCTTGCAGGGAAAATGTCATTTTTTGGGCTTTATAAGTGCAATTATTGCTGCCGCAGCTTCTATACACAGTACCGATGTGCCACTTTACAGGTTGACTAAGGGGAACCCCCAGGCACTATATTGAAAGGAATTTTTCATTTTTATACCTTCACTTTAAGCATCAATAAATCACTGCTCATTTGTAAATGAAGTTTTTTACAAACTTTTAATTGATGCATGTCCCCCAGGGCAGTACCCAGACCCCCATAACCATTGTATGCCTAATTACCTGCATATAAGCCTTCAAAATGGGCACTTTTGATTTTTCACGTTCGGGTCCCTTAGACTTCAATGGGGTTCGTTATTCAGGTCCAAACTTTCCCGATGTTTGAAAGTTCTGATGCGAACCGAACAGGGGGTCGTTCGGCCCATCCCTAATTAACACTGACTAGGACAACAGAATGACAAAACTCAAAGTTCCGGTTAGGGGGACAGACAAAAAGGACTAAAACGTTTTTTCATCAGAAAAAATTGTCACATACACTGAAGTGGCAAGTAAGGCTATGGGCCAAATACTGATACATACATAAGATAATGCAGAGAAGGTGTGTAAAATGAGGCCTATAAAACACACGCTCAGCTCCAGATCAATCCTACGGTTCTATGTGCAGTGTAAAAAAAATAAACACTTAAGAATATTATATCCCACAATATTATGTGCAGTATTAAATAAATAAATATTCAAAAGTATAAAGCAGCTGTTTAAAAGAAAGAAAGCGCTAAGGCCTCATGCACGCAAGACGCTGTTAAACGCGTGTTCAGAGGCAGTTGGACACTTTTTTCAACTGCCCCTGAACCCATTCAATGTTATCCTATGTGTCCATGTACACAGTCTCGTTTTTTGGCGTTTTTAGGCAGTTGCGTTTAACCTCGTTTTTCCAGAAGCAAAAAAATGGGTTCAGACGCCAAAGTTTTCCACGTTTCAGACGCCAAACGCGGCTAAACGCCGGTACCGTGTTTAGCCGCGTTTGCATTTAAGTGTTTTTAAAGAAACATTTTATGACCTGAATTTGAGGCCCCATATCTCGGGGCCACTTAGTCCTAGGAGCCCCAAATTTGGTGTGCAAATGCAACATATCCAAATTTGGGGTTCCTAGCACCAAGTGGCCCTGAGATATGGGGCCCCAAAGTCGGGTCAGAAAATGTCATTCTCTGCTACAAAAAAGTGCTTAACATTTTGCGACCCGAATTTGGGGCCCCATATCTCGGGGCCACTTAGTGCTAGGAACCCTAAATTTGGTGTGCTAACACAATTGGACTAACACTATAACATATCCATATTTCGGGGAGAACACCAAGTGGCCCCGAGATATGGGGCCCCAAAGTCAGGTGGGAAAATGTCATTCTCTGCTCTGCAGACACTTCTAGACGCAAACGCGGTAAAACGCGGCTAGACGCGGCATGCAAATGCGGCAAAATGGGCGTTTCTAAATGCCGGTTTCAGCTTTTAAAAAACCCCCGTTAGACTTACCGGTAACGGTATGTCCAGGAACCTTCTAGGACAGCTACTTGAGAGATGATCAGCTCCGCCCTCTACAGGAAACACAAATCAGATAGAATTTAAAAGGCCCCTCCCTTTCCACTGAACCCTCAATTGTTTAGAAGATCAAGTAACCTCCACCGAAGGTGCACTCGGCAGAGGAAAAAAATAGAAAACATAAAACACACCACCACCAAGAAAACATGGTTGACCAGTGAAAAAAAATAGAATAGGGTGGGAATATAGACGCTGTCCTGGAAGGTTCCTGGAAATACTGTTATCGGTAAGTCTAACGGGGTTTTCCCCCTCTCACCTTCCAGGACAGCTACTTGAGAGGATAAGCAAGATTTATTACCTTAGGGAGGGACGACAGCCTGAAGAACTTTCCTACCAAAGGGAAGGTCCTGGCTGGAAAGCATCTGAACTCTATAATGCTTGACAAATGCATGAGAGGAGGACTAGACGGCAGCTTTAGAGATATCTTCCCATGAAGCTCCCGCTCTTTCTGCCCATGATGTGGCCATGGATCTTGTTGAATGGGCCTGAATTCTAGAAGAAGGGGTGCGACCATATGCCTCACAGATAGCTCCCCTAATTCACCTAGCAATAGAGCTTTTAGATGCTTTGGACCCATTCTTGGGGCCACTGAACAAAACTAACAGTAGGGAGGAACTCCTAAACCCACTGGTCTTTTCTAGATAAAGCAGAAGACATCTCTTTACGTCTAAAAGACCAAACCTTTCCTCTTCCGCATTTTTGGGAGAGGTGCAGAAACTAGGGAGGACTACCTCCTGGGACCTATGAAAGTTGGAAGAAACTTTGGGTAAATAGAGTGGATCGGGTTTAATCACCACCCTGTCCTCTAAAATCCTCAGGAAGGGATCTTTACAGGAAAGAGACTCTAGATCAGAAATCCTTCGCCCTGATGTAATAGCCAAAAGGAAGGACAATTTCAAAGAAATAATTTTCAGGGAAGCCTCATGCAAAGGCTCAAAAGATCCCAGGGAGGAACATGTTTGAGGATCCTGGGAGTATGTCTAGATCTGGCTAAAAGGAACCTCCTGACTAAGGGATCTTCCGCTAGTCTTCTCTCTGAAAACAAAGATAGGGCAGCAACCTGAACCCTAAGGGTGTTGACAGAGAGCCCCTTTTCCACTCCTTCCTGCAGAAAATCTAAAATGCAGGTAGTGGAAAAAGAATCTAAACCAGATTTCCTTTGCCAGGAAATAAAAGTTTTCCAAACTTTCCCATAGATTCTTCTTGTGACCAACTTACGGCTGTCCAGGACAGTATTAATAACCCTCTCTGAACACCCATTTAACTGTAGGATGTGCCGCTCAGCCTCCAGGCCGTCAAATGGAAGGTCTGAGGGTTTGGATGCAATACCAGTCCCTGATGGAGTAGATCCTTTCGAACTGGAAGGGGCCAGGGAGGATACACAGATAGGGCCTTCAGAGAGGAGAACCAACTCCTCCTGGGCCACCAGGGGGCAATCAGAACGACTTCTGCTCTGTCCTGAATAATTTTCCAAACCACTAGAGGCAAAAGGGGAAAAGGAGGGAAGGCATAGGCCAGGCTGAAGTCCCAAGGGAAGGACAGTGCATCCATCCCCAAGGACTCTGTTTCTCTCTCCAGAGAGAAGAACAACGGTAGTTTCTTGTTGAGACTGGAGGCAAAAAGATCCACTGTGGGGAGACCCCATCTTAGCACCACCTCCTGGAACGTGCCTTGATGTAGTTCCCAACCGCTGGAACTGATGCTCACCCTGCTCAGAAAGTCCGCCAGCACATTTTCTGACCCCTTGATGTGGACTGTCCTTACTGAAGTGACATAGATCTCTGCCCAGGACAGAATCTGCTGCGTTAATGACAGAAGTGATTCCGAGCAAGTGCCCCCTTGCTTGTTCAAGTACGCCACTGTTGTGGCATTGTCTGAAAATATTAAAAGGTCCTTTGAATAGACCCTCTCTCCCAGAGACATAAGTGCTTTCCTCACAGCCAGAAGCTCTCTGAAATTCGAGGAGCGACCTGCTTCCTCTGGCAACCAGGCTCCTTGAGCCTGCCAGCCCTGTGAGTGAGCACCCCAACCCCACAGTCTGGCATCTGTGGTAATCTTGACCGGGCAATGTTGTGTCCAATCCTTCCCCCTCTGCAGATGTTCTTGCTGCTCCCACCAGGTGAGATCTAGAAAATTCCCTTCTGGTAGTTTTACCAGCTGATCCAGAGAATTTTTCCTGCAATCCCAATGGAGCAAAAGAAAGGCCTGAAGGGAGGGGTCTGGAGTGCAATTGAGCCCAAGGCACCCCTGGAATGGCTGCAGTCATTAGGCCCAGCAACTGCATGATTCGCCGAAGGGAGGTCTGAGGGAGCAGTTTGAAGGTCTGCACAGAGAGAAGAATTTTCACAATTTTCTCTTCAGGAAGAAAAATCTTTAGGGCAACAGAGTCTATTAGATAACTCAGGAAAAGTATGCTCTGTGAGGGTACTAGGCAAGACTTCTGCTGGTTGACCTTCCACCCTAATTTTTGAAAGGTCTGCAAAACCAACTGTAGGTCTTGAATAAGGAACTCCTTGCCCTGAGAAAAAAAATCAAAAAATCGTCTAGATATGGGACGATTGATACACCTTGAATCCGAAAAAAGGCCATGACTTCGGCCATGGTTTTTGTGAAAATCCTCGGTGCTCCCGAGAGACCAAAAGGAAGGGCATTGAACTGCCAATGAGATGGCTCGTTTCCCATGAGCACTGCAAACCTGAGGGACCTTCGGTGGCTCTGGCAGATTGGTACATGAAGATAAGCGTCCTGAAGGTCCAGGTTCACCATGAAGACCTCTGGTAACAACAGATTCCTTACTGAATAAATGTTCTCCATACGGAAACGTCTGTAAACTATGTATTGGTTCAGGACGCTTAAATTTATGACCATACGAAAGCCGCCGGAAGCCTTCTTGACCAGAAAGACGTGAGAATAATATCCCTGGAAATTCTGATTTTCTGGGACAGTAGAAATAACTCCCTCTGTTTCCCACACAGAGATCAAATTTAAAATGGCTTGCTGTCTCTCTTGGTCTCTCGGCAGGTGGGTAAGAAAAAACCTCTGGGGGGGAGATTTTTGAATTCCAATCTGTAACCCTTTTCCAGGGTTTGAAGGATAAAGGAATTGGTGGAAATCTCTGCCCATTCCTTGATGAAATGGCACAATCTTCCCCCTACCTCTAACCTGGCGTCACTGGGTATTCTTGGAAGGGACTGAAGGAGCAAAGGGAGTTCCCCCTTTGTATTTGTCTTTGTTAAAGGACCATTTCTTTTTAGTCTGTTGCCTGTTGACTTTAAAATTAGCCTTGTTTTGGAAGCCACGAAAAGGCTTCTTATTCTGGGGCTTATTCCTTTGGGAAGAAGGGAATCGTTTACCTTTCTCAGAGGAACGAGATAAGACTTCTTCTAAGGAACAACCAAACAACAGTTTGTCTTCGAAAAGAATGCCACAGAGCTTGTTTTTGGAAGTAAGGTCACCTTCCCAAGATTTAAGCCAGATAGCTCGCCTAGCTGAATTAATGAGAGCAGAAGCCCTGGCTGCGGATTTCACTGAATCTCCTGCTGCATCAGCTAAGAAGGCGACTGACTTGGCAATGAGTGGGAGGGATTCTCTAATCTCTTCCTTGGGGGTGTCAGATGCCAGAAGATCATCTAGACGCTGAACCCATACGTCTAAATTTCTAGCCACACAGGTGGATGCTACCGCTGGGCCTAAAGAAAAAGCTGAAGCATCCCAGGCCCTATGCAGCAATGAGTCGGCCTTCCTATCCATTTGATCCTTAAGGACCCCAGAATCCTCGAAAGAAAGATGTGATCTTTTGGACACCTGCGACATAGGAGCATCTAATCTAGGACACTTAAAGAAAACCTCCTCAAAATCAGGCTGAAAAGGAAATCTTCTTTTGTGTCCTCTGGATTGGAACAACCTTTTTTCGGGTTCTTTCCGTTCAGATAGAATCATGTCTCTAAGAGACTGATGTACCGGAAAGGTTCTAGATTTTCGTCCCTGAAGGCCCCTATACATCTTATCCTGTACAGATTGAGCTTGCTGTGGCATCTCAATCTGCTCTGAGGTATAAATTGCTTTTAATAGTGCATCAATATCCTCAACTGGAAAAAGATACTTAGATGAGCTACCTGTATCCTCCTCTGATGCAGACTTTTCATCAGATGAAGAGACTGAATTCTCACCTTCCTCCAGATCAGAGGTATTGTGTGAACTAATAGTCTCAGATACTAATAAGGGAAGGGACTTGGCAGAGGTTGAAGGATCTTGAGCTATGGATCTAGAAGAGGGAGGGCCTATACTAGTAACCCTGTCATTCAGTGACCGAAAAGAGTCCACTACCTCCTTCATAGAAGTCATAACTCCTTAAATGAGGAAGACTCTGAACTAGCTCTGGGTGGGATACAATCCTCACAAAAAAGCTTTTTATAGCTATCAGAGAGCCTGGCGCTACAGTTCTCACATTTCTTCTTCACCGGTTTGGCCTAGAAGAGAGCAGAAACAAGGGCCATGAATAAAAAGGATCCATACAAAAGAAGTCACTTGCTGTAGCTATCCACAGACCAGGGCTTACCTTGGGGGCAGTATGGGACCCGGATGCTGCTGCTGGTTCAATACGAGCGGACGTTCCATCCTCAGACCTGTCCTCAGGCTCCATGAAGCAAGTGGAGAACGGTCGCAGAGAAGACTGCTGCTGTACCGCAAAAACTGCGCCTAGAATGGTGTTTTTAGCAGGCCATTCCCCTGCAGCATGTCCTCAGTGTCTCCACACCATGCTTCTTATAAAAACTCGGCGTCCGGAAGTGCGTCATGTGACTTCCGGTTCCGGCGCCATCTTGCTGCATCACCGGAAGTCCTCCTGATACCATCTTGGTACATCGGAATGAAGCATTTAGGAGGACACAGTTCCACACAGCAGCGCTGGGGAAAGGAAGGGAGTTTCCACCATTTACAAAGGCAAGTAACCCTTAGAAATAGGAAACCCTTCTGGTACAGACCATCATCCAGGACTTGGCCACAACTAGTCCTGGATGAAACCAGAGAAGGGGGTCCACCAACCACAGTTACCAGACCATAAGAAAACAAAAAACGTGTCGGTGCTCCTGGAGGGACTGGAAACACAAAACAACTGAGGGTCAGAGGAAAGGGAGGGGCCTTTTAAATTCTATCTGATTTGTGTTTCCTGTAGAGGGCGGAGCCGATCATCTCTCAAGTAGCTGTCCTGGAAGGTGAGGGGGGAAACATGTGTTCAGCAGAGTTTGCACCGGCGTCTCGTGTGCACGAGGCCTTAAATAAAAGCCACAAAAAAAGTGTCACAGTAAGTGGCCAAAACACAAATGTGAGTCTCTATGTAGAAGGTAACGAAGACAGTTCAAGGTTTTTGTAAGTGTAGAATCACTGATGTCCAAGCGTGCGCCTTTCACCAGAAAGAAAACATGTTCCACCACGTGATGCACACTCCCCCAGGGGGTCAAACTCACCAGAAGCCACTATTAAAACAGCATTGAGTGAGGTATTCAGCATCCACTTCAATAGTAAGTCCTCATCATCAGCAGGAATCACTGGTAAAAGGGCTCCATATATATCATAAAACACAAGAGTAACACCAACATTGCGTAATCTTGTTTATTCATGTAAAAATCCCATATACAACAGTGAGTAAGCCCAGAGAGCGCTGTCACTATGTCCAGGATGGGATGTGTGTTTCCCTGCAGACACCACACTATCTTCCTGGTAGATGGTAGTAGACAGTGGAGCGCAATCGTCACTTCCAGATCGTCGTGTAGGCCACGCCCTGACCGGTTTCGTCATCAAGGACTTCTACAGAGGACGTGGCCACCCGACAGCTCAATGAATATAAATACAGGTGCCCTAAGGATCTAGCCAATCAGGCTCGCCCAGTAACTAATGAGGGCCGCCAGGCTTTGCAACCTGACTGGCCATAAAATCAAGTGCCTCAGATCTCTCAGCCAATCAGGCGCTCATGGCAACAAATGACAATAATCAGCTACAGCGTCCCGATTGGACAAGAGCAGTGAAATATCTCAAACAGCATAGGACAGATACTGATATAGCCATGTCACTTGCATTTACATGGAAAATATACACAGAGCAGTGAAGAAATAATAAGAGGCAGTAGTCATAGTGGGAGATAGGAACCTCGAGCAGTACAGGCACAATAGAGCATCAAATCTAACAATAAAAAACGGACAAAATACAGGTGCCCTAAGCATCTAGCCAATCAGGCTCGCCCGGTAACTGATGACGGCCGCCAGGCTTTGCAACTCGACTGGCCACAAAATCCAGTGCCTCAAATCTCCCAGCCAATCAGGCGCTCCTGGCGACAAATGACAACAACCAGCCACAGTGTCCTGATTGGACAAGAGCAATGAAATGTCTCAAACGGCACAGGACAAATATAGATATAGCCGTTGTAGCGTCGATGAGTGCCTCCCGTTGAATGATGCCTCCTACGTACTGCACATGCGCTGTGCGTCACGTCACGCCAGCTGATTTCCCGATCAGCTGGCTTGGTGTATCGACTGCACATGCGCAGTACGTAGGAGGCATTTTCCGACGGGACACGGGGAGCGCGCGGAGGTAGAGAAAAGAGTGTCAGTGTAGGAGCGAGGCTCAGGAAAAGCAAAAGTGATCACAAGGCAGAGACAAGAGAGCAAAAGAGAAGATAAATTAGAGCACATAAAATATATGAAAAAATTACAAGAAAGAACAGCAATAGAAAGGAGAGAACTGGTAAAAGGCAGAAATGGCAGAAACAGAGGGAAAAAGGAAAAAATTAAAAAAAGGGAGGGGGTGGGGGGGGGGAGAAAAAAATTAATAAAATGGAAAGAAAATAAAATGAGATAAAATAAAAAATGAAAAAATGGAATAAAAAAAATAATAATTAAAAAATAAATACAAATAAAAACAAACAAAATTTATAATAATAAATAATAATAAAAAATAATAAATAAATAAAATTAAAAAAAATAAAATAAAAAAATAATAAAAATAAATCTAAATAATAAAAATAGAAAAATATAAGAATGCCTGTCAATAAAAAAATTAAAATAAATAATCAAATATTAGAAAAGCAGAGACCCAAGCGACTCGCTCCTATGTGGAGCACCCTATGCTAATATCACAGTGAAAGCTTAGAGTTATATCAAAAGCTAAATGGTTTATTGTGCAAGCCAATGGAAGTAAATAATAGTCACATGCGGCTATTATGAAGTATGTCGGAATATATACCGAAAAAACGTAGGTATACTTGGCGAGTCGATTGGGTCTCTGCTTTTCTGATATTTGATTATTTTCTATTGCTGTTCTTTCTTGTAATTTTTCATCTATTTTATGTGCTCTAATTATCTCCTCTTTTGCTCTCTTGTCTCTGCCTTGTTCATGTATCAGTTTTCTATTGCTTCACTTGCTTTTCCCGAGCCTCGCTCCTACACGCTGACACTTTCTTTTCTTACCCCCTGCGATCCCCGTGGCTTGCCTCCCGTTGGAAAATGCATCCGACGAACTGCGCATGTGAGTCGATACGTCACGCCAGCTGATCGGCAAATCAGCTGGAGTGACGTGGCATGCGCAGTACGTAGTATGCATTTTTCAAAGGGAGACAATAACCAACACTACACCGGTGTAACGTTGATTATTGGCTCCTGTCAAAAATGCCTCCTACGTAATGCGCATGCTCAGTACGTTACATCACTCCAGCTGATTTCCCGATCAGCTGGCGTGATGAATTGACTGCACATGCGCAGTTCGTCATATGCATTTTCCGACGGGAAGCAAGCCACGGGGAGCATGTGGAGGGAGAGAATCTTAAATGTAAGATTCAGCCTCGCTCTCTGTGGCGTGACGTATCGACTGGGCATGCGCAGTTCATCAACTGCATTTTCCGACGAGAGGCAAGCCACGGGAGCGCGCGGAAAGAGAACACTGACGTAAGGGAGAACTCCGCAGGGAACACTGACGTAAGGGAGAACTCCGCAGAGAACACTGACGTAAGGGAGAACTCCGCAGGGAACACTGACATAAGGGAGAACTCCGCAGGGAACACTGACATAAGGGAGAACTCTGCTGGCTTAATAACGTCAGCGGCAACACCGCATCCAGCCCCGTCCCCAACACACCCCTAGGCTGCTCTAGAGAAAGGGGGCGAGCGCCATGCATAAGCAGTGTATTTGTCAGGGAAGCTTGGATTGACACAGCAGTGCCAGTGGGAGGGCCAAGGTCTGTGCTTCGAGAGGGGGCGGGGCCCTGAAAAGCTATGTTTGTGTAAGTGACCTACACTGCAGTTTAAGGAAACCCATCAGAGATCCCGTACCCAAGAGCTTGCAATCTATTAAAATGACATACAGTTTATCTCTGTTTACTCTTTGTTCTTTTGACAAGTGTGCTTTAGATAGAGCATGTCAAGCCGTAGCTGTGCTCCCTGGGGATATGCCGATCGCTCATCCGTGCTGCTGCTGGAGGGAGCCCAGGTGACCATAAATGAGGGCCCTACAGACTTGGTCATGGTGAGTGACCAAGTCACCAAGTGGCATATCCCCCACACCATCCCATACCCCACTCCATCTCCCCTGGGGACTGGGACCCTCTAGGCCACTCACCTGGGGACAGGGACTCCCCCTTCTCCCCTGTGGACTGGGACACCCATTTTCCCTGGGGACTGAGACCCCCTTCTCCCATGGGGACTGGGACCCCTTCTCACCTGGGGACTGGGATCCTATCTCACCTGGGGACAGCAACTCTATTTCTCCTGGGGACAGAGAACCCATCTCCACTAAGAACAGGAACCTGATCACCCTTTGTGTGCCAACCTCACCGCCCTGCCCGATCACCCTGTGTGTGCCAACCTCACCGCCCTGCCCGATCGCCCTGTGTGTGCCAACCTCATCGCCCTGCCCGATCAACCTGTGTGTGCCAACCTCACCGCCCTGCCTGACATATGTCCTGTGTGAGGGCCCTCCTGTGACAGCTCTTGTCAGGACTTTACCTCTCTGTGTGCTCCCCTACATGAATACATGGATGTGCTCCCACTACATGACTGACCCCTCTGTGTGCTCCCCCTACATGTTTGCAAATTATGACCATCTCCTGTATCCTGTACACATGTTCTGACTGCCTCCTGTACTATGTCCGCAGCCTCTAACCACCTCCTGGCTGCAATATCCGACTATCTCTTGTCTTTTATCATGTCTGCATTCTCTGAGGGGAAGTCTGTAGAAGAATCAAGATTAAGAGCGCCGCCGGGATGGGTATTATGGGCAGAGTCAGACGTTTATGGACTGTGGAGACTATAGAATAAAACCAGAGCCACCAACTTGGAGCCATCTAACTGAGCCCTGCACGGTGCACCTGAGAGGTCAGTGACAGTGCCGTCAAGCCAGTCTGAGGGGGGTCACTGATGTCAAGGGGTAGTGAATACAAAAATGTAAGGGGGCACTGACATAAAGGTTTACCCTTATATCAGTAACCCCCCACTTACCTTAGTGTATTCACTCTGCGGAAGGTGGTCTCTGGTCACCAGAGTCCCCCCCTCCCACATTAGAGTTCCTGGCATTTCTCTTTACATCAGAGTCTACAGGATTCCCCCTTACAGTACAAGGGAACCCAGATGTAAAGGAAAAGGCTGCAGAGCATGAGCTAAGGAGGAACTCTGATATAAGGTGGTCTCTGGTCACCAGAGACCACCTTATATCAGAGTCCACTGAATTTACATCAGTGTTCATAGAGTTCCCCCTTGCAATGTAAGATTAAAAGGCATGGAGGCCCAGAGACATGTCCAGGGAAAACAGAAGATACATGGGTTAGATTAGAAGGGATGAAAGCACAGAGACATGTCCAGAGTACACAGAAGATACATGGGTTAGATTAGAAGGGATGAAAGCACAGAGACATGTCCAGAGTACACAGAAGATACATGGGTTAGATTAGAAGGAATGAAGGCCCAGAGACATGTCCAGAGTATGCAGAAGATACATGGGTTAGATTAGAAGGGATGAAGGCCCAGAGACATGTTCAGAGTACACAGAAGATACATGGGTGAGATTAGAAGGGATGAAGGCTCAGAGACATGTCCAGAGTACACAGAAGATACATGGGTTAGATTAGAAGGGGTGAAGGCCCAGAGACATGTCCAGAGTACACAGAAGATACATGGGTTAGATTAGAAGGGGTGAAGGCCCAGAGACATGTCCAGAGTACAACAGAAGATACATGGGTTAGAATAGAAGGGATGAAGGCCCAGAGACATGTCCAGGGAACACAGAAGATATATGGGTTAGATTAGAAGGGATGAAGGCCCAGAGACATGTCCAGGGTACACAGAGCAGGCCTCCATCCCTTCTAATCTATCTCATGTATCCTCTGTGTTCCCTGGACATGTCTCCGGGCCTCCATCCCTTTTAATCCTACAGTGCAAAGGGGAACTTTGTGAACCCTGATGTAAAGGGGAACAATGATGTAAAGGGCAATGCTGCAGACTCTGATGTAAGTAGGAACCCCTTACATCAGAGATCTTCTTTAGATCATGCTCTGCATAATTTTTCTTTACATCTGACTTCCCTTGCACTGCCAGGAGGAATCCTGCAGACTCAGATGTAAAGGCAGATGCCAGGAACTGTGATGTGGGGGTGGAGGGGGGGGGGACTCTGGTGACCAGAGACCACCTTCCGCAGAGTGAAAATGCTAAGGTAAGGGGGGGGGGGTTACAGATATTATGGGAAACCTTTATATGAGTGCCCCTTACATTTTTGTATGCACTACCCCCTTACATCAGTGACCCCCCCTCAGACTGGCCTGATGGCACTGTCACTGACCTCCTCTCCGGTGCAGTGTGCAGGGCTCAGACAGCTCCAAGTTGGTGGCTCTGGTTTTATTCTATAGTCTCTTCTCCACAGTCCATACACGTCTGAATACTCCCATAATACCCATCCCGGCGTCACTCTCAATCTTGATTCTTCTCCAGACTTCCCCTCAGAGACTGCACACATGATAAAAGACAAGAGATAGTCAGATATTGCAGCCAGGAGGTGGTTAGAGGCTGCGGACATAGTACAGGAGGCAGTCAGAACATGTGTACAGGATACAGGAGGTGTTCATAATTTGCAAACATGTAGGGGGAGCACACAGAGGGGTCAGTCATGTAGTGGGAGCACATCCATGTATTCATGTAGGGGAGCACACAGTGAGGTAAAGTCCTGACAAGAGCTGTCACAGGAGGGCCCTCACACGGGACACGTCAGGCAGGGCGGTGAGGTTGGCACACACAGGTTGATTGGGCAGGGCGATGAGGTTGGCACACACAGGGTGATCGGGCAGGGCGGTGAGGTTGGCACACACAGGGTGCAATCAGAGATTGCAGACAGGAGGTGTTAGAGGCTGCGGACATGGTACAGGAGGTGGTTAGAGGCTGCGGATATGGTGCAGGAGGTGGTTAGAGGCTGCAGACATGGAACAGGAGGTGTTAGAGGCTGCAGACATGGTACAGGAGGCAGTCAGAACATGTGCACAGGATACAGGAGGTGGTCAGAGTTTGCAGACATGTAGGAGAAACACACAGAGAGTTCAGTCGTATAGTGAGAGCACATCCATGTAGGGGAGCACAAAGTGGGGTAAAGTCCTGATAAGAGCTGTCACAGGAGGGCCCTCACACAGGACACGTCAGGCAGGGCGGTGAGGTTGGCACACACAGGGTGATCAGGTTCCTGTTCTTAGTGGAGGTGGGGTCCCAGTCCCCAGGGACTAAATATATAGATAAAAAATGGACAGTGGGTGTAAAATTCTAAGATGCATATGGAGTAAGTAAAAAATTAAAATGGGCTTATATCAGTGAATCTCATAATGTCAATAATAAATACGTCAAGAGTAAATTTATAACTAAAATATCTGAACAGATAAAAAATTCTAAGTGTGCTAGGAAATTAAGAGAATAAAATCAGAATAAAGACCTATACCTATATACTAGGAACACGCGATCAGTCTCCTCTCCCCTGACAGGATGTGGATCTGTGTGTTCGCACACACAGATCCACGTTCCTGTTCTGTCAAAAGCAATTGCGGGTGCCCGGCGGACATCGCGGCCGCAGGTGCCCGCTACGGCTCCCGAGTGACGCGCTGGGGGCGCAAGACTCTGGCGGCGCGCACATGCCCTCTATACCGCCGGGAAGCCGAGAACGTCATATGACGCCCGCCCGGAGGGACAGAGTGTTCCAGCGGATGTCATATGACAATGGGCAGTAGGGAAGTGGTTAAAATATATATTTTTTCACATTAAGTCTGTACTACTCTGGGAAGGTGATCAGCAGTGTTAATTTTTGCAGCAAATTTTGATTTAGTTTTTTGTCTAATGCCGCATACACACGGGCCCCCCCACCCCAAAGCACCTTGTCCCCATGTTGATGAGGACAAGGGCCTCTTCCCGACAACCCTGGCCGTTGGTTGTCGGGGTCTGCGGGCGGGGGGCCCAGAAGCCAAGAAGTCCGGACCTCTGCTGGCAAGAGAGCTACCTGAAGACAGAGGAGGAGCCGGCCGAAGAACTGAAACACCGGGAGAAGAGAGCGGAGAAGGACCAACCGGACGCCGGGAGAAGATGAACCGGAGGGACCCCCGAAGCCGGAAGAAGACCCCCGAAGCCGGAGGAAGATCCTCCTCCCGGAGCTGTTTAATAAATTATTTTAAAAACCTGTGTAGTGTTTTATTATTTACACTTTTTCCCTAGGTGAATGGGTAGGGGTACCATGTACCCCATACTCATTCACATAGGGTGGGGGGGCCGGGATCTGGGGGCCCTCTTATAGGGGGCTTCCGGATTCCGATAAGCCCCGACGCCCGCAGACCCCGAAACCAACGGCCAGGGTTGTCGGGAAGAGGCCCTTGTCCTCATCAACATGGGGACAAGGTGCTTTGGGGTGGGGGGGCCCCCCGCAGGGCGCCCCCCTCCCCCAAAGCACCCACCCCCCCATGTTGAGGGCATGCGGCCTGGTACGGTTCAGGAGGGGGGGCGCTCGCTCGTCCCCACCCCCTTTCTTGACCGGCCGGGCTGCGTGCTGGGATCGGGGTCTGGTATGGATCTTAGGGGGGACCCCACACCGTTTTTTTGGCGTAGGGGGGTTCCCTTTATAACCCATACCAGACCTAAGGGCCTGGTATGACCCGCGCTCGCCGCAATAGGAAAATTTGTTTTTTCTATTGCAGCGAGCGCGAAATGCAATACCCTGCCCTCGCGTCGTATCTGGTCCGTTGGACCAGCATACACAGGAACGGGCTTTCCGTCGGACCAGCACACTGACGAGCAGACTTTCCGCCAGAAACTGAGTCAGACGGAAAGATTTAAAACATGTTTCAAATCTAGGTCCGGCGGGCTTTTGGGAAAAAGTCCGCCGAAAAAGTCCGCTGAAAAAGTCCGCCGGAGCCTACACACGGGCGGATTGTCCAGCAGACTCTGGTCCGCCGGACCAAGTATGCCGGAAAGTCCGCTCGTGTGTACGCGGCATTAGTCTTTTGACTAAAATGCCATTTTAATTTTAGTCCCATTTAGTCGACTAAAATCTCCAGTACATTTTAGTTGACTAAAACTTATTTTAGTTATCTAAAATCGAGTGGGTTTAGTTACATTGTAATGCATTATTTAAGCATTTCTCTACAATTTCCAAACTCATTTTATACTCCGGGAGTGAAAAATCGAATATGTTATTATTTATGGTATTAAGGTTTAAACATGCACTACAGACACAGATTTAGTCATTCTATAACCAAGTTTAGTTACAAGAATATTGTTTTTTTGACAAAATGTAACGTTAAAATAAAAGAAAAATAAAAAACTCTTATGATGATGCCACCATGCAGTGCACAAACTTTAACAGTTCAAGTAACTGAACAGAACACAACAAAACATTTCAGCAGCTACAAGCACACAGCACACTGCACAGGCACTGTCACTGCCAGTCTGGCACAGCATAATAAACCAATTAAAACTGTTGTTGAATTATTGATTATTCCTATCGCAATAAGCACAACCTACAAGTATTAGGTATGCCTCTTTTGTTAGACATAGAAATACCTGGAGAATAAAACACTTCTATTTGTTTTGATTAATTTTAAGGTAAGCACTTCGTGTCACCATGACCCTTGGTCTTTTCCGCCAGCCTCTACAGAGGTCATCTGTGACACTGAATACCCTCTCTGCAAAGGCTTGAGAAGCTGGCATAACCAGCAGGTCTAATGCAAAAGGTTTTAGCTGGTGATAAAAAACGTCACTCTTTGACAGCCAAAAATCTGTTCCGGTTTCCTCAGTGATGGTGGCAACTTGGTGCAAAAGCTCTTCCTTTATTTTCTGATTTATGCTGTTTGGGGGGATCCTCTGCCTTGGTCTTCTGCGGCATTTAGAAAGAAACCCGAAAGACTGGCTGTTTAGATGTGGATGGTGCTTCTTCAACTTCCTGTGATTTTTCAATATTATCCTGTTCAACATCATCTTCAGACAATTCCTCAAGTGTGAGGCTATCACGTACCTTCCGGTAGAGCCTGACGAGCAGAAGGAGACCTCTTGTACAGCCCCATCTGAAGGACCACTGGCGTTGCGGCAGTGGCCGTGAGAGTGCAAGGAGGTAAGAGTGCCTGCAAGATTCTCCGTTGGCAGCAGAGTTGAGTAGCTGACAAGTTGCAGTATGGGATCGCTGAGCAGCAGATAGCAGCAGGAACAGCGGATGCAGGTATGCTGCGGAGGCAGGACAATGTCACTGGAGCAACGAAGAGCTGGAAGGCAGAAGACTGGTGCAGGGTCAGACAAACCATACTTGTCTGTCTTAAAAAGATCATACACGGAGGATCAGATATAATGTAACGGCAGGCAGAGAATGTCAGTGTTCGGGCAGCGGTTGGCAACAGGAAATCAGGCAGATAAACAGAAGTAACAAGGTCAAGGCGAGCCAAGGTCAGGCCTGGAGAAAAGCAGCGTGGTCAGGAAATAGGATCAAAAACTAGATCAAGTACAGGAACAGGAACAGAACATAGGTTAAAGCTGCAGATCAGGCAACACTGCACTAGTGCAGCTGCTATCCTTATATAGGCCCACTGGTGCCAATGCAATGGCTAATGCGCGTGCATGCGCACATCTGGCAAACATTCCCGCACATCTGCACGCCTATGCCCAATTCGGCTGGTACCCACAGGATCATGCCTGTCTTTTTAAGCAGTTCCTCCTTTTTTCATCTGGGTCAACAAGGGTTTCAACAAGGGTTTCAAAGACAGTAGGGTTGACAAAACAAGCAGCTGCTGCAAGTGGCGAGAACATTTTATCAATTGGATTTAAGAATGAAGCAAAATGTTGGTTCATATTCCCTTTAATGCTCTGTGTAATAGTGGCAAGGTCTTGTTAGCTAGTGTTCTGTTTAAAGTCCTCAAGATGGCTGAGCAGATCAAAGAGGGCAGGGACAGCCAGGGACATGGACATGGTGTCACTCTGGAGGGTTTTAGCATGTTCTGCAAAAAGCAGTGGTAGGTCAGGCAACGATGTGAGCTTTTGCCATTCACTAGCGAGCAAGCTGTCCCAACCCATGTTTGCGATTTGGCAGACCGACTCTTTCAATTTGAGGAGTCTTGTAATCATGTTAAATGTACTCATGTGGGGCTGTCATTTAAAAGAGTAAGGCCACAATGCTCCAGTATCTTCTGTGTTGCAATGGAAGACTTGTGGAAGAGGTTCACTATTGATCTGATTGTGCTGGGTGTAATCCTTGACTCTGATCTCTCCTTCTGCCCCCACATCTTGCTTTATCCTGAATTCTCTTAACGCTTGCCTTCTTCTGCACCATGTGGACCACAAGTTTTAAGGTATGCACCACACACGGTGTCCAGTCCATGTTGATCTGTTGGTACTTAACAACAAGAAGAACACAGCCTAATAAGCATAACTTATAGAAAGTGTTACTGTTCCATTATTTTTTAACACTCAACATCTTATGGGAATACTTTACACTTACACAAGATTACAAATAAAGTGGAAAAAAAACACAAAGATGCACAAGTAGAGTAGAGCAGACTGCCCCCATATCAATCCTCTCATATCCATGTAATAATTGACATCATGTAAAAGAATAATAAAAATTGGTTTACCGCAGATCATCAATTTCAAACTCAGTCTCTAGGGAGTCTTCCTCTCTAGAGCTGGTTGTTTCTTCTGCTGCTGCAGTTTGTTTAAATCTGCCACCATATTACTCCCGTTGTCTGTTATCACTGTAAGGATCTTCCTCTTTGGTATGTCCCACTCTTGCAAGCATTTATCTACATTGTGACAGACCTAGCCGGGAGAGAGACTTTTGGAGGGGACTGAATGCTAGCCTCTTGCCGATCAATCGTGGGCCCTGGCATTTGGGGGAATGGTGCTCTTTGTGAGCTGTATACCTGGGGACCCTTGAGGTGGTATTACTGTGGATTCGGGTCCTGGTCCCCCAGGACACACAGACTCTGGGGACCCTGGATTTGCCATATTAGAAATAGTGGCTGATTCATAATGCTGGGACAAATACTGTTAGGAGATGTTGATGTCAATTCCAGCCACCTGTCTGTGTGTTGCCTGCTAGAATGTGTATTGTAAATAAGTCTAGAGTGATTAGATCCCCATTGTTGTTTGTGTTAATTAACTCTGCTATTGTGTGAAGAAGAGTTCGGTGTGGATTTGTGATAATGTTGATTGGGTTTTCTGAGCTACAAGACGGCCAGTCTGGCCTAAAGGTCATGTCTGAGTCATCTAGGCTGTCTAAAGGGATTAGTTAATTAGCCCATGTTAATTAGGTTTCTGGTCACAGGTGTATGTTCAGAGTACTATGAGCAGGAGATATGCACCTCCTCTTTTACTGTATAAAAGAGCCTGTATTCCTCAATAAAAGAGATTCCTGGTTGAACTTACATACAGCCTGCCTGGTGTTTGTTCTGAGCTACACAACTGGATTAGAATGGCACGTAGCTGTAGTTCTAGTCCCGGAGCATCGGATGACCGAACCATCAGATGTTGCGATCTGCAGTCTAATTCTATAGCCGCAGAGGAGTGTCGGGAGAGTGGAACCGAGCGAGCAGGGGCTCGTTACATTGGTTGGCAGCCATGGGATTTGCTCTCCAGTTACTGGGACACTCCAAACCAGCCTGCAGGAGAGCCACGCTGAAAGACTTACTTGAGAGCCGTGGATGGAATTCCTTGCCGTGAACACATCCAAACCATCACCTGGATCCAAGGTCCAGATAGCAGGAGAGGAGAGGTACAGATACCAGCCACCATGGAAGAGGAATTCAGAAGGAGGTTGCGAGAGATGCAGATACAGCACAGAGGACCAGTATCAGAGCAGGTCCTGCTAGGATGGTTTGATTCTATCCGCTGCGAACTCTGGAAGGAAGCGCTAGCCCATGAGCAGCGAAACCAGGGAAAAGTTCTCCCCTCCATCCATGTAAGGTACTGGTCGCAGTATGAAGTGCGAATGCTGTTATTGGGGGAACAGCCAAACCAGGAGTGGGCAGCCAAGTTAAGCAGGCAGAAATGCGGTTGGACGAGAGCTACAGAGCCCTCCAGTGGTATGTAGCCCAAGTGTGCCCGTGGACAGCGGATGACAGCCCCACGGAAGGATTTGACTACCATGGCCTGGGATTGTTGTACTAGAGGCTATCCAGGGACCCTGACTTTGGGAGTGATCGGGAGTGGCGTTTAGAGAAAATAATGGAGCACAGAGAGCGAAGACTGAATGTCTCGGAAGTGCACTGGGCACAGGAAGATTTGGAGTTTCTGGCCGTTCAGGAATGGGAGCTGGAGATCGCCTACAGATGCTGTTAGACTCTGCTCAGCAGCAGGGTGGCGCTCCCTTTGCCTGGGACTATCAGGAAATACCAGTTGACAACTCTGAAATCCTGGCTGAAGAGTTGACAATGTGGCAGAGTAACAGTGTGCTTTGCCAACCTGCCCCCCGCAGCTATGGAGGCGGAGGTCTTATGGCAGATGCAGCAAGTGCTGACTGACCTTGATGAACCTGTTTCTGCATTGGATGATCTTGGATGGAGGAATGTGCCGGTCCAGCAGCATGCCAGAGAATCGGCAGTGGAAAATCTGAAGATTGCCGTCCCCAAACCTGAAGTGCTGACAACAGGGCAGATCTCTGCTAACCTCTGCCCAGCACTGATAGCATCTTCTGGGTTCCATGGAGAGGAGATGGTGAACCTTTATCTCCAGACACCAGTTGCAGAGACAGGGGATTTGATAGACTTTTCTGCTGAGGAAGAACAACCTGGTGAGCCTCCAACAGAAGAAGAGCTGTTATTAGGGCCAAACTTCACTGTGCTCTGCCCAGCACCAACAGAAGTATCTGTGAAGTTACAAGGAACTTCCCCAGCAGAAGCGCTGGCAACCGGACAGAGGGTCCAAGATCTCTGCCCTACACCTGCGGCGGTTCTGGAGGTTTAGGGTGAGAAAGAGGTGGTCACTTCCCAGCAGCAGATCAGGATACAGGGGGAGAAGGGAGAGGAGGTGTTCGTCCCCCCTCCCCAACAGTTGGCCAAGGTGGAGGAAGTGGTCTTTCCTCCCAGGAAAGATTCGTGCACCTGGGAGACAGTACCACAGACATATCGTCCCAACATCCAGATGAGGGAATGGAATAGGAAGCAGCCGGCTCACCTCCCCAATGGCAGCTACACAGTTTGGGAGTGGAGGAAGCCAGCCTCCTGCCCCAATGGTTAGCTGGAGCGGAGGATGCAGAGTCCACAGCAGAAGTGCTGGCAACAGGGCAGAGTGTTACCAACCTCTGCCCAGCACCGGCAACAACTAGAGAGTTCCAGGGAGGCGGGGCAGTCGGCCTCCCTCCCCAACAGTTAGCCGGAGCAGATGGTGTGGGGTTTCCAGCAGAAGGGCTGGCAACAGGGCCGAGTACTGCTGGACTCTGCCCTCAACTAACAGAGGATGTATTTCCTGTGAAGGTGGATGGGACTTCAGTCTCCACCTGTATACCCCAGGGATGCTGGGCAGTCGGCCCAGATCCCCAACAGCATGACAGAGTGAACCCAGACACCCTGTCTTCTCTCCAGCGGCAGAAAGGACTCCAGGGAGAAGGGCCAGTCCAGGCCTCTCCCCAGCAGCAGATATGTTCTCTGAGAGAGGCAGAGGTTGGCTGGGTGAGTAATGCTTCGTTTGGAACAATTTGTTTGGGGTACTATTTGGGTACAGGCATTAGAGGACTGGAACTACTGACTAACTTCGGAGTCAACCCGTCTGGATTGTATTATTTTAAGTTTGAGCACCCCCTGTTGGCGCTGGACACTATATTGCATGATGCACAACTATGAAGATCACTTTGGACATTCAATGTAACATTGTATCATTTGGCAATTTTTGCTTTTATGTTATTGAGTTTTTAGCCATCTATTTATTTATATGAATCATGGTTCATTGAACTATAATAACTTCCGGGCCATTATCTACCACTAGAGGATTGTTGCATGGAGGAGATCCTGCTGCACACTTCACATTCACCACTCTTCTGAACAAATGCTTTTTAAACTCAGCTGCTATCCACACAACTTATTTGTCTATTATCACTAAGGAAGCATTGAAGCTGTTTTTTGTTGCACTGAGTCACCTTTATTGGATTGTATTATTTAAAGTTTGAGCACCCCCTGCTGGCGCTGGACACTATATTGCATGATGCAAAACTATGAAGATAACTTTGGACATTCAATGTAACATTGTATCATTTGGCAATTTTTGCTTTTATGTTATTAAGTTTTTAGCCATCTATTTATTTACTTTCAATATGTTTTTATTTTAATTGACACATACAAATTATGCAATAACATATGTATATGCTCAGGAGGGAATGCCTCCTAGGGCAAGACATTCAAAAGTAACAAACAGAAATATATTTCGATAGTCTGCTCAGCCATGGAAACTTGTAGGGAGGCCCACTGACGATTATCAGGACCCAAGTACAAACATAACAAGATCCAGGCTCTACCCCTAAAACTTTAGGGATCCCTTCCCTGCCCCCGGCACCCCTGATGGGAACTAGCTGTGCCGGGCGAGGGAAATCTCCCTTACTACACTGCCCATATAGGCCAAGTAAACATGTAAGATAGGACGATTGTGTATCCTCCTGAGCGAGGGAGACTACCTAACGGTAGCATCCAATGAATTCATCAACATTTAGCCCTCTGACAAGAGTTAACTGATAGAGATGATAGAAAGAAGAAAGAGAAGAAAGAATAAGAGGGGGGGAGGTGGGGAAGGGGGTCCTCATGTTAGGTGAGGAGATATGATTATTGCTTCTGCGTGCCTTTTGCATAGTTATTGGATAGACGTGACTAAAGATTGTTTAGGAATGGTGTTGTACCTAAGCACCCGGTATGAGGGAAGTACCCATATATTGGGCCCAAGGCTTCCATATTTTCTGGAATTTCGATGAGGTGTCCATCAGGATGCTGGTAAGTTTTTCTTGGGTCATGATCCATGAGATCTTCCTTTTGACTGTGTGTATTACAGGTTTTGGTTGTTTCCAGGCTTTGGCAATTGTGATTTTTGTACCCAGCAGTATAAAGTAAATCAGTGTTTGTGATGCCTTGGTTATGCCTGGGATCCATGTGTTTAGAAGTGCTACCTCTGGGGTCCTGGGGACCTGGCAAGCCGTCACCTTGAAGATCATGGAGAAAACTTTTCTCCAGAAGGTGTGGATTTTGGGGCATTCCCACCAAATGTGGGCCATTGTGCCTAGGTGTTGGCATACTCTGAAGCACAGAGGGCTTGTTGAGGGGTATATGACTGCTAGCCTGGTTGGGGTTAGGTACCATCTGGTTAGCAGTTTGACGCTTGCCTCCATGAGGGAGATATTTTGGATCCCTTTGAAGGATCTGAATAGTGCTGCTTGCCAAGTCTCCAGATCTCTGCTGTGTTGGAAGTCAGCCTCCCAAGCCTTCATGTATGGGGTTTTGTCCATGGGACAAGTGAGGGCTGAATATATCACAGAGATTCCCCCCCCTCTGCTCCATGGCTTGTCCGCACCACAACTCGTAAGCTGTAAATTTGGGGGGAAGGGGTTTTTCTTTCCAGATGGTGTGTAGGAAATTGGTGATTTGGTAGAAACGGAAGCGTTCCGAGTCCGGGAGTTCCAGGTGTTTGATGCAAAATTTGAGATCGATTGGCCCAGTGGGGGTGAAGAACTGTCCTATCCGGTATAGCCCTTTGTTAAGCCACCATTTAAAAGCTGAGATGTTTAGTCCAGATGGAAAATCGGGGTTGTGAAAGAGATGCGCTAGAGGGCGACCCTTGGAGACCAGAGTCGGGACCAGTCGGAGGGAATCCCATAAGGCGCAGGAGTGGGACAGGGTCGGTGAGAGGATGGATGGCCTGGATTTGGTCGGGCACCAAAGTATGTGATCGAGCGTGTGGTTGGGGATGGCCTGTCTTTCTATAGTGACCCAATCGGGTTTTTCATATCTGGAATAAATCGTGGACAATTGTGCGAGTCTGGCTGCTAAGTAATATTTATGCAAATTTGGGAGACCTAGCCCTCCTTTGTGTCTGTGGATGAATAAAGTGTTCTGGGGGATCCTTTTTTACCCCAAATATATTTAATTATGTTACTCTGTAGAGATCGTAAGTGGACTTTCCTGATTGGTATAGGAAGGGAGCGAAAAACGTAGAGAAGTCTGGGTAGGAGGGTCATTTTGATAGAATTGATCTGGCCTAGCCATGAAAGCTCATATTTTGACCATTGAACAAGGTCTGCCTCCAGTTTTTTAAAGAGCGAGGGGTAATTGTGTGTGTAAAGAGTTTCTGTTTTGGCCGTCAATGTGATACCTAGATAGCGAATGGATGTAGTTAAGCAGGCAGAAATGCGGTTGGACGAGAGCTACAGAGCCCTCCAGTGGTATGTAGCCCAAGTGTGCCCGTGGACAGCGGATGACAGCCCCACGGAAGGATTTGACTACCATGGCCTGGGATTGTTGTACTAGAGGCTATCCAGGGACCCTGACTTTGGGAGTGATCGGGAGTGGCGTTTAGAGAAAATAATGGAGCACAGAGAGCGAAGACTGAATGTCTCGGAAGTGCACTGGGCACAGGAAGATTTGGAGTTTCTGGCCGTTCAGGAATGGGAGCTGGAGATCGCCTACAGATGCTGTTAGACTCTGCTCAGCAGCAGGGTGGCGCTCCCTTTGCCTGGGACTATCAGGAAATACCAGTTGACAACTCTGAAATCCTGGCTGAAGAGTTGACAATGTGGCAGAGTAACAGTGTGCTTTGCCAACCTGCCCCCCGCAGCTATGGAGGCGGAGGTCTTATGGCAGATGCAGCAAGTGCTGACTGACCTTGATGAACCTGTTTCTGCATTGGATGATCTTGGATGGAGGAATGTGCCGGTCCAGCAGCATGCCAGAGAATCGGCAGTGGAAAATCTGAAGATTGCCGTCCCCAAACCTGAAGTGCTGACAACAGGGCAGATCTCTGCTAACCTCTGCCCAGCACTGATAGCATCTTCTGGGTTCCATGGAGAGGAGATGGTGAACCTTTATCTCCAGACACCAGTTGCAGAGACAGGGGATTTGATAGACTTTTCTGCTGAGGAAGAACAACCTGGTGAGCCTCCAACAGAAGAAGAGCTGTTATTAGGGCCAAACTTCACTGTGCTCTGCCCAGCACCAACAGAAGTATCTGTGAAGTTACAAGGAACTTCCCCAGCAGAAGCGCTGGCAACCGGACAGAGGGTCCAAGATCTCTGCCCTACACCTGCGGCGGTTCTGGAGGTTTAGGGTGAGAAAGAGGTGGTCACTTCCCAGCAGCAGATCAGGATACAGGGGGAGAAGGGAGAGGAGGTGTTCGTCGTCCCTCCCCAACAGTTGGCCAAGGTGGAGGAAGTGGTCTTTCCTCCCAGGAAAGATTCGTGCACCTGGGAGACAGTACCACAGACATATCGTCCCAACATCCAGATGAGGGAATGGAATAGGAAGCAGCCGGCTCACCTCCCCAATGGCAGCTACACAGTTTGGGAGTGGAGGAAGCCAGCCTCCTGCCCCAATGGTTAGCTGGAGCGGAGGATGCAGAGTCCACAGCAGAAGTGCTGGCAACAGGGCAGAGTGTTACCAACCTCTGCCCAGCACCGGCAACAACTAGAGAGTTCCAGGGAGGCGGGGCAGTCGGCCTCCCTCCCCAACAGTTAGCCGGAGCAGATGGTGTGGGGTTTCCAGCAGAAGGGATCGAGCGTGTGGTTGGGGATGGCCTGTCTTTCTATAGTGACCCAATCGGGTTTTTCATATCTGGAATAAATCGTGGACAATTGTGCGAGTCTGGCTGCTAAGTAATATTTATGCAAATTTGGGAGACCTAGCCCTCCTTTGTGTCTGTGGATGAATAAAGTGTTCTGGGGGATCCTTTTTTACCCCAAATATATTTAATTATGTTACTCTGTAGAGATCGTAAGTGGACTTTCCTGATTGGTATAGGAAGGGAGCGAAAAACGTAGAGAAGTCTGGGTAGGAGGGTCATTTTGATAGAATTGATCTGGCCTAGCCATGAAAGCTCATATTTTGACCATTGAACAAGGTCTGCCTCCAGTTTTTTAAAGAGCGAGGGGTAATTGTGTGTGTAAAGAGTTTCTGTTTTGGCCGTCAATGTGATACCTAGATAGCGAATGGATGTATCGCTCCATTTGAATCTGAAGGATTGTTTGAGAGAGGAGACTGTTTGAGGAGGTAAAGAGACATTGAGAGCTTGGGATTTAGAGAAGTTAACTTCAAGTCCTGAGATTTTGGCAAATTTCTCTAACATTAAGCAGAGATTGGGTAGTGTAGTTAGTGGAGAGGTCAGGAAGAGGAGGATGTCGTCGGCGAAAAGGCCGCATTTGTGCGTTTGGTCCCCGCAGGTCACCCCTTTGATGTCCGTGTTATGTCGCACCGCGATTGCCAGTGTTTCTATAGCTATTGCGAATATGAGAGGAGACAACGGGCAGCCTTGCCTGGTGCCTCTCATAATTTCTATAGGTTTGGAATAGTGTCCCTGTAGACGTATCTGGGCCCTCGGTCGAGAGTAAAGAGCATGCAGAAGGCAAAGGAAGTGATCACCGAAGCCCCACCTCTCCAATATTGAGAAAATGTAGGGCCAGGAGACCGTGTCAAAGGCCTTCTGCAGATCCAAGGACAAAAGGAATCCTGCTTGGGTTGGTCCCCCTTCCCAGTTAGTTTGTAAGATCGAGGTAATATCTATTGCCCGCCTTATTTGGTCAGGGCCCTGTCTTCCGGGTATGAATCCCACCTGATATTTATGTATGTACTGACTAATGAAGGAAGATAGCCTGTTAGCCATTATTTTTGTGAGTACTTTTAGGTCATTATTTATGAGGGAGATCGGCCTGTAGTTGCTAACGTCCTCGGGGTTCTTGTCAGACTTGGGTATGACCGTGATCAAGGCTGTGTTAAGGTGAGTGTCTAGGGGGTCTCCACTGGTCTTGGAGTTAAAGAAGGAGGTCAGGTGAGGTGCTAGAATATGCGCAAAGGATTTATAATAGGGTACGGAGAGACCATCGGGACCCGGGGCGGACCCCTTTCTGAGGTCCTTGATGACCCCCAATACTTCCTCTTCCTTTATGGGTGATTCCATTCTTTGTTTATGAGCGTCTTTTAGGGAGGGGATAGGGAGGTCCTTCAGGAAGCTAGGGATCAAGTCAGCGGCGGATGTAGTAGGTCGTCTATATAAGTTAGAGTAAAATTCTTGGAAAGCTTCTAGTATTTTGGACGGATTAGTCGTGCGGGGTTGACCATTTATCCTGATCTTGGGTAGAGCATGAGTTTTGATGGGGGGAGAAAGTTTTGTTGCTAGTAGGGGACCTATTTTGTCAGCCTGTGTGTAGAATTTATGTTTGTTCCAGCGAATGGCCTTTTCAGCTTTGGCTGTGAGTGCTAGGTTAAGATCTAATCTAGCTTTGTCGATAAGCGAGGAGGGGGTCGTGGATGGGTCTTTTTTGTGTGAAGCCTTGAGTTTATTGTATTCTGTGTCTAACCGAAGTATGTCGGCTCTTTGTTCTCATTTTATCTGCGTGGAGATCTGAATGAGTTTACCCCTTATGAAAGCCTTGTGCGCTGCCCAGAGCATTTCCGGGGATGTGTCCTCTGTTTTATTGAGTGTAAAGTACTCCTGCAGTGCTGTTTCAAGTTCCGTGACTCTGATGGGGTCAGATAGTAGCGACTCATTGAGTCTCCAATGTCCCCTAGATCCACCCAGGGCTCCTGTTTTCAGTGTTATGGTGACAATGGAGTGATCTGATAGGGCTGATTCTCTAATTTGGGCTTTGTGTATTGATGGGAGTAGAGAGGATGGGGTTAGGATGTGGTCGATCCGTGCGTAAGTGTTGTGAGGGGAAGAATAATGAGTGAATTCCCGCTTGTTCGGATTAAGTTCCCTCCAAGTGTCAGATAGGCCATGTGCATGTATCGTCTTTGCGATTCTGAGACTTTCTTTGGTGGGACGTGTGAGTTGAGACCGCGGGGGTTTAAACTTATCCAACCCCTGATCGAACGCTGCGTTCGAATTACCGCCAAGTATGATCGTCCCCTCCAATTTCTGAGCTAGTGTGTGCATGAGTGAGTCGAAAAATTTAGCTTGTCCTCTATTCGGTGCATAATAGGAGACCAATGAATACATATGGTCTCCCACCGTGCCCTTAACCAAGAGGAACCTTCCCTCTGGGTCAGCATGCTCAGAAATTTTCACAAACTTATGGTTTTTGGAGATTAAGATTGCGACTCCCTTTGTTTTGTTGTTTGCGCTCGCTAGAAAGAACTGTGGGAAGTGTGGGTGAAGAAACTTAGGGCTATACCTGGATGGGAAATGTGTTTCTTGCAGCATAATAACGTCTAGCTTGAGATGTTTATAATAGTCAAGGACCTTTCTACAACCTAACCCTCAGAAACCGATGGGTATCTAAGGGTTAGATAGGTGCGCAAGTGGTCCGTCATGAAACCGGACGCCCTCTAAATAACATGAACTTCTAATGTAAATAATATCCTCACGTAAGCATATCCTAGTATCTAGCAGCTTAACAGGCTATAGACCCCTCACCTCCCCTGCATGCATGTGTCCCTCCCCCCTAACTCCCTAGTCCCTTTTCTAGCACGGCAGAGCATCCATTGGGGGGACTATTCAGGTTATCCCTTATTGAGTGGTCAAAGTACTCTCAGGAGCAGTGGGGGGGGGGGGACTTCCGACCCTGTGAGGTGTAGCTGCTTTGTGGACAACGTTCACTGCGATAAACGAGGTCAGTGGAAAAAAGAAACAAAAAACTGAAAAATAAGTGAACTGAAGAGTCAGTAACCGGTGCCCGAGTGACCAGCGTGCCCTAGGATTTGGGCACGAGGGACCCCCACAGTTGGGGGAATCATTCCTCTGGTCCCTGCTTCACACCCGGGATGTGTTAAGTGATATCAAAGTCATCGCTGGCTTCAAGATGGGTTGTTGTCTTTGGCCTTCTTAGCTTTTCCTGTAGACCACAGAGGAGATTGGGGGCTAGTGGGGGCCGGTCTTTTGTTGGAGATGACTCCGGCATTGGTTGTGTCCATTTCAGCTTCCTGGGAGATGATTTTCAGATGTAAAAGGAGCTTTTCTCCTTCTGGGAGGGATGAGAAAGCAAATTGTTTCCACTTAACGGAAAACTTAACCGCGAACGGGAAGGCCCACTTGTACTTTATGTCTCTTTGGGTGAGAGCGAGAAGCAGGGGTTTCAATGATCTCCTCCTCTGGATCGTGTAGGGTGAGAGATCCGCAAAAATCTGCACTTGGTTACCCATGCACATTACTGTGTGAGCGGTCCTGGCCTGTCTCATCACTTCCTCCTTCACTGTGTAATGATGGGGTTTGGCGATAACATCTCTTGGGGTACCATCTTTTCTGGGGGGCCCCAGGGCTCTGTGGGCCCTGTCCAGCTCTAGGCAGTGAGAGAGGATGGTGGGGATCAGCTGTTTAATTAGGTCTTGTACTGCTTCAGGTATATTTTGAATCGTTTCAGGTAAGCCACGGATTCTGATATTGTATCGTCTTGACCTATTCTCGAGTTTGTCAATACGTGCCATGGCTATGTCGAGTTGGTCTTGCACGGTACAGATGTGCTGGGAGTTTTGGTTAGTGATAGCTATAGTTTCTTCAACTTTGTGTTCGATCGTGTCGATTCGGGCTCCTAGATTGATAAAATCAGCCTTGAGATCTCCTGTGATTTTAGCTGCCGTTTGTGCTAGCCCCTTATCCAGGAGATCAGAGAATCTGTGGAAGAGGGTGTCCATTTGAAGGGCCTGGTCACTGGCCTGGAAATCCTGAGGAGAGTAGCCTGTGTGCCCTGTGTGGGATTCCTTGGGAGACAGAGAGTAGTCCTTCAGAGGGCGATCTATGGGGGATTCAGTGGAAGCTGGTGAGGGGGTGAGGATAGGTGGGTATCCCATTTGCCTTCCCGGAGTGAGGTGCAGGGGGAGGTGGGGTTGCTCTGACCTGTAGTCCGCCTGATTAGAGAAGCTGTGATCCTGTGTCTGTGGCTTTGCCTGTGTTGCGGCGGCCATCTTGGATGTCCCGGCCGTTTCTGCTTCCGCCAATTGTGGCCACAGGTTGCGTTTGACTGGTGCCCCAGTCATATGGGGGTGTAGCCGGGACCTTGCAGTACGTCTCCCCTTGTTTTGGGGTCCGGCAGTGCGCTGAGGAAGGCGTGATGGGTGCCGTCGTTTCGTGAGGGAGCGGAGCTCTAGGCAATCGCGGCCATCTTGCGAGCTCCGCGCATGCGCACCCCGCCATCTATTTATTTATATGAATCATGGTTCATTGAACTATAATAATTTCCGGATATTAATTCACAGCACTTTGTACTGGCATTTAATGTCTCAGCGGCAATCACTATCTTATTGAAAAAAAAAATGTATTTTTTTTTTAATTTTATTGTAGATTTCACTATGGTTTTATTTTTATTTAAGCTGAGAGATACATATGTATAGTTTTTTGGTGGGCTCCACCCTTTATTTATTATTATTTTTTTCTATTATACACATACTGCCTGCACGTCCACATAGTGCATTATTCCCCATGGTGGTTTAGATCACCATCCTATACCTCATTAAAGACAAGAGTTGATACCCAGTACACCTAGATATTATAATTTATTGTAGGATTAGTGCAGAACCATCCCCATTTGTCAGTTGTTAGTCACACCAGGGTTTAAGGCTGGACCCCATTCGGTGCAAGCTGCTTTTCCCTATTTAAAACCACCTATAACACCACTGCTTGGTAGCGCAGGAATAATACTCCCTATATTAATTAGTGGTCAGTATAGTGGACAGTGTAGTGTAGTGGACAGTATATGGTAGTGGACAGTATGGTGATCAGTGTAGTGGACAGTATAGTGTAATGGACAGTATAGTGGTCAGTGTAGTATAGTGGACAGTATAGTGGTCAGTGTAGTGGACAATATAGTGGTCAGTGGAGTGTAGTGGTCAGTGTAATGGTCAATGTAGTGGACAGTGTAGTGGTCAGTGTAGTGGTGTGGACAGTATAGTGTAGTAGACAGTATAGTGGTTAGTGTAGTGGACAATATAGTGGACAGTGTAGTGGTCAGTATAGTGTAGTGGGCAGTATAGTGGCCAGTGTAGTGGTCAGTGTAGTGGATAGTATAGTGGTCAGTGTAGTGTAGTGGACAGTATTGTGGTCAGTGTAGTTCTCAGTGTAGTGGACAGTATTGTGGTCAGTGTAGTGGACAGTATAGTGGTCAGTGTAGTATAGCGGTCAGTATAGTGTAGTGGACAGTATAGTGGTCACTATAGTGTTGTGGACAGTATAGTGGTCAGTGTAGTGGACAGTTTAGTGTAGTGGACAGTATAGTACTCAGTGTAGTGTAGTGGACAGTGTAGTTCTCAGTGTAGTGGTCAGTATAGTGGAAAGTGTAGTGTAGTGGACAGTATAGTGCGGTGGACAGTATAGTGGTCAGTGTAGTGTAGTGGACAGTATAGTGGTCAGTGTAGTGGACAGTATAGTGGTCAGTGTAGTGTAGTGGACAGTATAGTATAGTGGTCAGTGTAGTGGACAGTGTAGTATAGTGGACAGTATAGTCATTAGTGTAGTGTAGTGGACAGTATAGTATAGCGGTCAGTGTAGTGGACAGTATAGGGGTCAGTGTAGTATAGTGGACAGTGTAGTGTAGTGGAAAGTATAGGGGTCAGTGTAGTATAGTGGACAGTGTAGTGTAGTGGACAGTATAGTGGTCAGTGCAGTGTAGTGGACAGTGTAGTTCTCAGTGTAGTGGACAGTGTAGTGGTCAGTATAGTGGACAGTGTAGTGGACAGTATATGGTAGTGGACAGTATAGTGATCAGTGTAGTGGACAATATAGTGTAATGGACAGTATATTGGTCAGTGTAGTATAGTGGACAGTATAGTGGTCAGTGTAGTGGACAATATAGTGGTCAGTGGAGTGTAGTGGTCAGTGTAATGGTCAATGTAGTGGACAGTATAGTGTAGTGGACAGTATAGTGGTCAGTGGAGTGGTCAGTGTATTGGTGTGGACAGTATAGTGTAGTAGACAGTATAGTGGTTAGTGTAGTGTAGTGGACAATATAGTGGACAGTGTAGTGGTCAGTATAGTGTAGTGGGCAGTATAGTGGTCAGTGTAGTGGGCAGTGTAGTGTAGTGGACAGTATAGTATAGTGGTCAGTGTAGTGTAGTGGACAGTATCGTGGTCAGTGTAGTTCTCAGTGTAGTGGACAGTATTGTGGTCAGTGTAGTGTAGTATAGTGGACAGTATAGTGTAGTGGACAGTGTAGTGGTCAGTATAGTGTTGTGGATAGTATAGTGGTCAGTGTAGTGGACAGTATAGTGTAGTGGTAAGTGTAGTGGTGTGGACAGTATAGTGGTCAATGTAGTGTAGTGGACAGTATAGTGGACAGTGTAGTGGTCAGTATAGTGTAGTTGACAGTGTAATGGTCAGTATAGTGTAGTGGACAGTATAGTGGTCAGTATAGTGTAGTGGACAGTATAGTGGTCAGTGTAGTGTAGTGGACAGTATAGTACAGTGGTCAATGTAGTGGACAGTGTAGTATAGTGGACAGTATAGTCGTTAGTGTAGTGTAGTGGACAGTATAGTATAGTGGTTAGTGTAGTGGACAGTATAGTGGTCAGTGTAGTATAGTGGACAGTGTAGTGTAGTGGACAGTGTAGTGTAGTAGACAGTATAGTGGTCAGTGTAGTGTAGTGGACAGTGTAGTTCTCAGTGTAGTGGAAAGTGTAGTGGTCAGTATAGTGGACAGTGTAGTGGACAGTATATGGTAGTGGACAGTATAGTGTAATGGACAGTATAGTGGTCAGTGTAGTATAGTGGACAGTATAGTGGTCAGTGTAGTAGACAATATAGTGGTCAGTGGAGTGTAGTGGTCAGTGTAATGGTCAATGTAGTGGACAGTATAGTGTAGTGGACAGTATAGAGGTCAGTGTAGTGGTGTGGACAGTATAGTGTAGTAGACAGTATAGTGGTTAGTGTAGTGTAGTGTAGTGGACAATACAGCAGACAGTGTAGTGGTCATTATAGTGTAGTGGGCAGTATAGTGGTCAGTGTAGTGGTCAGTGTAGTGTAGTGGACAGTATAGTATAGTGGTCAGTGTAGTGTAATGGACAGTATAGTGGTCAGTGTAGTTCTCAGTGTAGTGGACAGTATTGTGGTCAGTGTAGTGGACAGTATAGTGGTCAGTGTAGTATAGCGGTCAGTATAGTGTAGTGGACAGTATAGTGGTCACTATAGTGTTGTGGACAGTATAGTGGTCAGTGTAGTGTAGTGGACAGTGTAGTTCTCAGTGTAGTGGACAGTGTAGTGGTCACTATAGTGGAAAGTGTAGTGTAGTGGACAGTATAGTGGTCAGTGTAGTGTAGTGGACAGTATAGTGGTCAGTGTAGTGGACAGTATAGTGGTCAGTGTAGTGTAGTGGACACTATAGTATAGTGGTCAGTGTAGTGGACAGTGTAGTATAGTGGACAGTATAGTTGTTAGTGTAGTGGACAGTATAGTATAGTGGTCAGTGTAGTGGACAGTATAGTGGTCAGTTTAGTGTAGTATAGTGGACAGTGTAGTGTAGTGTAGTGGACAGTATAGTGGTCAGTGTAGTGTAGTGGACAGTGTAGTTCTCAGTGTAGTGGTCAGTATAGTGGACAGTGTAGTGTAGTGGACAGTATATGGTAGTGGACAGTATAGTGATCAGTGTAGTGGACAGTATAGTGTAATGGACAGTATAGTGGTCAGTGTAGTATAGTGGACAGTATAGTGGTCAGTGTAGTGGACAATATAGTGGTCAGTGGAGTGTAGTGGTCAGTGTAGTGGTCAGTGTAATGGTCAATGTAGTGGACAGTATAGTGTAGTGGGCAGTATAGTGGTCAGTGTAGTGGTCAGTGTATTGGTGTGGACAGTATAGTGTAGTGGGCAGTGTAGTGGTCAGTGTAGTGTAGTGGACAGTATAGTATAGTGGTCAGTGTAGTGTAGTGGACAGTATGTAGTTCTCAGTGTAGTGGACAGTATTGTGGTCAGTGTAGTATAGTGGACAGTATAGTGTAGTGGACAGTGTAGTGGTCAGTATAGTGTTGTGGATAGTATAGTGGTCAGTGTAGTGGACAGTATAGTGTAGTGGTGTGAACAGTATAGTGGTCAATGTAGTGTAGTGGACAGTATAGTAGACAGTGTTGTGGTCAGTATAGTGTAGTGGGTAGTGTAGTGGTCAGTAAAGTGTAGTGGACAGTATAGTGGTCAGTGTAGTGGACAGTATAGTGGTCAGTGTAGTGTAGTGGACAGTATATGGTAGTGGACAGTATAGTGATCAGTCTAGTGGACAGTATAGTGTAATGGACAGTATAGTGGTCAGTGTAGTATAGTGGACAGTATAGTGGTCAGTGTAGTGGACAATATAATGGTCAGTGGAGTGGAGTGGTCAGTGTAATGGTCAATGTAGTGGACAGTATAATGTAGTGGACAGTATAGTGGTTAGTGTAGTGTAGTGGACAATATAGTGGACAGTGTAGTGGGCAGTATAGTGTAGTGGGCAGTATAGTGGTCAGTGTAGTGGTCAGTATAGTGTAGTGGGCAGTATAGTGGTCAGTGTAGTGGTCAGTGTAGTGTAGTGGACAGTATAGTATAGTGGTCAGTGTAGTGTAGTGGACAGTATAGTGGTCAGTGTAGTTCTCAGTGTAGTGGACAGTATTGTGGTCAGTGTAGTGGACAGTATAGGGGTCAGTGTAGTATAGCGGTCAGTATAGTGTAGTGGACAGTATAGTGGTCACTATAGTGTTGTGGACAGTATAGTGGTCAGTGTAGTGGACAGTGTAGTGGACAGTTTAGTGTAGTGGACAGTATAGTACTCAGTGTAGTGGACAGTGTAGTGGTCAGTATAGTGGAAAGTGTAGTGTAGTGGACAGTATAGTGCAGTGGACAGTATAGTGGTCAGTGTAGTGTAGTGGACAGTATAGTGGTCAGTGTAGTGGACAGTATAGTGGTCAGTGTAGTGGACAATATAGTGGTCAGTGTAGTATAGTGGTCAGTGTAGTGTAGTGGACAGTATAGTGGTCAGTGTAGTGGACAGTATAGTGTAGTGGACAGTGTAGTTCTCATTGTAGTGGTCAGTATAGTGTAGTGGACAGTGTAGTTCTCAGTGTATTGGTCAGTGTAGTGGTGTGGACAGTATAGTGTAGTAGACAGTATAGTGGTCAGTGTATTGGTGTGGACAGTATAGTGGACATTGTAGTGGTCAGTATAGTGTAGTGGACAGTATAGTAGTCACTGTAGTGATCAGTGTAGTGTAGTGGACAGTACAGTATAGTGGTCAGTGTAGTGTAGTGGACAGTATAGTGGTCAGTGTAGTTCTCAGTGTAGTGGACAGTATAGTATAGTGGTCAGTGTAGTGAGTAATAGTCAGTGAAGGAATCAGGTTGGTCAGTGTTGAAATCAAGTAGGTTAGTGTAGTGGTCAGTATAGAAATCAGGTAGGTCAGTACTATTGTATTTGAAGGGACTCAGGGAGTGCTAAAAGTCAGCAGGTTAGGGGGGCGCAAATTATTTGTCTTGCCCCGGGCGCTGACAACCCACACTACGCCACTGCACTAGACCTGTGTACACTAAATGTGAATAAGCCCACTTCAACATAAATCACGCTCTCATTCTGCAGCCACACTGCTGCGCATAACACAGACAGTGTGGGGAAATTCTTATAACTGTAAAGCATGCATGTGCTCTCCCTCCAGCCACAACAACAGATAAACATATTCTCCTTGCATGCTTTATGTAATCATAACTGAACTGTATACACATCTCTTAATTATATACATGTAGTGGTACCCCTGTGAGGGCTGCTGATTGACTCTATACCCCACTGCTTACCCCGACTCTGCAGATCCTCTCTTACCTCTGACACCTTGGGTTCCATGCTGTAATAGGATGTTATCAATGAGAAACTCACTCAATGTCACTGAACCACTCAGACAGTTTAATAGAGTGAATAATAAACACAAATGAACAATATGAATGAACACAAACAATATATGACAGTTGATAACAATAAGCCTAGATATGAAACTGTGAATTTAATAATCACCGTAGGAAGCGTATGCAGACAGGTGTAACAATGGGACAAGTGTTCAATATCCTCCAATACCTATATTAAACACCTTCCCACTGAGGCCTCAATACACACACCAAATTGCAATATAATGTAACTTACATTCAATAATACAATTCAATATTTAACCTGTACTCAAGGGCTCCCCCTAGGTTGTAATTGAAAGTTCAAACTACAGATAGAACCGAAACGCAGATGATAAAAGTTCCATGACTCCGGATATCTTCAGCTAGCCTGTAGTTTAAACTGCAGTATTTATAATCCAAAAGGGCAAAAAGAGAGAAAGCAATAAATGGTACATTGATAACTGATTAACTGAAGAAATATGGCACTTGTAACTTTCTCCTTATGTGTGAGTATAATACAGTACTGACCTTACAGCACAGGGAATAAAAAACTCCAGAGTTCAGCTGTATGTTGCCTGTGAATAAGTAGAATCACTTCTGTGGAACTACAAGTCTCACCAGCAGTCTGTAAATAACTTACTCAGCAAACAGTGCACTTTACTGAAATGGGCAGGTGCCCTCTCACCACAATAGACTCAGAGGCTGTGAGGCTCTGTCTGCACTCCCCTCCTGATGTCTCAGTCTGATGAAAAGATGGCGCCGCCGTGCTGTACTGCTCCTTCGGATGGCTGAGATGCAGGAAAACTTCCAGATATCCTGGCACTTCCAGATGTCCTGGCACTGCATCCGCTTGCTAAGCTGGCAGGGCTGTACTCTGAAGTCCCTTAGAGGCTGGTGATCCTGCTCCACGCTGTATAGGCCGCAGTCTCCAGGTCACACACACAGACCTCCTGCTGGCAGGTATTGAATGGCATCCAGAGAGGCAGAAAGATGGCCGCGCTGTTCCTTTTATTACTGCTCCCAGCATGCAGCGCTGTGCGCTTTGCATTGTCTGTATTGTAGTTCAGGGTTGATCCAGCTAACAGAGTAATTTCCTCCTCCAAACTACATCTCCCACAATGCTTTGCAGTGCTGCTTCTCAGGAATTAAAAGAAAGTCCTAACAGGATTAAAAGGACACTAGAGGGAGCTAAACTCATTTGCAAACCATAATAACTGTAATGCCTTATGTTAGCAAACCCTAGGCTACATATTATACACCCTGTACTCTGCTGTAATTCTGTATTAGAAATATTCCTCCTCATGCAGCTTTGAGATCTTTCTAAGGGCACTTTCACACTGGCAGCACCCGGGCGTCGGCGATAAAGCGCCGTTATTTTTAGCGGAGCTTTACCGTAGTTTTTGTGGAGCTTTTCGGCCGCTAGTGGGCGCTTTTAACCCCCGCTAATTGCTGAAAAGGGGTTAAAATGCTGCACATTGATTTCAATGGGCAGGTGTGATTTAGGAGCAGTGTATACACCGCTCCTACAGCGCCTCAAAGATGCTGCTTGCAGGACTTTTTTGAGCATCCTGCCAGCGCACCGCTCCAGTGTGAAAGCCCTCTGGCTTTCACATTAGAGTGAAAGCAGAGGCGCTTTACAGGCGTTTTGCAGGTGCTATTTTTAGTGCTATAGCGCCTGTAAAGCGCCTCAGTGTGAAAGGGGTCACACTGTGAAAGGGGTCTAATAGTAATCAGTGCTGGTATGGTGTATATGAGAACATCCCTAGCTGCACCACATGTGACACAAGTAAATGTCGGCATGAGAAAAAAACAAAAAAGTGCAGCGCTAACTTACTAATCAATAACACAATAATGGAGGAACACTCTAATGTATGGAAATAAGCTTCAATACCGCAACACATACATCACACTGAAAATAAGAAAAAAAAAATGACTGCAAACTCAGCTTATCAGTGCCCATCAGTGCGGTCTCATCAGTGCCCACCAGTGCTGGCTCAGAGCAGCCTCGAAGCTGAAGTCAGCCCTGGTCGTGTTGTGAGTGTTTGAGTCTGTGCTGCTGCACACTGCGAGTGCGATTCTGCAAGGTGCAGTTTTATGATCATTTCAGAGTTGTGTTATATGGTTTATGGAGCATTTTTTTATGTCTCATGCTTGGTATCCTCATCAGTGCTGCCTCAGTGCAGCTTATCAGTGCCCATCTGTGCAGCTTATCAGTGCAGCCTCATCAGTGGCCATTAGGATTGCCACCCGTATGGGATTGACTTGGACAGTATGGGTTTGGCAACTTGTGCCCAGGTTTATGTCCCCTGGAAACCTGGACACAACATATATCCAGTCGGGTAAATCTGGTTGTCCCGTGGAGCCAGTGCGGCAGTTTAGACCCTGTCGGTGTATTTATGTTCCTCTGTTTCCCTCTGCCTTCTCTCCTGCCAGGCCCCTGCCACCCCCCCACTCACATGATCTGCTCTGAAGTCATTGGCAGCTAGGACCAGTGTCCTAGAAACCAATAACACTTTTGCCCACACATGGAGTTTTCCTAGCCCAGTCCACCTCAGCTCTGCACCCTAACTCTGGCCGGCCTCCGGTGCCAGCTGTCCTAGTACAGCCTGAAGATGGCCAATGTGGTGTGCAGGCAGTGCAACCTCTTCCACCCCGCTATCCTGGGGACCGTTGGCCAAACACCACCTGCTAACACATGCGCAGGGCCGCACAAGGTAAGGAGGGAGGGAAAGCTGTGCAAGATGAGGGAAGTGCACAGGTTTGGGGGGGGGCTTCACAAGATGAAGTGGGAGAGGAGAACAAGGTGGGTGGGTATCAAGGGGTGCACAAGATGGGGGGAGCTGTGGGGGAGTGGGGGAAGGAGAATAAGCTGCAGGAGGGATGGGGAAGCTGTACAAGGAGAGTGGAAGGGGGCATGTGGGAGTTGCATGTGTCACTTGTTTTCAGGGTCATTATGGTAGAAGGTGGGCTAGAAATTTAAGTCCTGCCTGCCACTGATCTGCCTCCACCCTTGGCTGAGGGAGACCCTTGATCGCCCCCTCTGATGAGGACACCATATGTAAGGGGGAATTCTGATGGGGACACCAGATGTAAGGGAGAACTCTGATGGGGACACCAGATGCAAGGGGGAACTCTGATGGGGACACCAGATGAAAGGGGGAACTCTGATGGGGACACCAGATGAAAGGGGAAACTCTGATGGGGACACCAGCTGCAAGGGTGAACTCTGATGGGGACATCAGATGCAAGGGAGAACTCTGATGGGGACACCAGATGCACAGAAGAACTCTGATGGGGACACCAGATGCAAGGGGGAACTCTGATGGGGACACCAGATGCAAGGGGTGACACCAGATACAAGGGGGAACTGTGATGGGGACACCATATGTAAGAGGGGGACTCTGATGGGGATACCAGATGCACAGGGGTACTCTGATAGGGACACCTTATGTAACATTGGCCTACTTTTGTGGTTTAATAGAGAGCAATTTGGACGTCACCTGGAAGAAAATTTTAGTGACTGGACCTCCTTAAATTTGAATTCATTTCCCCTGCCCTAGGTAGACATGTGGGTTGCAGGAATGTGCACAAAATTGTGTGCATTCCTGAAATGCACAAAAACACACAGCCCTTTTGCAGAAGTGCAGTGGTGCCATTAAGTCTTAATGACACAACCACATCTCTTGCTTCTGTGCTCATTCACCTGCAGCGAAACATATGGTAACAAAGTATCATGCGTTTTGGTGCAGCATCATTTTAAAAAAGATTATACAGGTTTTACATCTATTTGTACTACATTTCATTTTTCATTTGCTATGTATACTACTAAAAAAAGTTTTTGCCGCGTGCCGCTTAAGTGTTCGGGTTTGACTTGAAGCAAAGGTGACAACCCTAGTGCCCATCAGTGCTGTCTCATCAGTGCAGCTTATCAGTGCCCATCAGTGCAGCCTCATCAGTGCCGCCTCAGTGCAGCTTATCATTGCCCATCAGTGCAGCTTATTAGTGCAGGCTCATCAGTGTTGTCTCAGTGCAGCTTATAAGTGCCCATCAGTGTGGTCTCATCAGTGCCCATCAGTGCAGATTATCAGTGCAGATTATCAGTGCCCATCAGTGCAGCTTATCAGTGCAGTCTCTCCAGTGAAGTTTATCAGTGCAGTGTCACCAGTGCAGCTCAGCAGTGCGGTGTCACCAGTGCAGCTTATCAGTGCTGATCAGTGCGGTGTGACCAGTGCAGCTTATCAATGCACTGTCACCAGTGTAGCTTATGAGTGTGATGTCACCAGTGCAGCTTATCAGTGCTCATCAGTGTGGTGTCACCAGTGCAGCTTATCAGTGATCATCAGTACGGTGTCACCAGTGCAGCTTATCAGTGATCATCAGTGCGGTGTCACCAGTGCAGCTTAGCAGTGATCATCAGTGCAGTGTCACTAGTGCAGCTTAGCAGGGATTATTAGTGTGGTGCCACCAGTGCAGTTTAGCAGTAGGGATTAGCCGCCCCCCCCGGTTCGGTTCGCACCAGAACATGCAAAAAGACCAAAAATTTGTGCAAACATGCAAACACTGTTAAAGTCTAGGGGACACGAATGTGAAAAAATCAAAAGTGTTCATTTTAAAGGCTTATATGCAAGTTATTGCCATAAAAAGTGTTTGGGGACCCGGTATTGCCCCAGGGGACATGTATCAATGAAAAAAAAAAGTTTTTAAAACAGACGTTTTTTCAAAACTTTTTTTTAAATATCATGCCTGGGTGGTCCCCTTTGTCTGTAAAGTAGCGCCTCTTTCCCATGTTTATAACTAGGGATGAGCTTCGAGTTCGAGTCGAACATGAGTTCTACTAGAACATCGGTTGTACGATCGTTCGACGAAGATCGAACATTATGGGGCGTTCGTGCCAAATTCGAGCAGCGCGTCATGCCCCATAATGCACTGCATCATCGCAGTGCATTGCTGGCTGATGATTGGCCAAGCATGCACTATGGCTTTGGCCAATCACAGCGTCGTCAGCAAAGAGAGCCATAATTGGCCAAAGGCAGGGTGTCTTTGGCCAATTATGGCTCAGGGGGTTAAGTCCACACTATATAAGGCCGCCTGCACGTCAGCCTTGTGTAGTGTGTTGCTGGCGAAGAGAGAGATAGAGAGAGAGAGAGTGTGTCATTTCATTTACTTTGAGCAGGCAGTTTATTCAGTTAGCTAGATCTCACTGCAGACCATTCCTGCTGTACTTTTTCGAATATACTTCAGGCAGGCAGTTGATTCAGTTAGCTGCAGTGTATTTAGTATATATATATATATATATATATATATATATATATATATATACACATACACATCCCGCCTTTGTGTATATATATATATATATATATATATATATATATATATATATATATATATATATATATATATATATATATATATATATATATATATATATACATACACTGTATCCAGTTTAGCTAGATCTCACTGCAGTCTGTTCCTGGTGTACTGTTTCTAATCTACTTCAGGCAGGCAGATGATTCAGTTAGCTACAGTGTATTTAAATATTAATATTATATTAATATTAGGGATGAGCCAAACACCCCCCTGTTCGGTTCGCACCAGAACTTGCGAACAGGCAAAAAATATGTTCGAACACACGAACACCGTTAAAGCCTATGGGACACGAATATGAATAATCAAAAGTGCTAATTTTAAAGGCTTATATGCAAGTTATTGTCATAAAAAGTGTTTGCGGACCTGGGTCCTGCCCCAGGGGACAAGGATCAATGCAAAAAAAGTTTTAAAAACGGCCATTTTTTGGGGAGCAGTGATTTTAGTAATGCCTAAAGTGAAGCAATAAAAGTGTAATATCCCTTTAAATTTCGTACCTGGGGGATGTCTATAGTATGCCTGTAAAGGGGCGCATGTTTCCCGTGTTTAAAACAGTCTGACAGCAAAATGACATTTCAAAGGAAAAAAGTAATTTAAACTACTCGCGGCTATTAATGAATTGCCAGTCCGACAATGCACATAAAAGTTCATTGATAAAAACGGCATGGGAATTCCCCACAGGGGAACCCTGAACCAAAATTAAAAAAAAAATGATGTGGGGGTCCCCCTAAATTCCATACCAGGCCCTTCAGGTCTGGTATGGATATTAAGGGGAACCCCGGCCAAAATTAAAAAAAAAAAATGGCGTGGGGTCCCCCCTTAAAATCTACACCAGACCCTTCAGGTCTGGTATGGATTTTAAGCGGAACCCCGCGCCAAAATTAAAAAAAAATGGCGTGGGGTCCCCCCCAAGATCCATACCAGACCCTTATCCGAGCACGCAACCTGGCAGGCCACAGGAAAAGAGGGGGGATGAGAAAGCGCCCCCCCCTGAACCGTACCAGGCCACATGTCCTCAACATTGGGAGGGTGCTTTGGGGTAGCCCCCCAAAACACCTTGTCCCCATGTTGATGGGGACAAGGGCCTCAACCCCACAACCCTTGCCCGGTGGTTGTGGGGGTCTGCGGGCGGGGGCTTATCGGAATCTGGAAGCCCCTTTAACAAGGGGACCCCCAGATCCCGGCCCTCCCCCCTGTGTGAAATGGTAAGGGGGTACTCCTACCATTTCACAAAAAAACTGTCAAAAATGTTAAAAATGACAAGAGACAGTTTTTGACAATTCCTTTATTTAAATGCTTCTTCTTTCTTCTATCTTCTATCTTCCCTCAATTTCTTCCTCCATCTTCTTCTTCTTCTGGTTCTTCTGGTTCTTCCTCCGGTGTTCTCGTCCGGCTACTCCTCCGCGGCGTCTTCTTATCTTCTTCTCCTCAGCCTGCTCCGCATCCATGATGGCATGGAGGGAGGCTCCTGAAGGGCCTGATATGGAATTTAGAGGGACCCCCCCACGTCATTTTTTTTTAAAATTTTGGTTCGGGGTTCCCCTGTGGGGAATTCCCATGCCGTTTTTATCAATGAACTTTTATGTGTATTGTCAGCCCGGCAATTCATTAATAGCCGCGAGTAGTTTTAAATGACTTTTTTTCCTTTGAAATGTCATTTTGCTGTCAGACTGTTCTAAACACGGGAAACATGCGCCCCTTTACAGGCATACTATAGACACCCCCCAGGTACGAAATTTAAAGGGATATTACACTTTTATTGTTTCACTTTAAGCATTATTAAAATCACTGCTCCCGAAAAAACGTCCGTTTTTACAACTTTTTTTGCATTGATCCATGTCCCCTGGGGCAGGACCCAGGTCCCCAAACACTTTTTATGACAAGACCATGCATATAAGCCATATATATATATATATATATATATATATATATATATATATATATATCCACTGTATTCAATTTAGCTAGATCTCACTGCAGACCATTCCTGGTGTACTGTTTCTAATATACTTCAGGCAGGCAGTTGATTCAGTTAGCTGCAGTGTATTTAGTATATATATACATCCCAGATTTGTACATATATACACTGTATCCTGTGTAGCTTGATCTCACTGCAGGCCTATGTCTGACTGCAGTTAGTTCCTAGTGTATATTTTCAAATACACTTTCAGGCAGGTAGGCAGGTGATTCAGTGATCTACAGTGCATAAAACATATATACAATCTCCAACATATATATGTCCACTGCATTCCAGTCTAGCCAAGCCTATATCTGACTGCACGCCATTGCTGGTGTACATCTTCAAATACACTTTCAGGCAGGCAGGCAAGTGATTCAGTGATCTGCAGTGCATCAAATATAAGTCGTTCCGAGTATAAGTCGAGGCCCTAATTTACCACAAAAAAATGGGAAAAACTTATTGACCCGAGTATAAGACGAGGGTGAGAAATGCACAGCTACTGTAAGTGGAAAAGAGGGTCAACAATGCCCATTTGCAGCCTCACTGTGCCCATTTGCATGCCTCACTGTGCCTATTTGCAGCCATAGGTCCCCCGAACTTCAAACTCGGTAGTTAAAGGTTCCTAGATGCCCCCTAGCTGCAGCCAAAATTTGGGGTCTCTGAACCCAAAGGGTCCCAAAATGACATTGCTGCAGATGGACACAGTTGACCGAATTTGGGGCCCCGTATCTTAAGGCCACTTAGTGCTAAGAACCCCAAATTTGGTGTGCAAACCCAGTGGAGCACCATAAAATATCCAAAGCTGAGGTTTCTAGCACCAAGTGGCCCCGAGATACAGGGCCCCAAAAATCTGTTCAGAAAATGTCAAGCACTTTTCTGTAGCAGAGAATGACATTTTCCGAACCGGCTTTGGGGCCCTGTATCTCGGGGCCACATGGGACTAGGAACTCCATCCTTGGATATGTTGTGGTACTAGTTCCACTGGGTTTGCACACCAAAGTTGGGGTTCCTAGCACTAAGCGGCCCTGAGATACAGGGCCCCAAATATCGGTTTGGAAAATGAAATTTTTTGCTGCAGAAAAGTGCTTGACTCGAGTATAAGTCGAGGGGGGCACTTTCAGCACAAAAAAATGTGCTGAAAAACTCGACTTATACTCGAGTATATACGGTATACAGTCTCCAACATATATACCCGTATTTATTGGCGTATAACACGTGCCGGCATATAACACGCACCCCAAGTTTAGGAGAGAATTTTAAGGAAAAAAACTTTTAGGAGGGAAGTTTAAGGAAAAAAAACTTACATTAAAATACCCATCAATGCAGCCTTATCGTGTCCATCTGCAGCCTTGTTAGTGTCACTGCAGCCTTTTCAGTGTCAGTGCAGCTTTGCCCCAGTGCAGCCTTGTCAGTGCAGCCTTGTCAGTGCAGTTTTGCCCCAGTGGTCAGTGCAGCCTTGCCCCAGTGGTCAGTGCAGCCTTGCCCCCAGTGTCCATGCTTGGACAGATCACCGCGGACATACACATAGCATGTATTTTTAAATATGGCGCCGCGGAGTTCGGAGGGACTCAGCGGAGCTGAACGAACGCCGCTGAGATACACATAGTCGAGTGTACTCGGCTCTTTCCGGCGCTGCTCACACGCGTGACTGCGAGCGGCGCCGGAAAGAGCCGAGAACACTCGACTATGTGTATCTCGGCTCCGCCCAGTCACTGTGATTTTGGAGGCACTCGTTCAGCTCCGCCGAGTCCCTCCGAACTCCACGGTGCCATATTTAAAAATACACGCTATGTGAATGTCGGCGGCGATCGCCGCCGATAGATCACAATTAGCGGGGATCAGCGTATAACACGCACCCACGATTTTCCCCTGTTTTTAAGGGGAAAAAAGTGCGTGTTATACGCCGATAAATACGGTATATATCCACTGCATTCTAGTCTAGCCAAACCTATACCTGACTACAGGCCATTCCTGGTGTAGGTTTTCAATGACATTTTCAGGCAGGTAGGCAGGTGATTCAGTGATCTGCAATGCATAAAAATATATATACAGTCTCCTACATATATATCCACTGCATTCCAGTCTAGCCAAGTCTATATCTGACTGCAGGCCATTCCTGGTGTACGTTTTCAAAAACACTTTCAGGCAGGCAGGTGATTCAGTGATCTGCAGTGCATGAAATATCTATACTGTCTCCTACATATATATCCACTGCATTCTAGTCTAGCCAAGCCTATACCTGACTACAGGCCATTTCTGCTGTATGTTTTCAACACTTTCAGGCAGGCAGGCCAGGCAGGTGATCCAGTGATCTGCAGTGTATAAAGATATATACATATATATATATATCCACTGCATTCTAGTCTAGCCAAGCCTATACCTGACTACAGGCCATTTCTGGTGTACGTTTTCAACACTTTCAGGCAGGCAGGCCAGGCAGGTAATTCAGTGATCTTCAGTGCATAAATATATATATACAGTCTCCTACATATATATCCACTGCATTCTAGTTTAGCCAAGCCTATACCTGACTGCAGGCCATTCCTGGTATAATTTTTCTAGTAAACTTCAGGACTTCAGGCGGTGTTTTGCTTATCCAATTTTACAGCATGTCTGGAAGGCCACCAAGGATAGACAGATGCTCACAGGCCACTAAAAGAGGGCAAGCAGGCTCTGTGTCTACAGCCAACAGTGCTGGCCATGGACACGGTGCATCCTCAGCACCTGGTCGTGGGGCACGCTTGTGCTTTTTTCGACAGCTGGCCGTGTTGAGCCACAACATGCAGAAGAGTTGGTAGAGTGGATCACAAAGCCGTCCTCATCCTCCTCATCCTCTGTCACTCCTTCCCAAGCCCCACCATCATGTCCTGAGGAGTCCCCCGAAGTGTTGGGCACATGCTGCAGGAGGATGTGCAGTGTTTTGAAGGCTTCGATGATGGTACCCAGGTTGAGGATGGAGGCAGTAACATGAGCCCAGAGAGAGGGGGTGCCCAAGAAAGACAAGAAACTGGCAGTCATGTTCCGAAGCTGCAGCATACTGCCAGGTTTGCTCCAGTGGCAAGAGGGAGGGGATGATGAGACCTGCACTGAGAAGAATGAAAATGAAGGTGTAGAATTAGGTGTCCCAAGCACTTGCGGGCAATCTGCTAGCGGTAAACCTAAATCCGATTGTAGCAGGCAAATTTCCCTATCCCAGTTGCTAAACCATGGAAAGAAATTCGGTCTCAGCCATCCACATGCTCAGTGGATGAATGCTAGTTTGGCTAAACTGCTAGCACTCCAACTGCTGCCTTTTCAGCTGGTAGTCTCGGCCCCCTTTCGAGAATTAGTGGAATGTGCGGTACCTCAGTGGCAGGTTCCCAAACTCCATTTTTTTCTCGGAAGGCCATTCCGGCTCTCTACCGGCATGTGGAAGGCAATGTCTTAGCCTCTTTGGACAGGGCGGTCAGTGGTAAGGTGCATATTACCGCTGACTCATGGTCCAGCAGGCATGGATAGGGATGTTACCTTTCTTTTATGGCGCACTGGGTAACTCTGCTGGCAGCTGGGAAGGATGCAGGACAGGGTGCAGTAATGTTGGAGCTTGTTCCACCACCACGCTTTCAAAATGTTGGTAGTGGTGATTCTGCCACACCTCTCTCCTCCACCCCCTCCTCTTCTTCTTCCTCTATGGCCTCTTCCTGTGCAGATTTGTCCTCGGAACCAGCGGTGCTCCATAGGCGTTCTAGGGGCTACGCAAGCACTCAGGCAAAAAGATGCCATGCGGTGCTTGAGTTGGTCTGCTTAGGGGACAGGAGCCACACTGGGGCAGAGATTCTGTCAGCTCTGCAGGGGCAGGTTCAGAGGTGGTTGATGACATGCCACCTTCAGCCAGGAATGGTGGTTTGCGACAATGGCACCAACCTCCTCTCCACCCTCCGACAGGGCTACTTGACCTATGTTCCCTGTTTGAACGCATCCAGCGTTCTATCTGAGCGCACATTCAGTGCTGCTGGAGGCTTTGTAACCGATCACAGAGCGTGCCTGTCCACAGACTCGGTTGATTGGCTCACTTTGATAAAAATGAATCGGTCTTGGATCACCAGCTACCTAACACGTGATGCTGGTAACCGATTAATTTTTTTATGAATATGAGATCCCTTGAAGACTGCCTTGCTGATGCTAAGTGGCTATCATGTTATGCTGAGTGACTATCTTATTCCTCCTCAATGTTCATGTTGATAATTTCTAAGAAAATTTTTGGTTCTGGGCACCAGCACCAGTGCCTAAAGCCCAATTTTTCTGCCCCTGTTTAACAGGGGTGTGTAATTACAATTTTTGCTGTAATATTTTGCAGCAGGGCTTGTTCTTGTGCTCAAGTAGAGTATCTGTGAGGGGTTGCAGTGTTGTGGCACTAACACCAGTGCTTAAAGCCCAATTTTTCTGCCCCTGTTTAACAGGGGCGTGTAATCACAATTTTTGCTGTAATATTTTGCAGCAGGGCTCGTTCCTGCACTCAACTAGAGTATCTGTGAGGGGTTGCAGTGTTTTGGCATCAGCACCAGTGCCTAAGGCCCAATTTTTCTGCCCCTGTTTAACAGGGGCGTGTAATTACAATTTTTGCTGTAATATTTTGCAGCAGGGCTCGTTCCTGCTCTCAACTAGAGTATCTGTGAGGGGTTGCAGTGTTGTGGCACCAGCACCAGTGACTAAAGCCCAATTTTTCTGCCCCTGTTTAACAGGGGTGTGTAATTACATTTTTTGCTGTAATATTTCACAGCAGGGCCCGTTTCTGCGCTCAACAAGAGTATCTGTGAGGCTTTACAGTGTTGTGTCACCACCACCGCCGCCTAAGGCCCAATTTTTCTGCCCCTGTTTAACAGGGGCGAGTAATTTCAATTTTTGATCTAATATTTCACAGCAGGGCTCGTTCCTGCGCTCAACAACAGAATCTGTGAGGGGTTATAGTGTTGTGGCACCACCACCACTGTCTAAGACCCAATTTTTCTGCCCGTTTAACAGGGGCATGTAATTACAATTCTTGATATAATATTTCACAGCAGGGCCCGTTCCAGCTCCCACCAAGAGTAACTGTGAGGGCTTACAGTGTTGTGGCACTACCACTGGTGGTGCACCTGGACGACGTCATCTGTGGCAAAACGGCGTAGGGAGGAGCGGCGTGCTGACATCACCAAAACAACGCGAAGTCCCGGAAGTTACGGGCGAATTACTTTTAAAACGCTTTTTACTCTGGAAAATCTTATAAGTGCAATCTTGTTTTTATGATTATTAAATGTTTATGGAATTACACTATGGAAGCTCTTCTTTTTAACATGGGGAACTGCTGATCGTGAGTCACTCAGAGGCAATCCTAGCAGAAAGAGAGGTGACATCTGGTCGACAGTTATAGAGACCCTGGCTGGGGTATAAGCCATAAGCGGATGTGATCTCCTTAAAAAGAGATCAAGGCAGCTGGTAAGCGGCAGTTATTTCCCAGGTGGAGGAATCTTTCTATCCCAAATCACTACTTCTGTGGTATTTTCTGTTTTAAGTCACTAATAACCAGTGAACTGAGGACATTTCATATAATTGGGAATACTATGCGATTGGCAACATTGCTCTTTTTGAGGACTTTCTGTTTATATGATTTTTTTAAAGGACACTTTTGACATCTATTGTGTGGCCAATTTATGTTCAAACATTGTGATGCACATGGTTATATTATAGAGCCATGCAAGTTAGTGTTTTATCATTGGGAGTAATTATATCCTCCATTTGATATGGACATTTAATATATGTGGATATACACTACCACATTTTTATAGTCTCATGCTGCGCAGCTTTTCCTTATGAAATTACTATATTGTGTGTATCTCACATGTAAGCTGCAGCAGGACCCATTTTTTATGGTACTACTTTTTAGTAGAATGGTTCGCCAGACAGCGCTGTATTTCCACCCTTGATACTACCACCACTACCACCACCACCAACGGCCCAGTTTTCCTGTCCCTGTGCAACAGGGGCATGTAATTACAATTTTTGATATAATATTTCACAGCAGGGCCCGTTCCAGCGCCCACAAAGAGTAACTGTGAGGGCTTACAGTGTTCTGGTACCACCAACACCTAAGGCCCAAATTTCTGCACAGTATATAGGGCAGGCCGTATAGTATATACAGGCATTCCCCTACTTTCAAACATCCGACTTACAAACGACTCCTACTTACAAACGGAGGGAGACAACAGGAAGTGAGAGGAAATTTACCCCTATGAAGGGAAATTCTCTCCTGTAAGAAGTTAATATGGGAAAAAGGTGTCTCCACTGATGCTTTATCAACAATCCTTGTTTCCCTAAAAACCCCAAATTTTCAAAACCCAATTGTCATTGGGACAGAAAGTGAGGTGAAATCTTCTGAACAGGGGCACAGACAGCAAAACAAATGTTACAGGGATGATGATAACCCTTCCCTATGTTATCCAAAAAGCTTAACTATAAATTTTTTTGGCTGGAGCTACACTTACAAAATGTACCTGTTCCAAATTACAAACAGATTCAACTTAGGAACAAACCTACAGTCCCTGTCTTGTTTGGACCGCCTGTATACTGCTGTGCAGAGTATATAGGGCCTGGGGGCCCCATGCCTTTTGTTTTTTTTAATTTGGGTGTGGGGTTCCCCTTAATATCCATACAAGACCCAAAGGGCCTGGTAATGGGCTGGGGGGGGGACCCATGCCGTCTTTCTCAATAATTTTCATCCATATTGCCGGGACCCGACATTACATTACAGCCGCAAGCAGTTTTAAATGACTTTTATACCTTTAGAAATGTAATTTTGTGCAGGGACCGTTATAAACACGGGAAACACGCGCCACTTTACAGGGATACTATAGACACCCCCAGGTACGATATTTAAAGGAATATTTCACTTTTATTTTTTCAATTTAAGCATGATTAAAATCACTGCTCCTGAAAAAACGTCCATTTTTAAAACTTTCTTTTGCATTGATACATGTGCCCTGAGGCAGGACCCGGGTCCCCAAACCCTTTTTAGGACAATAACTTGTATATTAACCTTTAAAATTCGCACTTTTAAATTCTCACATTCGAGTCCCATAGACTTTAACGGTGCAGTGTTGGAATGTTCGGGGGGGGGGGGTGTTCGGTTCATCCCTATTTATAACAGTACCGCAGCAAAATGACATTTGTAAAGGAAAAAATGATATTTAACCATTTGCTTACTGGACACGTAAACCCCTCCTGTCCGGACCAATTTTCAGCTTTCAGTGTTCTCACACTTTGAATGACAATTACTCAGTCATGCAACACTGTACCCAAATGATTTTTTTGTCCTTTTTTTCATACAAATAGAGATTTCTTTTGGTAGTATTTGATCACCTCTGGGTTTTTTATTTTTTGCGCTATAAATGAAAAAAGACCAAAAATTTAGAAAAAAAACAAATTTTTCTTAATTTCTGTGATAAAATTTTGCAAATTAATAATTTTTCTTCATACATTTTGGCCACAATTTATACTGCTACATATCTTTGGTAAAAATAACCAAAAATGAGTGGAAATTATTTGGTCTGTGTGAAAGTTTTAGAGTCTACAAGCTATGGTGCAAATCAAAACATTTATCACATCTGATAAACTGGCGGCCTATCTCATTTCTTGAGACCCTAACAAGCCAGGAAAGTAGAAATGCCCCCCAAATAACCCATTTTTGGAAAGTAGACATTTTAAGGTATTTAGTAAGAGGCATGGTGAGTTATTTGAAGTTGTAATTTTTCTCACAATTCTTTGGAAAATTAAGATTTTTTTCACACAATTGTCATTGTAATAGCTTATTTATCTCACATGGCATGTGCATACCACAAATGCACACCCCAAAATACATTCTGCTACTCCTCCTGAGTATAGCGATACCACATGTGTGGGACTTTTTCACTGCCTGGCCCCATACAGAGGCCCAACATGCAGGGAGCACCCTCAGGTGTTCTAGGAGCAAAAATTACACATCTCATTTCTCAACCACCTATTACATTTTTGAAGGCCCTGGAGCACCAGGACAATGGAAACACCCACAAAATGACCCCATTTTGGAAATCTAACACCCCAACGTATAATCTATGAAGCATAATGAATCTTTTGAAAGGTTCATTTTTTTTCCAGAAGTTTTTGGAAAATGTGGAAAAAAAATGAAAACGCATTTTTTTTACACAAAGTTGTCCGGTTATAAGATATTTCCAACGCATAGAATTTAGATAGCAAATATTACACCCCAAAATACATTCCACTCCTCCTGAGTATTACGATACCACATGTGTGGGACTTTTTCACTGCCTGGCCACATACATAGGCCCAACATGCAGGGAGCACCATCAGGTGTTCTAGGAGCATTAATTACACATCACATTTCTCAACCACCTATTACACTTTTGAAGGCCCTGGAGCATCAGGACAATGGAAACACCCACAAAATGACCCCATTTTGGAAAGTTAACACCCCAACATATAATCTATGAGGCATAATGAGTCTTTTGAACGGTTCGTTTTTTCCAGAAGCTTTTGGAAAATGTGCAAAAAAAATGAAAACGCATTTTTTTTACATAAAGTTGTCCGTTTATAAGATATATCCAACACATAGCATTTAGATAGCAAAAATGACACCCCAAAATACATTCTGCTACTCCTCCTGAGTATGGCAATATCACATGTGTGAGACTTCAACACAGCCTGGCCACATACAGAGATCCAACATGCAAGGAACACCGTCAGGTGTTCCAGGGACACATAGCATGCACATACCAAGAATGACACCCCAAAATACATTATGCTGAGCAAAGCGTAAACAAAAGATTACCTGTGGTTGTAGTAGCGCAGTTATACACAGGAGGATAGCACTGGTCCAGGCAGCAGGCAGGGACTTGGTCAGGAACGGCGAACACAATTGTCCAGGCAGCAGGCAGTGATACTGTCCATATAAAGTCCAGGGTCAGCAGAGATATTGTCAGCAGTGCCAAAAATATTGGTCCTGGTAGTAGGCAGGAACATGTGGTGTGGTCAGTGCGACAGGCAGAGACATAATGGCAGTGAGTCCTACAGGCAGCAGGCAGAAGTAGGGCCTCGTTCAGGACAGAATGGGGACAGGGGTAGAGGCTTCTCCCACCCAAATCTCTTTGAACTTTGCGAGTCTGCAGACCCTAATCTATTAATGAGAAAACAAAAAAAATTGTTTTCTTCATCCAGAAAAACAATTCTGGACCCCCTCACATATGTGAGACCCCTGTGTTGAATTATTATTATTATCATTATACAGGTTTTATATAGCGCCAACAGTTTGCGTAGCGCTTTACAACATGAGGGCAGACATTACAGTTACATTACAATTTGGTACAAGAGGAATCAGAGGGCCCTGCTCGTTAGAGCTTACAATCTAAAAGGGAAGGGTCAATTGATACAAAAGGTAATAGCTGTGGGGGGATGAGCTGATGGAGGAAGTAAAACAGTGTTAGTTAAAAGCAGGATAGGCTTCTTTGAAGAGAAGGGTTTTCAGGGATCGCCTAAAGATGGATAGATTAGGAGACAGTCAGACAGATTGAGGTAGGGAGTTCCAAAGGATGGGAGAAGCTCTGGAGAAATCCTGGAGGCGAGCATGGGAGGAGGTGACAAGGGAGCTAGAGAGCAGGAGATCTTGGGATGACCAAAGAGAGCGGCTTGGTTGGTATTTTGGGACTATTTTGAATCCCACTAGTCCAGTAGCAGGGTACAAGATCAGTCCATGAGGCAGGCAAAAAACATGGTTAAACAGTCCAAGGTCAGTTCCAGATCAGGCAGAGGTATGTACAGAATCGTTAGGCAGAAGCATAGTTACATAGTTACATAGTCAGGTTGAAAAAAGACACAAATCCATCCAGTTCAACCTTAAAAACAATAAATAAATAAAATAAAAAATATCGTACAATCCAATATACCCAATTTTATACCCTCAGTTGATCCAGAGGATGGCAAAAAACCCCAGCAGAGCATGCTCCAATTTGCTACAGCAGGGGAAAAAATTCCTTCCTGATCCCCCAAGAGGCAATCGGATTTTCCCTGGATCAACTTTACCTATAAATGTTAGTACCCAGTTATATTATGTACATTTAGGAAAGTATCCAGGCCTTTCTTAAAGCAATCTACTGAGCTGGCCAGAACCACCTCTGGCGGGAGTCTATTCCACATTTTCACAGCTCTTACTGTGAAGAAACCTTTGCATATTTAGAGATGAAATCTCTTTTCCTCTAGACGTAAAGAGTACCCCTGTGTCCTCTGGGTTGACCGTAAAGAGAATAACTCAACACCAAGTTCACTATATGGACCCCTTATATATTTAAACATGTTGATTATATCCCCCCTTATTCTCGTCTTCTCAAGAGTTAATAAATTCAGTTCCTCTAATCTTTCCTCATAGCTGAGCTCCTCCATGCCTCTTATCAGTTTGGTTGCCCTTCTCTGCAATTTCTCCTGTTCCCCGATATCCTTTTTGAGAACTGGTGCCCAAAACTGAACTGCATATTCCAGATGAGGACTTACTAATGATTTGAACAGGGGCAAAATTATATCTCTCTAGAGTCCATACCTCTCTTAATACAAGAAAGGACTTTGCTCACTTTGGAAACCGCAGCTTGGCATTACATGCTATTATTGAGCTTATGATCTACCAAAACCCCCAGATACTTCTCCACCATGGATTCCCCCAGTTGTACTCCCCGAAACATGTATGATGCATGCATATTCTTAGCCCCCAAGTGCATAACTTTACATTTCTCAACATTAAACCTCATCTGCCACATAGTCGCCCAATTAGACAGTGCATTGAGGTTGGCTTGTAAATTGGAGACATCCTGTAAGGACGTTATTCCACTGCATAGCTTGGTGTCATCTGCAAAGACAGAAATTTTACTTTCGATCCCAGACCCAATATCATTTATAAAGATATTAAAAAGTAAGGGCCCCAGCAATGAACCTTGGGGTACACCACTGATAACCTTAGACCATTCAGAGTAAGAATCATTAACCACTACTCTCTGAATTCTATCTTTTAGCCAGTTTTCTATCCATTTACAAACTGATATTTCCAAGCCTGTAGACTTTACCTTACACATGAGCCGCGTGTATACCACGTCCACAGCCACCCCTCTGTCCAAGGTTTTACTTACCTCTTCATAAAAATCAGGTTTGTCTGACAACTTCTGTCTTTCATGAATCCATGCTGTCTGTTGCTTAAAATGTTTTTTTCCAGCAAGAATTCGTCTATGTGGTCTTTTATTAAACGCTCCAGTATCTTCCCGACTATAGAAGTTAAACTAACAGGTCTATAGTTACTTGGTAAAGACTTTGATCCCTTTTTAAATATAGGCACCACGTTCACCCTGCGCCAATCCAGTGGTACTATTCCCATCATTAATGAGTCCCTAAAAATTAGATACAATGGCTTTGAAATTACAGAGCACAATTCATTTAGGATCCGTGGGTGGATGCCATCTGGTCCAGGTGCTTTATCCACCTTTATTCTGTCTAAATAATTCTGGACCATATCACTTTTGAGCCATTGTGGATCATTCAGGGCTGTGTCACTACCACCCCCATTATGGACATGAGCTCCCCCATGCTCTTTTGTATACACAGAGCTGAAGAAAGTATTTAATAAATTTGCCTTCTCTTTGTCCCCAGTCACCCACTCTAGATTATTTTGTAAAGGGCCTACATGCTCAGACCTGGCCTTTTTACTATTAATATATTTAAAGAATTTTTTGGGGTTTGTCCTACTATCTTTTGCAATCTGTTGTTCGTTTTGAATTTTTGCATCCTTGATTTCCTTTTTACATATTCTGTTCAATTCTTTGTAACATTTAAACAACACTAGTGTTCCTTCATTTTTATATTTTTTAAAAGCTCTTTTCTTATTGTTTATAGCTTCTTTAACTTTGGCCGTGAGCCGCAAAGGTTTTCTTTTTAGCCTTTTAAACTTATTGCCCATGGGAATATACTTTGCAGTGAGGTCCCAAACAGTCTTTTTGAAGAATTCCCATTCCTGTTCTGTGTTTATCAATGCAAATATTCCCTCCCAGCCTAAATCCTGGAGAGCAGCCCTCATCCTTGGAAAATTTGTTCTCTTGAAGTTAAGTGTATTTATCTTTCCCGTATGTATTTCTTGTTTACAGCTAACATCAAATTAAATCATGTTATGATCACTGCTACCCAGGTGTTCCTTTATCTGGACATTAGTAATAAGCTCTGCATGGTTTGAGATTACCAGGTCCAACAGAGCTTCATTCCTAGTTGGGGCCTCAATAAACTGGACCATAAAATTGTCTTGTAATAGGTTTATAAATTTTTGCCCTTAAACTGTCCCAGTAGTGCCATTACTCCAGTCAATTTCTGGGTAGTTAAAATCCCCCATTATTATCACTGTCCCAGCCCTTGCAGCCCTTTCCATCTGTGCAAGGAGCTGAGTCTCCACCTCCTTGTTAACATTGGATGGTCAATAACATACTCCAATGATTAACTTTGAACTACGCACATCTATATGCAGTTCCACCCATAATGCTTCAGACTCATCATACTCTCCATCAACCAGGTCCTCTTTCACACTTGCTGTGAGATCACTTCTCACATAGAGACAGACCCCACCACCTTTCCTTTTTACCCTGTCTCTCCAAAAGAGTGCACAGCCAGGAATATTAATAGCCCAGTCATGTGAGGATTGAAGCCAAGTTTCAGCAATACTGATTACATCATAGCTCTCCTCATGCACCAGAGCTTCCAACTCACCTATTTTGCTTGGCAGACTTCTGGCATTGGTGTACAAACACTTGAATGCATTATTACATTTTGCTCTGGTGTTTTTCATATCATTTTTAGTAGTACAAATGGCACTATAGTTTCCAATGGCTGTTTGCAACATGGGAAATTTCTTGTCACCTGCCATAACCCTCCCCCCATCTATTCCCATTCTACCCCCCATTAATGTCTGACCCCTAACTGACCTGTCTGCCTGATGTAATTCTAGTCCACCCTCCCCCCTCAATCCTAGTTTAAATACTCCTCCAGCCTTCCCATAAACCTCTCCCCCAGCACAGCAGACCCCCTTCCATTCAAGTGCAAATTGTCTTTAGCATATAGGTTGCACCCCAATGAAATCATCTCTCTAATCACCCCCTGCCTTTCCTGTGTTGCTCATGGCACAGGTAATATTTCAGAGAATATCACCTTGGAAGTCCTTCCCTTCAACTTGCAGCCTAGTTCTTTAAATTCATTCTTAAGGAGCCTTCATCTTCCATGTATAGTGTCATTGGTTCCAACGTGGACCAAGACAAATTATTCTATCAGTCCTTCTGATTATAGAATCCCCTATAACCACCAACTGTCTAGGCCTACCTGCACTCCCCTCACCACCTCTACTAGATGGGCTGCTCTCCCGGCTGTTAGGGGTAGCAGTGACATCTAGGGCTGCCACCTCTGTGTTTGCCAACTCCACATCTTCCAGTCCGTGCTGATCCTCCGGATGTTCCCCTATTGTGGCCTTTGTTTTGTTCTGCCTCCTCAGCTCCCGAGCTGGATGCATCACACTGCTGCCATCTTGATATCCAGCGTTTGGCGATTCATCTCAGACTCCGGTAAGTATGAGGTCTCTGCATCAGGCCTCTCTTGCTAATCATTCCATCTGCCCCCATTTACCAACCACATACATTTATTGATCTTATTACTTACATTGCAGATACAACATTCATGCATCCGCCCCTGAAGAGCGAGCAGGGTCTCGCGAAATGCATAGGGCTTTATTGATGCTTATTTTATGCCGGTACATGCTGGGTATTATTGGTGTCTGCATTATGTTTACATACTTCCCTGTCCACATGTATGTACATTTTATCATCTTATTTTGTATGTGTACTTACTGACCCAGCAATTTTCAAGTTTTATTGTTGCTCATTGATGTATAACATTTGTAATAAATCTTTGTATATTTACGTTCATCTGTGTTGTGTACATTGGCTATTATGCCTGGTAACTCACAATCATTGTTGTTACCGCTCAGTTACATAACATTTAAAATGAATAAATTGATTTTGTCTCAGTGTTTACTGTGGACATTGGCTAAACCTCTCTCACCTCATCTAAAGTCCCAGGGCTATTTTTCTTGTTTTTTTGTGCACTATTAGGGATGGAGGTGTCAGAGGGGTCACACCAGACCTTAATCTTCCTTTTTTTGATTGAACCCAGGTGGAAGACACCCATTCAGCCCGCACACTGGTCTGTTGTTACCATTAGCCTTTGTCCATATTACATCTAGTGTATTATCACCCTTTGGCCAGTTATATTTGCATACTGCTCCTAGGGGGCCTTGCTGGGCTGAGCTGTTCCCCTTTCGCTGGTGGTCTTTTGTGGCGGTGGTTTTCATCCAGCTCAGGGGCTGCGATGTGCATAGGGGAGCTCTGTTCTTGATCTCTTGCTGTCCTCTCCTGTCTGTTGACGGGGGTGGCCACCTGCACATCGGCGCCATGTTTTCCACGCCCATACACTGACATCTCCCTGAGGTAACTCAGTTGTGGGCTGTGTGGGTCATCCCGGACGGTTGGGTGGTTGTTGCATCTGTGCACCCCCCTTTGATGGTGGATGTCTTTTGGACGCCCATGCGTCACCGCCCGTACATGACGCTGGGGGTGTAGCCTTCGGGGTCTTGTGGGTATATCTGGACGTTCAGCATGGTTGGGATTCTGATTCACTACTTGGCGATTGGATAGAGCGGTCACATCTCTAAAAACAAACTGACAACCATTGGATGTTTTTCACTCCTATTGAGGTACAACTTTTTTACTTTCCTGACATCTATTGGGTTTGTTACATTGTTTTTATACACATGTAATACTATATCATTCTACATTGCCCCGTAGTCTCTCTGCCCATACCAGTTTTATAACCATGCATTCATGCATTTACTATATTCCATATCTCAGTTAGTTTGTTCATACCAAGATACTCTTATAAGCTTAATTCACTCACTTACATCTTTATGTATATATAAATTAAAGCTTAGAACCCTATACAATAAGTTCATTTTGCAGTTATGATGCCCTCTGATATATATGCATCCTTGCAGACATTTTCCAGACACAATTTTAAGGGGCTAAGTGGAGACCGCAGTGAGAAATACCCCTATCCAGTCCGTGCTGATCCTCCGGATGTTCCCCTATTGTGGCCTTTGTTTTGTTCCGCCTTCTCAGCTCCCGAGCTGGATGCATCACACTGCTGCCATCTTGATATCCAGCATTTGGCGATTCATCTCAGACTCCGGTAAGTATGAGGTCTCTGCATCAGGCCTCTCTTGCTAATCATTCCATCTGCCCCCATTTACCAACCACATATATTTATTGCTCTTATTACTTACATTGCAGATACAACATTCATGCATCCGCCCCTGAAGAGCGAGCAGGGTCTCGCGAAATGCATAGGGCTTTATTGATGCTTATTTTATGCCGGTACATGCTGGGTATTATTGATGTCTGCATTATGTTTACATACTTCCCTGTCCACATGTATGTACATTTTATCATCTTATTTTGTATGTGTACTTACTGACCCAGCAATTTTCAAGTTTTATTGTTGCTCATTGATGTATAACATTTGTAATAAATCTTTGTATATTTACGTTCATCTGTGTTGTGTACATTGGCTATTATGCCTGGTAACTCACAATCATTGTTGTTACCGCTCAGTTACATAACATTTTGAAATGAATAAATTGATTTTGTCTCAGTGTTCACTGTGGACATTGGCTAAACCTCTCTCACCTCATCTAAAGTCCCAGGGCTATTTTTCTTGTTTTTTTGTGCACTATTAGGGATGGAGGTGTCAGAGGGGTCACACCAGACCTTAATCTTCCTTTTTTTGATGGGGCACTGTTTGGGCACTGTTGGCACTGTAATTTGTGTTTGTACACTTACAGATTTCTGTCAGATCCTCTTTCTTCTCACACGTGGTCTCTGTGTGAGGAGAGAGAGCTGGCAATGAGAGATGATCTCATATGTTTACATTTGAGATCATCTCTCATTGGCCACACCGATCGCACTGTAAATGGCCGCTGTGATTGGCCATTTACAGCGATCTGTGATTGGCTGTGTCCAAGGAACACGGCCAACACAGAATTTACCTGATGCGCGCTTGTGAGCGCGCACGGGGAGCGAGGAAAGGGGAGGCCGTCATATGACAGCCTCCCGGAAACTGAGGTCTGCGCTGTAGCCGTCATTCGGCTATGGCCCGGATGTCAAGAGGTTAAAGAATGTCCCCAATTGACGGAACCCGCCGTGATGGGTGAAGATTGGGCTCTTGGTTTCTAAGGTTGCCCTGCACCTGGACAGGTAAGTGAAACCCCCTTATTACTTATTGTCGGGTGCGCCATGTGTTGTAACAATTTGTGGCTAGACCCCAGTGTGACAATGACCGCAGGGGGAACTTGGGCTAGCTGCTGATGTTTGACTGGGAATACCTTTTCTTGTTGACTTGGCTGCCATTCTTATGGATGAGTCCGGGGATTCAGCATTGCGCATATTGGTTCGCCATGGTGCATGCGAGTTTGCAGCTGTGCTAGTGGGCCATGGCGCACACAGCTTCATGCACAGAATGTTGTGTGCACATGGATCCATGCATGCGCCATGGCAGTAGGCATGGCGCACGTGGATTTGCCATGGTGCATGTAGGCGTACACAGTTGAGCATGTGCAGAGCATCCCTGGCGCACAGCCATCTTATTTAAACTGAAGGTGGCTGACATGCGGCACTTCCAGGGGGTAGTTCACTTCAGCAGTTCATTCCTCCTTACCCAGGTCACGTGAGTCCCCCAGGTGTAAATACTAAACCCTGGTACTCCCTCTTTGTGGCTTGCAATGTCTTCAAAAAAGAGGAGCAAGGCTAACACTATAGGGAAGTTCACATCTATGTCATCAGTAGCTCCTGAGAAGCCTAGTCATAACTCTATTTTTGTATCCCCTGAGAGACCAGAGTCTTCCAGGCAATCTGAGCTGCTGCGCTTGTCTGGTGTTGTGCCTACTGCCAATGCTGCTGCATCAGCCTTTGTCACCAGCGATGGTCTGTCCTCAGCTCTAGCCAGGTTAGAGAACAGGATTTCTGGCATGATTGCCTCCATCACGCAGGGTGTCAGGAAGCGTGATAGATACCCCTCTCCTGATCCTCCTAATATGGAGCAGGAATGGGTTGATGAAGGGGAAGAGCTAAATGCTAAGTATTCTGTGGAGGGCCAGGCAGATGAGTCTGCTTCTGGGGAAACAGGGCAAGAAGATGTCCAGTTGGTATCAGCCTCTCAGTCACAAAGGCTTTTGATCCAGACTATAGTCGTTTTGTAAGGATTTGATAAGTAATATTTCTTCACATTTACTTTTCTGACATATTTCAGTATTCCTATGTAGGTATTGAATTTGTTCAAATTGTTAACTGGTGCGTATTTTAGACCTTTGTCTAAAACCGAGAATTCTTCAGATGAGATGGGGTGGCCACTGAGATTTACCACATTACCGCCTACTATTCTCTTTTGCGCTTGGATTCTCTTTCCCGCTCTCCTTCCTCTCTTCGCTCTGGACTGCTTCTTGTTCTGTCTTCCTCCAATTTTCTTCTGGGTGAGGGGTAAGGATCCTGTGGTTGTCTTTGTGGAGAATACTCCCTTCTCTCTCTCTCTAAAAAATGTCGCTGTTGATTGTATTCATGTGTATTATAGCGTAATGATTGTCCCGGTTTGGCATCTGTGATGGCTGAATTATCCTCTCAGTATATGGATACCTATCAATAAAAAGGGGGGAGGTTGCCCACCTGGGCTCCACCGGCTCGGTGGGATGAAAAGGGGGAGGGGAGAGAGAAAGGCCTCCAATGGTGTAGTATTTAAAATAAAAGTATTTTATTAACTTCTAAAAGTGGTCTCTTACATTTAAAACAATTAAAAACAGCATGAAACAGCATGAAACAGAAGGAGCGGCGTCTGAGGCGCCTCCTTACGTGACTTCCGGTTACGTCTACTCTCTGCCACGCCCTACGCGTTACGTCACCGCTCGTGACTTCTTCTGGGGAACCGGATTGGCCCGAGTAGGATGTCATTTATATTGTGTTACCGGAAATGGTGTAGCGGCCATTTTTGTTATGGTCAATCTATGTGTATTGTTGCGGCCATCTTAAAGGTGGCAATCTGTGCGAGACGGCGGCCATATTTTGAAGGGTCAAGCTATTATGACTCTCTTTGACTAATACTTCTGATCTTATGACTACCTCTCCATGAGCCTTTGTATTTTTCTATCCCCCAAAATTGGAGGTGTGTAGGATCCTGATTGTGTACTGTCGCGAAATGTTTTGATACATTGTGTTTGGGATTTCCTTTTATAATATTTTGGATGTGTTCTTTAATCCTGACTTTAAGGGCTCTCTTGGTCCGTCCTACATATTATAGTTTACAACTGCACTGAAGTACATATGATTTTGTGTATTTCTTGTGTGGTAGTGCATGTAAATTCCGTTCTTTTGCCCTGGAATTTCTGAGCGTGTCTGCACGCAAAGCAATTTCTACATGGATAGAAACCATTTCCTGAAAAGAAGGAATATGGTGCTTGTTGTGGAGGTTCAATGACTGATTTAACCACCATATTTCTGATGGTCGGTGCCTTCTTATATATGATGTTCGGCCATTCCGGTAATACTTTGCTAAGATCTTTATCATTTTTTTAGGATATGCCAATGTCGTTGGATAATTTGTGATATTTGTTTGTATTGTACACTATAGTCCAAGATGAGGCTGGGTGCTTCTTGTTGCGTCGTTTTTCTAGGATACGTTTCCAACATTTTGGTCCTATCCATGTTATTTACTTCTTCAATTTGTTTATCTATCCATGTATGTTCGTATCCCTTTTCTCTAAACCTAGACCCAATTAATTCAGCCTATTCTTTGTAATCCTCTTCTTTCGTACAGTTTCTTTTAATCCAGACAAATTGTCCTTTTAGTATATTGTACAGCCACGATTTGTGATGGCAGCTATCTATAGACAGGTAGCTGTTAGCATCTACCCGTTTGAAGAAAGTTTTGGTGACCAATTTGTCTCCTTCCAGACTAATTTTTAAATCAAGGAATTCCACTGTTTTTTCATCGATATTCCACGATAGGCGAATGTTCTTTTCAATTTCGTTCAATTTTTCTAGAAACTGTTCGAATGCTTCCCTCTTGCCATTCCAAACTATAATTACATCGTTAATGTACCTTTTGTATAGGGTGAGCTCTGCTGGAATGTCTTCATAGATAGATTGCTCTTCCCACTGGGCCATAAACGCGTTGGCCACGCTTGGTGCAAACTTAGCACCCATTGCAATGCCTATAGCTTGTTTGTAGTATGCCTGGTCATGCCAAAAATAATTGCATTTAAGGCAAACATCCAAGCATTTTATGAGGTATTTTCTCTGTTTGCAAATAAGATTGCTATAGTTTCTGAGAAACCACTTAGTGGCTGAACATGCGTCATGATGTTGTACTATAGTAACTTACATCCACCGTGGCTAATATTGTTCTCCCTTCTAACACTGGTAGTGTAGTTAATAATTGTAACACATGTTTCGTGTCTTGTAAATAAGCTGGTGTCTGTTGTACTGCTGGTTGAATGAACTGGTCCATATATTGTCCTACTCGAGACGTGAGGGAATCAATCCCATTCACGATTGGTCTACCCGGTGGAAACATTTCGCGACAGTACACAATCAGGATCCTACACACCTCCAATTTTGGGGGATAGAAAAATACAAAGGCTCATGGAGAGGTAGTCATAAGATCAGAAGTATTAGTCAAAGAGAGTCATATTGGATACATACTCTGCGTACATTAACCCCTAGAGGTATGAACGTAGAGTTCAATCTAAATTGTTTTTTAAATAATTTTTAATGATTTTAAGCTAATATGGTTGGATTGAAGAAAAAATTCATTCAGTAAGGGGGTATATACATATTGACTGTATCCATAATTTTATTTAATTTTACATTGATAATGATGGACATTGTTTTAATAAGAACGATACATATTTACATATTTTGTATGTTTTGTAATATGCCCTTGTATATGAGTCTGTATATATAAATGTAAGAGGCATCTCCTTGAGGACTAAGGTATACGACTGACGTCCCCAAAGCGATTTTCATATCCATTTTCATATTTTGTTGCCAAACATTTACAAAACACATATCCAACGTTTTTACATCATTGTGTACAGTAACATGACAGACGACATTAGTTTCATCCACCCAAAAATGGCCGTCGTCTGTGGGAATCTATCACTATACAGGTGACCACATGTTTACATATAGTTACCAACCACAAGAAAATGGCCGATGTATAATAATATTCAGATATTATCTATCAGTTTAGAACCACATCATTATCATTTTCATATTTGTACATGACTGAGTAATATCCACAACAAATTAGAAAACAGCTTGAGATTGCGGACATAAGTACGCTTTATCTAGCTTGATACTTCAAAACATGGCCGCCGTCTCGCATAGATTGCCACCTTTAAGATGGCCGCGACAATACACAAAGATTGCGCACACTAGTGCACTTCATCTAGCTTGACCCTTCAAAATATGGCCGCCGTCTTGCACAGATTGCCACCTTCAAGATGGCCGCGACAATACACATAGATTGACCATAACAAAATATCCATATCCATATACTGAGAGGATAATTCAGCCATCACAGATGCCAAACCGGGACAATCATTATGCTATAATACACAGCATCCACCAAAGAAACCTATTGATGCCTGAATTTACTTCCCTTAAGGTGAGAGTTCTGAGAGCCTGGTAAGAACGGCACTCTCTATATCAAGAATATCATCATTTGTTCCCCCACATCTGACCCCAGCTGATGTGATGCACTAATTATGAACTCTTTCACTTCACGATGGGAATTTAGATATTAGTTCACTTGGACAATTCTGTGTTGATCATTATTATTTTTATTTTATTTTTCTTTGCACATCTTAGCACGAGCTCCACATTATATGTTATTTTTATCTACTATGTGATAGATTTGAAGCGCGAAATCCCTTTACCTTTATAGTTTTTTGATCCAGACTCTTACCAAGATGGTTCATTCTGCCTTTAAGTTACCTCCTGCAGAGGTGTCTGAGCCTCCCTGGTCCTCTTTGGGGTCCCTGAGGCTTCCCCTTGCAACCACTGTTAGAGCAAGTGGTGTATGCTGATTGGGAACACCCTGACAGGATTTTCATTCCTTCTAAGAGGTTTTCCCTTTTATATGCCATGGAGGAAAAGTTTGTTAAGAAGTGGAGCATGCCAGCTGTAGATGTGGCAGTCTCCTCCTTAAACAAGAACTTAACTTGTACGGTGGATAATGCACACGGCTTGAAGGACCCTGCTGACAAGAAACTGGAGTCACTATTAAGGGCTTCCTTTTCTTTGGCCGGTTCAGCTACTCAGCCATACCTTGAGCACTGTGTTTTGCTGTAGATGCCTTGAAATATTCAATACAGCAAGTCTCTCGTTTGGTTCTCCTGTCTGTACACATGCGCAGACTTCTGTGGCTTAAGAACTGGTCAGCCAAGCTTCCTTGTAAGAAGTAGGGATGAGCTTCGAGTTCGAGTCGAACTCATGTTCGACTCGAACATCGACTGTTCACCAGTTCGCCGAACAGCGAACAATTTGGGGTGTTCACTGCAAATTCGAAAGCCATAGAACACCCTTTAAAAGTCTATGGGAGAAATCAAAAGTGCTAATTTTAAAGGCTTATATGCATGGTCTTGTCATAAAAAGTGTTTGGGGACCTGGGTACTGCCCCAGGGGACATGGATCAATGCAAAAAAAAAGTTTTAAAAACGGCCGTTTTTTCAGGAGCAGTGATTTTAATAATGCTTAAAGTGAAACAATAAAAGTGTAATATCCCTTTAAATTTCGTACCTGGGGGGTGTCTATAGTATGCCTGTAAAGGGGCGCATGTTTCCTGTGTTTAGAACAGTCTGACAGCAAAATGACATTTCAAAGGAAAAAAAGTCATTTAAAACTACTCGCGGCTATTAATGAATTGCCGGTCCGACAATACACATAAAAGTTCATTGATAAAAATGGCATGGGAATTCCCCACAGGGGAACCCCGAACCAAAATGTAAAAAAAAAATGACGTGGGGGGTCCCCCTAAATTTCATACCAGGCCCTTTAGGTCTGGTATGGATATTAAGGGGAACCCTGGCCAAATTTTAAAAAAATGGCGTGGGGTCCCCCTCAAAATCTATACCAGACCATTCAGGTCTGGTATGGATTTTAAGGGGAACTCCGTGCCAAAATTTAAAAAAAATTGGCGTGGGGTCCCCCCAATAATCCATACCAGACCCTTATCTGAGCACACAACCTGGCAGGCCGCAGGAAAAGAGGGGGGGATGAGAGAGCACCCCCCCTCCTGAACCGTACCAGGCCACATGCCCTCAACATTGGGAGGGTGCTTTGGGGTAGCCCCTCAAAACACCTTGTCCCCATGTTGATGGGGACAAGGGCCTCATCCTCACAACCCTTGCCCGGTGGTTGTGGGGGTCTGCGGGCAGGGGGCTTATCGGAATTTGGAAGCCCCCTTTAACAAGGGGACTCTCATATCCCAGCCCTCCCCCCTGTGTGAAATGGTAAGGGGGTACAAAAGTACCCCTACCATTTCACAAAAAAACTGTCAAAAATGTTAAAAATGACAAGAGACAGTTTTTGACAATTCCTTTATTTAAATGCTTCTTCTTTCTTCTATCTTCTATCTTCCTTCGGTTTCTTCCTCCATCTTCTTCTGGTTCTTCTGGTTCTTCCTCCGGTGTTCTCGTCCGGCATCTCCTCAGCGGCGTCTTCTTCTCTTCACCTTCTTCTCCAGGCCGCTCTGCATCCATGATGGCATGGAGGGAGGCTCCCGCTGTGTGACGCTTCTCCTCTTCTGACGGTTCTTAAATAACGGAGGGCGGGGCCACCCGGTGACCCCGCCCCCCTCTGACGTCACAGGAATGCCACAGGGAAGTCCCCGTCAAGTCCCCGTGCGTCAGAGGGGGGCGGGGTCACCGGGTGGCCCCACCCTCCGTTATTTAAGAACTGTCAGAAGAGGAGAAGCGTCACACAGCGGGAGCCTCCCTCCATGCCATCATGGATGCGGAGCGGCCCAGAGAAGAAGATGAAGAGAAGAAGACGCCGCAGAGGAGATGCCGGACGAGAACACCGTAGGAAGAACCAAAGAACCAGAAGAAGATGGAGGAAGAAACCGAAGGAAGATAGAAGATAGAAGAAAGAAGATAGAAGAAAGAAGAAGCATTTAAATAAAGGAATTGTCAAAAACTGTCTCTGGTAATTTTTTTTTTTTTTTTCCTTGTCAAAAGAAGTTTATTGAGTATACAATGTTATAAAGATACATAAAGTAAGTTTACAAGGATCTATAAAGTAAGCTCATTGTTTTACAGTAGGGTTTATATAGGTAAATATCATGCAATTTCAAATATTAAACATTGGGTTCACGTAAACCTAAATTAAAGATATATATCATTTCCTTAGTTACTTTTGTAGGTATTTAAATGATTTATACCTACTATACATATTGTTTACAAGTAGAGTGTATATAGGTCAAATAAATTCTGATAATGAGCTTTAATCGTAAGGTGGAGAAAAGGAAAGAGAAAGAAGAAAAATGGTTGAAAGGTAGAGGTATGGTCCACAAGGTTGTCCCGCTCGTCAGTTTATTATTCTTTTTAGTTCTCTTTGAAGCCTTAGAATGGGTGTCTCTGTAAGTCATTTAATCTGTTACCATGGCAACAGGACAGAGTCATTGAAGTTTGACAGGAACTGTTGTTTTATCCAAGGATGCCAAAGTTTTTCAAATTTTGGAATTTGATTTTGATCGATGGCTACCATCTTAGCATGGGACATTGTATTATTCATTCTGTGAATTGTTTCTGCTAGTACCAATGTAGGAGATTTCCATGCCTTGGCCACTGTTTGTTTTGCAGCTGTTATTAGTTGGATCATAAGTTTGAATTGAGATTGTTAACCATTCCGGTTTTAGATTAAGTAAAGTTAAATATGGATCTGGTTGTATTATTTTTTTAAATATTTTAGATGCAATCACGAAGACTTCCTTCCAGAAGGTTTGGATTACTGGGCACGTCCACCATATGTGTAAATATGTGCCTATTTCTGGGCATCCTCGAAAACAAAGAGCTGAGGTATTAGGTGAATATTTTGCCACTCTAGCGGGTACAAGGTACCAGCGAGTTAGGACTTTATAATTTGTCTCCAGTGCTAAGATGTTGGGTGAAGATGACTTAGATGTGAGCCATATGTTAGACCAGTCCGTGTCTTCTAAAGTTCGTCCCAGGTCCTCCTCCCACCTCTGAACGTAAGAGGGTCTATTAAGATTTGCTACTCCATATAATTGATTATAAAGTGATGAAATTGTACCTTTAGCAAATGGATCTTTTGTACAGATTGATTCAAAAATGGATAATTGGGATAAAGGTGTATCCCCCTTTAGGAATGGTGTATAGAAATTTTTGATTTGGAGATATCTAAATATCTCAGAGTTTGGTAGATCATATTTTTCTCTAAGCGATGGGAATGAAAGGAATGATTTAGATGCTATGAAGTCATTTAGTGTCTGAATGCCTGATGTTGTCCAAGCTTTAAAAGAATTTGGGTAGATCCATGCCGGATAAAAGGCCGGATTTCTGATAAAAGAAAGGAGAGGATTGTGTGGAGATTGTAACTGATATTTGGTTTTTAGTTTATCCCAGAGAGATAAGAAGTGTTTAGTTATGGGATTATCAATTTTAAAGCGGTCTTTAGGATCAAGCCATAATAAATTTGATATTAATAGAGGGTCATTTTCTGAAGCCTCTATAAATACCCATAATGGGATTTCCTGTTTTGCATGGTATTTGGACAGACTGGCCAAATGTGCTGCTCTGTAGTAGTTAGTAAAATTAGGGTATCCCAGGCCTCCTTTATTTTTGGGAAGATGTAGTGTGTGTATAGGTATACGTGGTTTAGAAGAGCCCCATATAAACGAAGTTGCTCTTTTTTGTACTATTCTCAAAAAATAGGAAGGAATTGGAATAGGGAGGACTCTGAATAGATAAAGCAATTTGGGTAGAATAGTCATTTTGATTGCATTAATCTTCCCTATCCAGGATAAAGGAAGTTGCGACCATTGTTTTATTAGATTTGTGATCTGTCTTAATACAGGAGGATAATTGGTTGAGAATAAGTCAGAATGAGATGCTGTTAAATGAATTCCAAGATATGGGATTGATTTTTCTGCCCATGTGAATGGGAGTGCAGCCCTAGCCGGGATCAATTCCATGTTTGTGAGTGAAATATTAAGCACTAGGCATTTCTTAGGATTAATCATAAGGCCGGATAGGGCTGCAAACCCATCAAGAGCTGGTATTAAGTTAGGACCAGAGACCTGTGGTGATGATAGAAAAAGTAATATATCATCTGCAAATATACATAATTTGTGTGTAATACCTCCTACTTCAATGCCAGTTATAGTTTGGTTTGTTCTGATGTATTGGGCCATGGGTTCGAGTATAAGGGCAAATAATAAGGGAGATAATGGGCAACCCTGTCGGGTACCTCTTTCGATATTAAAGGCTTCAGATTTGTATCCAGCATATTTTATATAGGCTTTGGGTTTATTATATAATGCTTTGATCCATGTTAAAAAGTGGGGTCCAAAACCCAATTTTTGTAATGAATATTGCATATATTGCCAGGATACTGTGTCAAATGCCCTCTTAATATCGAGAGATAGAAAACATAAAGGGATTTTCCGTTTTTTAGCAATATGTGCCAATAACACTGCCCTGCGTATATTATCGCCTGCCTGTCTATTTGGCATGAAGCCTACTTGATCTCTATGTATTAATTTTCCTATAATGCTATTGAGGCGTTTTGCTATTATTTTTGCTAATAATTTAATATCGAGGTTTAACAGAGAGATAGGCCGATAATTCACACAGGAAGTATCATCAGAAAGGGGTTTTGGGATCATACAAACAATTGCCATTAGTGTTTCTTGCCGAAAAGAATGTCCATCTAGAAGTTTGTTAAAAGTTTCAGTGAGAATGGGAGAGAGTATTTCTGAGAATGTTTTATAGTATAAAGCCGAGTAGCCATCTGGGCCTGGTCTTTTGTTAAGTTTTAGGTCTTTTATGGCGTTAGCAACTTCATCTATAGTTATAGGCTCATCCAAACTGCTTTTTTGATTCTGAGATAACTCAGGTAAGGTTATTTTTGAGAAGAAGGATTCAGCCTCTGTAGGATTAAATTCATTGTTTGTCTTGTATAAAGTTGCGAGATGTGAGTGAAATTTATGGACTATTTTAACTGGATTACAAGTGTAAACATTTTTTGATAATTTCAAACGTATTGGTTTGAAAGATTTGTTAGTTGAATTTAATGCCCGAGCCAAATATGTACCTGGTTTGTTTGTATTCATGTAGAAATTGTGTTTGGAGCGTTTGAGGGATTTATCAACTGACTCAGTGAGAAATAGATCGTATTCCAATCTAGATTTTTCCAGATGAGATTTTGTACTCTGAGATGGATTATCTTGAAATGATATGTAGGCTGCATTAAAATTGAGTTCTAGTTTTTTGCTAGATTTTTGCGTTCCCGTTTAAATAGTGCCATTTGTCTTTGTATTGTACCACGCAAGACAGGCTTATGAGCTTCCCACAGTGTTATTGGGGAGATGTCTGTTGTATTATTAATTGATATGTATTCCTTTAAAGCTTGTTCAATGGCCATCTGATGTAGTGGGTGTTTGAGCATTATGTCCGGTAAGTACCACGTTGGGTCATGCGCTTTTGGTATGGCTGAGGCTATAGTAGTGTATACTGCATTATGGTCAGACCACGGAATCGGAATTATATCTGATGCAATAATTTCTGGTATCATTCCTATTGTTAGAAAAATATGATCTATTCTGGTGAAGGTTTGATGAGGGTGCGAGAAATAAGTGAATTTCTTTTTCATTGGGTTACTTTCTCTCCATGAATCTACCAGATTGTATTTGGAAAGAAGTTGAGAAAAAGGTAATCTAGAGGTTATTTTGGATGGTGTAAAAGGTGATTTATCTAGAAATGGGAGGAGGACCTGGTTCGAATCCCCACACATTATCACTGTTCCTATTTTGTGTGTATTAATCACTTGTAATATATGTGAGAGGAATGGTGTAGGTTGTTTGTTAGGAGCGTAGTAGGAAATCACCGTGATTGCTGTATCCATTATATAACCCATGAGTATCAGGTATCTACCTTCTGGGTCTTTAATTTCTGATGATAAGGTGAATGGTGTGGATCGGTGAAATGCAATTAGAGTTCCCCTTTGCTTGGTACAGGCAGAAGCCATGTAAATTTGTTGATAAAAAGGAGAAATATATTTTGGAGTAGAATCTTTGGTGAAGTGTGTTTCTTGGAGGCATACTATGTGAGCCTTCTTGGTATGGAAAGTACGGAAGGCTTTGGTCCTTTTTTGAGGGACATTTATTCCCTGAACATTCAGGGAAAGTATATTCAGTGGTGCCATGGCAATAGATCAAATAGTTTTGACTTACTTTTTGTTATGCAGAGCTGACTGTGCAGATCAACCTGTGTGGACTGAAGAGATGAATAGATAGAAAAGAAACCAGTGAATTCTGGAGTAAAGAGTAAACAAAAAACATATGAGATTAGATGATACATTGTATAAATTATTTTTTGCAAGTAATCACAATTTACCCGTGAAAGAGAATAAATATCTCTCTCAGGGGAATAAGTCCCTTCGTCACACTCCCACATAATATGGTTGGGAGAATGAGGAGGGCTAATGGGGGTACACGGATCTTCCGCTTACAGGAGAGAAGTGCTAGGTCAAAAGACATCAAAATGATGTTTCATTAATTGGAGTGCAGAATATAGTTTTTGTTGAAATTATTTATTCCAGGGTGGTTGTATATGGTTAGTCTTGCCCTAGGCTAAATAATTCAGTTATAAAGGTACTGTTAATAACTTTGGTATTGATGAAGATAGTTTGAATTATTTTGGGATTTTAACCCTTTTAGAGTAAACAATTACATATTTTATTCATACGTAACTGTTTAGATATGTTAACTCATAAAATTGAGGTTGTATTGCTTCAGATTAGAATAAACAAAAACATAATTCTAGGAACTAGTTAGGTAATAATATATTTGTTTTAAGAAAAGAAAGAAAAAGCTTCCATTACTTCTGGATTATTGAACATATTTGTCCTAAAAAGTAATAAATCTATTGTTATTACCTGATAATATATAACTGAACAAGAATTTCCTTATTTCACTTATATATTCTAAGGCTATATGAATCAGAAGTAATAAGAAATATAACTGGAATGTAACATGATCCCACACAGTGTGTGACTATCAGAATGCAGTTACATTCAGTTATAAATATAGGTTTTTTATAGAGAGCCATCTCTTAGTATAATAAATGAAGAGATATCAGGAATTAGGATGTCAGTCCATTGAATCTTCTTGGTCCATGGATGATGTGGCATAACGGCCTCTTTTGTGAGAATGATGATTCCCATTTTGTTCTGAAATTTTCTGGGTGCTGCCTGAAGGTGAAGATGATGCCATTCTTCTGCGTGTGGGAGTGTTGCTGCTTGTGGGTTCTGTCAGATTTAATTTTAAAAGGGTTTGTTGTAGTTCATCTGCTGATCTGCTTCTGTAAATTGTACCTTGGTAGTTAAATCTGACTGAAAAGGGGAAGCCCCATTGATACATAATGTTGTGGCGTTGCAGTTCCATTAGTTGGGGTTTCATGGATCGTCTTTTAGTAATAGTAAGTTGGGATAGGTCAGCAAAAATTTGATAATTGTGTCCTTGAAAATTAAGTTCCTTTTTTTCTCTTGCAGCAATTAGTATTTGTTCTTTCGTTCTGTAATAATGAAATTTTGTGATTATATCACGTGGGGGTCCATCTTTCTTTTTGGCTGTGAGGGCTCTGTGTACTCTGTCCAGTTCTAAACGTTCAAAAGGGATATCTGGCTTTAGTTCTTGTAATAGAGCAGTAATAGTAGATTGCAGGTCTGTCACAGTTTCAGGTATTCCCCTTATGCGTAAGTTTGAACGTCTGGCTCTATTTTCGTAATCTTCGAGCTTAGTTTGAAGTATTAAATTCTCTTCTTTTAATTGTTCCAATTCTGTTATATTTTCTTGGGTTGTAATTTCAATTTCATCCATTTTTATTTCTAAGGCTGCGGTGCGGTTTCCCAGCTCTCTTATTTCTTTGGTTAGGCTTTTTGTTATTTGGTCTGAGGTTTGTTTTAAAGCCTTATGAAGCATCTTTTCAAATTGTAATAATATTACTGGGGATACTGAGGAGGCTTGTGGAGAAGTTTGTGAGAGGATTTGTTCTGTATCTGACTCAAATGGAGAGTCTTGCTGTGACATTTTCTGTGTGTGAGAGCGCCCTGATGCTGTATCTTGTGAGGTGACTGGAGCTGCTTCAGCTGCAGTGAGTGCCTGTGAGCTCTTTGTGAGGTGATTTTTATTTCTGCCACGGTTTCCTCCCAGTACCATATTTCCTGCCCAAACTTTCACAGTTTGTTCCCTGGGGCAAAAAGGTTCAAATGGATACCTTTTGAGCCTGCAGGCTCTGCTTTGTCCTTCTCTTCTCTCCTCAGCGGTGTGGAGCTCTAACAATGCATGTCTGCTCCGCTAGGCTCCGCCTCCTGCCCTCGTCTCTGGTAATTTTTAACATTTTTGACAGTTTTTTTGTGAAATGGTAGGGGTACTTTTGCACCCCCTTACCATTTCACACAGGGGGGAGGGCCGGGATCTGGGGGTCCCCTTGTTAAAGACCCTTATCCACCGGGCAAGGGTTGTGGGGATGAGGCCCTTGTCCCCATCAACATGGCCCCCACGGGGTTCCCCTGTGGGGAATTCCCATGCCGTTTTTATCAATGAACTTTTATGTGTATTGTCGGACCGGCAATTCATTAATAGCCGCGAGTAGTTTTAAATGACTTTTTTTCCTTTGAAATGTCATTTTGCTGTCAGACTGTTCTAAACACGGGAAACATGCGCCCCTTTACAGGCATACTATAGACACCCCCCAGGTACGAAATTTAAATGAATATTACACTTTTATTGTTTCACTTTAAACATTATTAAAATCACTGCTCCCGAAAAAATGGCCGTTTTTAAAACTTTTTTTGCATTGATCCATGTCCCCTGGGGCAGGACCCAGGTCCCCAAGCACTTTTTATGACAATAACTTGCATATAAGCCTTTAAAATGAGCACTTTTGATTATTCATGTTCATGTCCCATAGACTTTAACAGTGTTCGCGTGTTCGAGCAAATTTTTTGCCTGTTCGCAAGTTCTGGTGCGAACCGAACAGGGGGGTGTTCGGCTCATCCCTAGTAAGAAGTTGTTGGCAGGGTTCCCCTTCCATGGGGAAGGCTTGTTTGGTGATGATTTGGACAAATGTATCCAAAAGGTTTCTGGAGGGAAGAGCTCTACTTCCTGTGAAAAGAAGGACCAGGCATCCCTTGTTTAATACCTCAGGGCCTGCTTCCTCAGGTGTCTCAGCGCCAATGCAGTTTCGCTGCCAACAGGGCGCTAGATTCAGGGGCAAGCCACAGGGCCAGGGCCAGGGCCAGAAGAATCCCTGGGTCCAAAACCCGGGACAAAGCCCACCTTTTTAGGGGACGCCCCCACTCTATCAGGTGGGGGGGCTGCTTCATTTTGCGGACATTTGGAGAACAGTGGTTCAGGATGAGTGGGTCACCTCAACAGTATCCCAAGGTTACAAGCTGGGATTGCGGGGGTTTCCTCCTCAGAGGTTTCTAAGATCCAGCATTCCTAGGGTCCCCCAAAAAGAGACTTATTGTTTCAGGCACCAGATCATTTAGTGCATCAGGGAGTCATTATACGGGTCCCTGTATCCAAGGGGCAGAGAGTTTTATTTGAACCTGTTCACGGTTCTAAAACCAAAGGGGGACACAAGGCCCATTATGGATCTAAAATCCCTGAAGCAGTATCTGTTAATCTTTCGAATGGAGTCAGTCCACTCTGTAGTATTATTATTAATAATAATAATAATAATAATAATAATAATAATACTACAGAGCGGACTGACTCCATTCGAAAGATTAACAGATACTGCTTCAGGGATTTTAGATAATAATAATAATAATAATAATAATATCTAAAATCCCTGAAGCAGTATCTGTTAATCTTTCGAATGGAGTCAGTCCGCTCTGTAGTATTATTATTATTTCAGATGGGAGACTTCTAAGACCCCATACACAATATTAGATTTTCTGCAGATTTTTGTCTTCAGATTTACCAAAACCATAAAATATGAGGTCAAACCCTAAAAGTTTCAATTTGTATGCAATCTTGCAAATCTGCAGAAAATCGAATAGTATGTAAGGGGCTTTTTAGCCTCCATCCATATAAAGGATGCGTATTTGTACGTACCTATCTTTCAACCTCATCAGAGGTTCCTGTGGTTTGCAGTGGAGGAACGTAATTTCCAGTTTGTGGCTCTGCCCTTCGGGCTTGCCACAGCACCCCGGGTGTTTATAAAGGTCCTAGCACTAGTACTGGGTCTTTTAAGGGCCCAGGGAATCTTGATGCTCGGATACTTGGACGACCTCCTGCTCAGAGATCACTCACTGCAGGCCCTAGAACAGAGCGTAGCCGCCTTCACAGTGTGGTATTTAGAAAATATGGGCTGGGTCATAAATACCGAAAAGTCAGCCTTGAGACCAGCTCAGAGTCTGATGCAAGGGTATTTTTGCCACCCTTAAAGATCTGTGCCCTGAAGGATCAGGTGCATCAGGTGAGGGGCACCAGACAACCCTCCATTTGGCTCTGTATAAGTCTTCTGGGAAGGATGGTGTCCTCCTTTGAGGCAGTTCCCTACGCCCAGTTCCATTCCAGGCCTATACAACAAGACATCTTGTCGGCTTGGAACAGGAGAGTGCAAGCGCTGGATTACCCCATGTCCTTATCTCCCCGGTTGCGATTAAGCCTAAGCTGGTGGTTGCAGGATCAGAACCTGCGAAGGGAAGATCCTTCCTCCAGGTGTCTTGGAGAGTGCTGACCACAGACGCCAGTCTCTCAGGCTGGGGAGCCACCCTAGAGGGGCTCACAGCTCAGGGGAGATGGTCAAGGGCAGAGCAGAGCCTGCCCATTAACATCCTGGAGTTATGAGTGGTACGTCTGTCTGTCATGGTTATGCAGTAATCTTTCTCAGTCAGCTTACCCCTCCTCATGTGTTCAGACTAAGAGGCCAGCCACTCTCACCTGGCTGTTTTTATAACCTCTCCTCTAAGCATGGCTCCACCCCAGGCCCTATCAGGGAACCCTATATTAACCTGTGCACTGCAAGCCAGCTGTGCTGAATTGTATATTCATTGTGTGTTTGGCTTCCTGTTTCCTGCTTGCCATGTGCTCTTCGTTTGTCTCTGTTGCCGACCTTGGCGTGTTTCTGACTTTTCCTGTCTGCTCGTGACCCTGACCTTTTGACGTATCCACGACTATCCCTGTTTGCCTGTGACCCTGAACCTTTGGCGTGTACTCTGTTGTTCCTGTCTGCTAGTCGCCCTGACCTCTGCCTTATCCCTTTACTATCCTTGTTGTTCCAGCCTGCTGCTTCCTTCTCCTGTAGTCTACCGTGAGCTGTGAGACCATAGGGGCCGCAACCTGGAGCCAGACTGCAGCGCAATCCATTCTCACCACTAGAGGCTCTGGTGAACACCTCCTGGCTCTTAGACTCCGCGCCCTGAGGAATCTATGCTCTAGCTCCCCCTGGGATCTGTGTTAGTGATCCAGTAGACCTGCTTACTGAACCTCCCTGGGTACTATCCGCAGCAGCCAGTACTAGGGTCCACTATCTTAGCATTGCACTTTCGACTCCTACGGAGTGCATCTGTCACCTGGTTTCATGTGACCTGACACTGGTCCTATGGTCCTGGACGGTGGAGCTTCAGGACTGCCTTATCAGAGTTTAGTCCGACAATGCCACTGCAGTGGCCTATATCAACCACCAGGGCGGTACCAGGAGGCGGTCAACTCAGGAGGAGGTGAACCACATATTAGCCTGGGCAGAGGATATGTGCCGGTTTTATTGGCGGTCAAAATCCTGGGGGTACAGAATTGGAAGGCAGATTATCCAAACCGTCAGCAGATCTGTCTGGGGGAATGGTCCCTACACCCGAATGTGTTCTGGGAAATTTGCAAGCAATGGGGATGGGCAGATGTGTTACATTAGTTTGTGTCTCGAACAAGAGATCCCCTGGCAATCGGAGCAGATGCTCTTTTAGTTCCATGGAGCCAGTTCTCCCTGGTTTATGCTTTCCCCCGATCCCTCTCCCTCCACATTTGTTGCGCAGGATTCGGAGAGAGGGGGTTTCAGTCATTCTGGTGGCACCAGCCTGGCCCAGAAGGCCCTGGTTCCCAGGGATCGTGAGATTGGCAATAGACGGGCCATGGACGCTTCCGCGCTGCCCCGACCTATTGTCTCAAGGTCCTATATTCCACCCCAGTTAAAAGTCTCTAAATTTGACGGCATGGCTATTGAGGAAGGATCGTGGCATCTCAGGACCGTTGGTGTCTACCCTAGTGAATGCCAGGAAAGAGGTCACTAAGAAGAACTATTATAACGTCTGGAAGACTTATCTTGCTTGGTGTGAAGCCAGAAAATGGCATCCTCGGAAATACATGATTGGCAGAATTCTCTTTTTTCTACAGTCGGCTTTGACTACAATCAGGGGTCAGATTTCGGCCTTGTCGGTATTCTTCCAAACGCCTTTAGCCTTCCATTCTCTGGTCTGAATTTTTATGCTGGGGCAACTCGTTTGCTTCCCCCCATTAGGTCACCTATGTGTCCTTGGGACTTAAACCTGGTGCTGTCTGTGTTACAGAAACAACCATTTTAGCCGATCAAGGAAATTCCATTAGTCGTTATTTCTGACTCAACTACAAGGCCATAAACTTTATCTCCAGCTTTATATAGGGCTTATAGAACCTGGTGACCTTTTTTATCCCTTGCATCAATACAGAGAGCTTAACTCGATGAATAAACTTACTGTTGAGGAGACAGACGATGAAGCCTTTCAAATGTTCCGTTTAACGAAGGATATTCATAGGTAGATGATTACAGCATGGTGGAATACTGAGCAATGAACCAGAGAGAAGAAAGGGGAGGGGATATAGAGAAGTACAGTGGGAGAGAGGGTTCAGCTTAGACAGAGGCAGACGGCTTAAAGACACAGAGCAATAATAAACCAAAATGTAACACAGATGAAATGACAATAAATCACATAGTGTAACACAACACTACCCATCTGAAATCTTTAGATTTCATAACCTTAAATTGTATATACAGTATCTCACAAAAGTGAGTACACCCCTCACATTTTTGTAAATATTTTATTATAACTTTTCATGTGACAACACTGAAGAAATGACACTTTGCTACAATGTAAAGCAGGGGTCTCAAACTGGCGGCCCTCCAGCTGTTGCGAAACTACAAGTCCCATCATGCCTCTGTCTGTGGGAGTCATGCTTGCAACTGTCAGCCTTGCAATGCCTCATGGGACTTGTAGTTTCGTAACAGCTGGAGGGCCGTCAGTTTGAGACCCCTGATGTAAAGTAGTGGGTGTACAGCTTGTAAAACAGTGTAAATTTGCTGCCCCTCAAAATAACTAACACAGCCATTAATGTCTAAATCACTGGCAACAAAAGTGAGTACACCCCTAAGTGAAAATGTCCAAATTGGGCCCAATTAGCCATTTTTCCTCCCCGGTGCATAGTTGCCAACATTGTAAAAAAAAATTTTAGGGACTCTTTTTTGGCTGTAGGCGGAGTCTTATTATAATTAGGGGGCAGGGGGCATGTGTTTGTAGGTGTGACATAGGGGAAAAGTAAAACTGCGGCCCGCAGAGCATGCTGCGGCGAAAAATGGGCGTGGTTTACGCAAAATAGTTGGCGTGGCTCAAAGGGGATGTGGTTAGCATCTGAGATGAAAGAGGGATGGAGGGAGAGGGAGGGAGGGATGGAGGGACAGCAGCCCCAGATCTTACACAACAATAGAAATATGTGTATTCCAGAAAGTTTAACAATCAGCAGATAAAGATACTCCAAACACCTGGTGTTAGCACTTCAATCATCCTGGCACCATGGTTGTTATGGTGTCAGGATGATTGAAGTCCATTATTTATATTATTACATTGTAATATAAAATGAAATCATTTAACTCACCATAATGCCGAATCAGTGGGATCCCTGAGCGTGTCACCTGCCACTTGGCCTGCCACCAGCCGTCCGTCCCTGCATCAGGTGCCCCCAGCAGAGTCCGTCCTTGCATCAGGTGTCCCAGCAGAGTCCGTCCTTACATCAGGTGTCCCAGCAGAGTCCGTCCTTACATCAGGTGTCCCAGCAGAGTCCGTCCTTGCATCAGGTGCCCCCAACAGAGTCTGTCCTTGCATCAGGTGTCCCAGCAGAGTCCGTCCTTGCATCAGGTGTCCCAGCAGAGTCCGTCCTTGCATCAGGTGTCCCAGCAGAGTCCGTCCTTGCATCAGGTGTCCCAGCAGAGTCCGTCCTTGCATCAGGTGACCCCAGCAGAGTCCGTTCTTGCATCAGGTGTCCCAGCAGAGTCCGTCCTTGCATCAGGTGCCCCCAGCAGAATCCGTCATTGCATCAGGTGCCTCCAGTGGAGCCCCCCCTACATCAGATGTCCCCAGCGGACCCCCCCTTACATCAGATGTCCCCAGTGGAGCCCCCCTTACATCAGGTGTCCCCAGCAGAGCCCCCCCTACATCAGGTGTCCCCAGCGGTGCCCCCCCTCACATCAGGTTTCCCCAGCGGAGCCCCCCTTATAACAGGTTTCCTAGTAGGTCTCCACTGGCTGCGTGGTTACAATAGAACGGGGCGGAGTGGGGCAGGGGGTGGTGGGAGTGAAGTGGGGTGGGGGGCAGGCAGGGCGGGGCGGAGGTTGGGCGGCAACACAGGAGCTCTATCTAGCCACCCAGCCGTGTTCCTGTTCTTCTTAAAAATGGTGGCCGGCAGAGGGGGGGCGGCTGACAGAGAGGAGGGGGGGTCTGACAGTGGAGGGGGGGACGGCTGACAGAGAGGAGAGGGGGGGTGGCTGACAGAGAGGAGGAGGGGGGTCTGACAGAGGGGAGGAGGGGGGTCTGACAGAGAGGAGAGGGGGGTCGACTGACAGAGAGGAGAGGGGGGCGGGGGGGCGGCTGACAGAGAGGAGAGAGGGGTGGCTGACAGAGAGGAGAGGGGGGTCTGACAGAGAGGAGGAGGGGGGGCGGCTGACAGAGAGGAGAGGGGGGGCGGCTGACAGAGAGGAGAGGGGGGGCGGCTGACAGAGAGGAGAGGGGGCGGCTTACAGAGAGGAGAGGGGGGGGTGGCTGACAGAGAGGAGAGGGGGGTGGCTGACAGAGAGGAGGGGGGGTGGCTGACAGAGAGGAGGGGAGCTGGCTGACAGAGAGGAGGGTGGCGGCTGCAGGGGGGGTGGCTGACAGAGAGGAGAAGGGGGAGGCTGGAGGGGGGGCGGCTGACAGAGAGGAGAGGGGGGGCGGCTGGAGGGGGGGCGGCTGACAGGGAGGAGAGAGGGCGGCTGGAGGGGGGGCGGCTGACAGAGAGGAGAGGGGGGCGGCTGGAGGGGGGGCGACTGACAGAGAGGAGGGGGCGGCTGGAGGGGGGGCAGCTGACAGAGGAGAGGGGGGGCAGCTGACAAAGAGGGGAGGGGGAGGCTGACAGAGAGGAGGGGGGCGGCTGGAGGGGGGGCGGCTGACAGAGAGGAGGGGGGGCGGCTGACAGAGAGGAGAGGGGGGGCGGCTGGAGGGGAGGGGGCTGACAGAGAGGAGAGGGGGGCCTAACAGAGCAGATGAGAGACACACAGCGCTACTATGGGACACTCCGGAAGCATGCAGGGCTGGCGCGATTACTCACAGACACAGTCCAGCCCTGCATCCACATGTGACCCGTTCCAGACGAATCATGTCCTCCTCTGTCCCGCACATGACCTGCTCGGCCAATCACAGGAAATCCACCACTGCCCATTCATGCTAAGCTCGGCTCAAACACAGAGTGCAGCGGCATGGATTTTGACATCGAACGGTCTTCTGGAAAATGGCGGCCGGTGAAGATTTTTTGGTAGAGGCCACGGACCTCTACCAAAAAAAAAAAATCGTGAAAAAAGGGATTTCCCTGGACATTTGCAGGGAAACAATAAAATCGGAAAAAGGGTCTAAATCCCGTAAATGTCCAGGGAAAATGGGGACTATTTACAAATAAAATCGGCACTATTGGCAACTATGCCGGTGTCATGTGACTCATTAGTGTTACAAGGTCTCAGGTGTGAATGGAGAGCAGGTGTGTTAAATTTGGTGTTATCGCTCTCACTCTCTCATACTGGTCACTGGAAGTTCAACATGGCACCTGATGGCAAAGAACTCTCTGAGGATCTAAAACAAAGAATTATTGCTCTACATAAAGATGGCCTAGGCTATAAGAAGATTGCCAAGACCCTGAAACTGAGCTGCAGCACGGTGGCCAAGACCATACAGCGGTTTAATAGGACAGGTTCCACTCAGAACAGGCCTCGCCATGGTCGACAAAAGAAGTTGAGTGCACATGCTCAGCATTATATCCAGAAGTTGTCTTTGGGAAATAGACGTATGAGTGCTGCCAGCATTGCTGCAGAGGTTGAAGGGGTGGGGGGTCAGCCTGTCAGTGCTCAGACTGTACACTGCACCCTACATCAAATTGGTCTGCATGGTTGTCATCCCAGAAGGAAGCCTAAAGATGATGCACAAGAAAGCCCGCAAACAGTTTGCTGAAGAAAAGCAGACTAAGGACATGGATTACTGGAACCATGTGGTGTCATGGTGGTGACAAATCAGAAGAGTAGTAACAAGATGTTGACCTGGTATGATTATAGGATTTTGTTCTTTGCTGCATAGGTCGGATTTCCCAATATGGCCACCAACTCTCAGCAGCTGATTGGCATCAACTACAGGTTTTAGATTGAAAAGTGAACTGTTTTTAGGCAATTCGGTTCCATTTCTGATTCTCCCGAATTCCTCCTGATACACCTCTTGTTGCACGCAGTGGATAATTACCTCTTCTGCACGTACAATATCTGCTGCTAGCATAGCTAGCTGCGCAGAGTTCAAATTTTGGTATGGTATGTGCAGGTTTGGGAGTGACTTTTGCCTTGCCTAGGACACAACTACAGTGTGATTCTCCATTAATTTCAGAGGTCTTTAAGTAGGCTACTGCAGCAATAGCTGCAACTGATGCATCTCAGATAATATTAATCTCTCCCCGACCAGCAGTTGAAATGGAAGTTGGAACATAGCAAAGTGAGATTTGAAGTTTTTCTAGTGACCTCAAAGAACATCCCCTCCTTTCCCATTTGTGTTGTTTCTCGCTAGGTAAAGGAGTATCCCATTCTATGTTCTCAGTAGATAACAGTCTTAGCAGAATCTTACCTTGAATGGTAACTGGAGCAATAAAACCCAGTGGGTCATAGATGCTGTTCACCACTGGCAGGACTCCTCTCTTAGTGAAGGGTTTGTCACAAGTTGACACTTGGAAGGTGAATGTGTCTTGTTTGATGCTCCACAACAAACCCAGACTTCGTTGTAAAGGAGGCACATCTGTACCTAAATCAAGGTTTATTAGACTTGTGGCATAGTCCTCAGAGTGAAAGGTATTTATAAGTTCCTGGCTTTTGGATATAACAGGCTGTTGTACAGTCTAAGGTTTGCTACAGACAGCACATCTTGGTTCTGGTGAGAAGATCGATTGCTTTAGTGGTTGGAAAGGACTTGAGTGCGTTGTCAACATAGAAGTTTCTTTCAACAAATTGATGAGCATAAGATCCATATTCTGAGACTTTGCGGAGCTGATCATAGTCAGGTTCACCCCAGTGATGACAGAGGGTATTGTCACTGAAATGCATGAAATGCATTTTTGTCTTATATCTTCTCCTGGCCATTGCAGCAGAGAACACACCCGGGTCTGTCGACCAATATGACCACAATTCATTATTTTTTGTAATGCCCATAGGTTTCAACTCGAATGGCCTGGCAAGATGTTAATTTGGGTTAGCGGCGATGTACTGTTGGGCATAAACATTACTTTGGTCCACAACCAAGTTATAGAGGTTTTCGCTGAAAAACAGTTAAATAAAAGTCAAGGGATATTTTTAAGTTGGCTGCTTCCACCTGAACCCCGTGCTGTACTGTGAATGGGGGGATAATGGGTGCTGCTGAATCTGGAGGCAGCTAATTAGGGTTTGTAAGCAAAAAAATATAAGGCTTGTCCTGTCCCTCTATGGAAGCCTGCACCCCCTCCCCTCATCCCCCTCGCTCCCCCCACCTGGAGGTAAGTTCTTACCTTGGAGGAGAATAATAGACTCACTGGCTCCCTCCACCCGACAGCCTCATTGTCCCTCTTCTCCTCTCTTCCTCTTCCCTCTCTCGCTCGGGGCCTATCCGGGACTACATGTCCCATAATCCTCTAGCTGCTAGTTTCCCAGCCATTGGCCCTGAATGTAGCCAATAGGAGGGCATTGCCAAGTGAATGCTCGGCTCAAGGAGGAGAAGGAGGGGTGGAAATCCCCCGCAGCTGCGGCTCTGCCCGTGTCACTCCCTTCACAGAGCCTGTCAGTTTTGGCGCCGCTGCCCTGTGTCAGCAACAGCTGATGGGGGTCGGCATCAGCACAGCCTGCTCACTATTTTCTCGGGGGGGGGGCAATTGACCCATTGCCCCCCTGGATCCGCCCCTGGGTCAGGTGCATGCATTGGCAAATCATCAGACATCAATGCACTGCGATCTCGCAGTGCATTATATGGCATTCTGTGGTGCTCAAATTTGCCCCATAATGTTTGGGATTCGCCGAACAGGCGAACACCCAATGCTCAAGTCGATCAGGCTCATCCCTAATGTCTGCAAATGTTTATGGAAGCCACTACACATGACCTGCGGCTGATCGCATGGGAACAAATGCAACTCATGCAAGACAACCTGACTCCAGAGGAGCGGAAAGCTCTAGAGGAACTAAAAAAACATCCCAACTGTATAATAAATCCAAGGGATAAGGGGGGTAGCGTGGTCCTCTGGTAAGAACAAGCGTACCTAGATGAAGCATACAGGCAGCTCCTTGACTCATCATGCTATGAAAAATGTCCCAGAAATCCATTTCCAGATTTGGTTGATGGAATTAATAATTGTCTTAGCAAAGCTTTTGAAGTAGGCCTGCTAATGAAAAAAAGAATATGAGTATCTGAAGGTCAATGATTACAATATTCCTACGTTCTATGTCACCCCCGAAAAGTCCATAAAAATATAGAAAAACCACCATGACGCCCCATTGTGTCAGGGACAGGAGGATCCTTAGAAAGAGTGGGGAAATATATAGATAAAAGTATCAAACACCTGGTCACGAAGTTACCATAATTTGTTCTGGACTCTTCGGATATTCTGCATCAGTTGAAAGATCTAATTATTCCAGAGGACTGTGTCCTCGCAGGAGTGGGCGTAGAGTCCCTATACTCCTCCATCCCACATGAGACAGGGGTACATGCGATGTCTCAATGGCTTGAGGTACGACACCCTTTGGCTGGACCAAACAACAAGTTCATACTTGAGTTACTAGAGATGGTTCTGAACAACAATTACTTACTGGGGTGCGATGTCTGCACCCCAGCCGATCCTCGGATTGACTCCTGGGTGCTGCCGCCACCATTCCTGGTAAGGGAACCTGGCAGTGAAGACTTATGGCTTCACTCCTGGTTCCCTACTGTGAATGTGCAAGTCACGTTGCACATTCTGATTTGTCCCAGCTGTCTTGTGTAGATTGCCGGACATTTTCCCCGGAAGTGTAAGCAGATACCTGGATTTGACAGGTATCTGCTTCCTCCTGCCCCCCAAAAGGTGCCAAATGTAACACTGGAGGGGGGAGGAATCCGGACAGCGGGAGTTCCATTTCTGGGTGGAACTCCACTTTAATCAAAAGTTTTTCCATCAAATAAGGGGTGTAGCCATGGGATACACATGTGCCCCATCATATGCTTGTCTACATCTGGGATGGTGGGAGAAAGAGGATGTATACACTCATCCTGCTTTCGATGAATTTGTCATTCTTCATTATATTGATGATGTGCTGGTGGTGTGGAGGGGTTCACCCGAACAACTCGAGAAATTTATCCTGGACCTCAATAAGAATAACAAAAATATCTTTCTTACTTAAAAAAAGGGTTTAATGTAAAATTTAATTCCTGGATCTCATGATAAGTAAGGAGGGCAACAGGATAGGAACCAAAACATTCAGGAAACCGACTGCGGGCAATACTCTCCTCCACGCCACCAGCCATCATCCATGGCCCCTAATTAGAGGGATCCGGATAGGACAGTTCCTGACAGGTGCCAAATGTAACACCGGAGGGGGGGAGGAATCCGGACAGCGGGAGTTCCATTTCTGGGTGGAACTCCGCTTTAATCAAAAGTTTTTCCATCAAATAAGGGGCGTAGCCATGGGAGCCGCATGTGCCCCATCATACGCTTGTCTACATCTGGGATGGTGGGAGAAAGAGGATGTATACACTTATCCTGATTTCGACAAATTTGTCGTCCTTCATTATATTGGTGATGTACTGGTGGTGTGGAGGGGTTCACCCGAACAACTCAAGAAATTTATCCTGGACCTCAATAAAAATAACAAAAATATCTTTCTTACTTATAAAATGGATTCATGTAAAATTGAATTTCTGGATCTCACGATAAGTACGGAGGGCAACAGGATAGGAACCAAAACATTCAGGAAACCGACTGCGGGCAATACTCTCCTCCACGCCACCAGCCATCATCCATGGCCCCTAATTAGAGGGATCCAGATAGGACAGTTCCTGAAATTGCGGAACTGTTCAAACATTAGGGATTTCTATTTAGGGCACGTGGTTACCCTAACTCCACAATCAGACAGGGGATGAAGAAAGCCCTACATAAAAGCAGGGAAGATACCCTTGGACTCAAAGACAATACTGATAAGACCCTACATCCTTTAAAAAATGAAAAAAATAGGAGTTGTAACTACATATGGAACACATTGGACTCAATTGAATGCAGTACTGAAGGGTTATATGAATATCAGCTGCAGTGCAGCGTGCCCTGGTATCGGCTTTCTACCTGTCTGTGGAGTCTAACCAGGAGTGAAATGCTTGCGGGATTCATTGAGAAGCATAACGTGCTGAACTGCTTGCATGACCCACAGCAAAGCCGATTCTAATCCACCTTTCTAGCTGGACTAACTTGGAGCACTGGAGGACCGTGATTACCTACCAACACTAAAGCGTTAACAGAGAAAGCAGGCTTGTGAGTACACACCGCATTACACGACCGATCATATCGACAGTTCATATGGGATACCCGGAGGACTGGGATCCCTCCATGTACTGGCCGGATCGAATGTAACATTCAAATTTCTTATGTGACTTTGACTGTCTGCACTCCCTCTGCAGGGATTGTTTTATATCCCCCACTCTGGGTGGTATTGCACAGGATCATCAACGGTGCATCCTTATGTCATAGAGAGACTTCCCTCATCCTTTAATTATCAGCTATATCATCATCCCTTGCTGTGGTCTTCCTGACAGGATCATTGCCCTTAACACTAGTTCCTACGGGACTGGACAATGTAGCATTTATTTTAGGTGGTTTCCTTCAGGTGTTCACCCAGCAGCCAAATACTTTCAGCTTTCTCTGTTTAGGTCAGGCTTCTGCATTCGCCCATAGTGGTCTTAAGGTGCGGAGTCCCCTATCCAGGGTGCTGGGAGCTGCCTGGCTTCGCTGCATCTCTGAGCATTCGCATACAAGTGTTTTGGGTTACCATCTTGCTTTTTAGGGGGGTGTATACGGTTCTTGGTTCCAGCTCTGATGGGGAGGTAAATAGTGGTCCCATGCAGTTTTAGGGGGGAGGTGGGGGCTGGGTCTGTGATAGCGGGTCCCTGTCATGTAGGAGGGAGGGGTGCATTATTTTTGGGGGGTGATGGGGTTCTGTAGGGGAGATTAGAACACATACAGAGAGACTTTTGTGATGCTGTTATATTATTTTTAATAAATTGTAATGAGGAGATAACCCCTGGGTGTGTACATTTTTTATTTTTTTTCAATTTTGTGATGGTGGGTGCAAGGTAGGAAAGATGGGCGCCAGTCACTTTTATGCTTGAACAAAAATAAGTTCATTGCTCAGAACAGCAAACAATTCAGGCACAGTAGATAACCCCTGGTTGTGTACATTTTTATTTTTTTGATTTTGTGATGTTATGCCCCCTGTGAACACACCCTACCATTATATATGGAGGTACTCTCATGTCTAGCAACTTATCAAGCTGCTAGTTTGTTTTTCTTTTCCTCTTTTTCTTTTTTCACACCACCCACCATGCCTAGTAACCTGCACCCTGAGGTGAAATGTCAGCCCTCCCTGTCTCTGGGGGTCACTACCATGCCTCTGGATGTCATGGGGGCAGCTACACAAAGAAAAATGTTGGCCGGCCGATACCTGTCACTCTCTGAGTGTTGGCATCCTGAGCTAACTGCACCACCCTATGTATGCCACTGATAAACAGAATATTCTGGGTTCTATTTAGAAACTGTGATAAATTGTGCAGTCTTCCAAGTTTATTAACATGCTGTAACACCTCAGTAACCATATGTGAGGGAAGCTGTCTGATCTCTGCCAAGTAGCATCTAGAGTCTTGTTGATTTAATCCCCAGGATTTAAATGTCACATTCACTAATTTGGCCTCTGAAGACATTCCTTTTAACAATGTACAAATCAAACAAACTTCATGAAAACTGTCACTTTGACAAGTGAATTATCTTAATGTACAATCCCTGAAGATGGCAAATGAAGAGGTTGTATTTCTGACTGGAAATGTAAGTGTTTATAAATGTAACCATTTCAAATCTGGACTGTTTCAAACTTTCAATCCAGGCCATTTTTCAGATTTTAGCCTTGTCACACTATAAATGAGAATTACTCAGCTATGCATATCTGTACCCAAATTCATTTTATATCAAGTTTTTGAGACAGATAGAGCTTTCTTTTGTTGACATTTAATCAACACTGGGTTTTTAGTTTTGCTCTGTAAATGTAAATATAACAAACATTTTGAAAAATAAAAGTTTTTCTTAGTGTTTGTTATAAAATTTTGCAAATAAAAAATCATTCTTCATAAACTTAGGTCACAATATATACTGTTACATTTCTTTGAAAATCCAAATCAGTGTATATTATTTAATATATGTGCATGGTATAGAGCAGGGGTCTCCAAACTTTTCACTTCGAGGGCCACATAGTATAATTTACACATACTCGCAGGCCGAAAAAAATCATTTATAAATAAAATTACAGCAGTGGAATAGAATAAAATTTGTCTGGCTGCATGGTGCACCTGTGTCCTCTGCCCATACCTAAATGCCATAGCCTCATGCCTTACATCTGTCTTCCCATCAGAGTCTCCCTGCACATTTGTGTCCCCATTAGATTTTCTCTGCAAATTGATGTCCCCATCATAGCCACCCACAAGCTTGTGCCCCCATCACCCATCAGAGTCTCTCCACAAATTTGTGTCCCCATCAGAGCCCCCCCTCCCTCCCCACACACTTTTTTGTCATCCTCAGAGCCATCAACCTCCCCCACAACTGTGTCCCAATCACAGCTATCACCCACCCTCCTCCACAACTGTGTTCCCATCACAGCCGTCACCCCCTCCCCCAAAACTGTTCCCCCATCACCCCTCTACACAGGACGGTGTCCACATCAGAAGCAATCCCTTCCTGTCCACACATTTGTTTCCTTGACAACATGGTCTCTCTGCTGTATAGTGTGCAGACCTTCTGCACCTCCTAGCTCCTAGCTCCCGCCCCGCTGTATGTAAATATACAGCTTAAGGACACCAATGGTAACAGTGAGGCAGGAGCAAGGAGGTGCAGCCTATCCTAGCAAGTAACACATTGTGGAGGCTCCGGGAGTGGTTGGGGACCTGCGATGCATATTGCCGGGTGGTGTATGCATTGCAGGTTTCACAACCTGATAGGGAGACCGTCCCTTTAGTGAGTGTGAGGACTCCAGCTGCGGGCCTGTAAAAATGTCTCAGTGGGCCAGATGCGGGCCGTGCTTTGGAGACCCCTGATATAGAGTCTACAAATTATGGTATACACAGTATATTAGGGTTGCACTGATACTATTTTAGGACCGAGTACAAGTACCGATACTTTTTTCAAGTACTCCTCAATACCGATACTTTTTTAGTGTCATGTGACAGTGGCACTGAAAGGCAGCACTGATTGGCATAACTGATGTGCACAGATTGGCCTCACTGTAACTTATAAATAATAATATATTTTATGTTTTCCCAAGACAAATATGCCGGTGTTCTGTCAGATTAGATAAGGGAAGTGATGCTCCTTCAGAACAGTATTTTAAGATCGGTGAGACTGTTTTGATGTTGAATTTTAAAAGCAGCAGTGTTCTGTCAGATTAGCAAACCTGTCAGATCAGCGGGCTTGCCGCTGCTTTTCAAATTCAACATCAAAACAGTCTCACGGATTTTAAAATACTGTATTTCACTATATTGGGTGGGTGTAACAAGATGTCCGCTGCAGGCTTACTGTGGCCAAGTGCAGGGTTTACCAAGATGGACGTTGCAGTGTTCTGCAATGTTACTTCCGTCACCAAATCTGATCGGTCACCGATTCTGACAGAACACTGGAGTATTTGTCTTGGGTGAGTGTTGACTTCATGGGGAGGTGGTGGCTGACTTCTGAACACACTCTTATGCCGCGTACACACGATCGCACATTCCGACAACAAAATCCATGTTTTTTTTCCGTCGGATGTTGGCTCAAACTTGTCTTGCATACACACGGTCACACAAATCTTGTCGGAAATTCCGAACATCCATAACGCGGTGACGTACAACACGTACAACGGCACTAGAAAAGGGAAGTTCAATATCAAGTCCGCCACCCTTTGGTCTCCTTCTGTTAATCTCGTGTTAGTAGAAGTTTGGTGAGAGACGATTTTGCAATTTTCAGCCTCGTGCTTTTCAGATCGTTACTGCTCTTCAGTTTGTGCTTGTGGGCTCGTATCTGGTTTTCAGTGCGTGTAGTCAGTTCGCATCTGTTTTTCAGTGCGTATTTTATAGTACGTATTTGATTTTGCAGTGTGTTCTTGTCCGCTCGTTTCTGATTTTCAACGCGCTCTTCTCAGGCCATTCTGTTTTTCAGTGCGTTCTGTTAGTTCGTTCTGACCAGCCGACCGTTTTGAAGCCATGTTGCAGTTACGTACTCCTTGTAGAGTTCGTGCTATGCAGGGGCTTGATGTTGGGGTTCTTATTACTTTGACCCAAGCCCAGTCCATGAACAGGGCAGGGAGGAGTTCATGGGCCAAGAATTGGTTACTCCAGCATGACCAATTCTCACACATGCCTTTGTTGCGGGAGATCCAGGAGACTAAACCTGATGATTTCAGGAATTATCTCCGGATGACAGACCCCATTTTTCACTGCCTGTTGGCTTTGCTGTCCCCTTATATTACCAAGCAGGATACCTGCATGCGTGTCAGGGCAGGGCTCAGCCCTTCCTTCTCTGAGCTGGCCGCTCAGCTGTCGGCTAATTGCCAGTTCCTTTCTCTCCACAGTGACTCAGCTGTTGATGATCTGCTCGTCAGTGCTGCCTACTTAAAGCCGTCCAGCTCACTTCATCTCTGCCTTCGCCTTTGGTCACATCTCAGAGACTTTCTCCTGCATTCCTGTTGAAGACTTGCTCGGCTGATGTCCCTTCTGGCTCCTGATCCTGCTTGCTGTACTACTACATTGATCTCTGGCATTGGCATTGGCATTGGCTGACTACCCGATCTGGTTACTGAACTCTGGCTATGTATTGACTACGTTTACCCTGTTTAACTTTTTATTATTATTAAACAAGTGTGATTAACTGTACTTCTGTCTCGATCTGATTCATGGTTTCTGACAATGTGGCAAGTCATCACTCCTGAGCAGAGGCTAGTCACCACGTTGTGGTACTTGGCAATGGGGAGAAGTCTGCAGGACATCAAGTTCTTCACAGGCATCTCCCTCCAGGCTCTGGGGATCATTATTCCAGAGACCTGTTCTACCATTATTCCGGTCCTGCAGAAGGACTATATTAAGGTAAGATTTCTCCTTTAACATCACATTATATGTATTTAATATTTGCTAATGTATTGCATTGCTTTCATCATTTCCTAATTACCATGATTGTAATATGCTGTAAATGTCCCCTTTGTCCTCATGCATGCTGGAAGTTTTTAAACTTCCTTTTTTGTCCTTCATGCATATTTGCTTTCACTAACCTTCCCAGCATGCTATCCTGGGCCCATACACACCTAGCCTAGTCACTTAATGTATTTTGTCAGCTCCATAGTACTGCTTTACCCTAAACGCCCCCTAAAATGTGTTTAAATGTTATTTGTGTGCTTAAATTCACGCAGAATGCCAGAGGCTTTTTTTTGGGGGTTCCCAAATTATTTGGAACCCTCCCTCCCCCCAACCACTAAGTCAACCGATACCAATCCTCTATCTACTGACTTTGCCAAACCCATACACACTATACCTACCTCCTTTTGTGCTCATATTTATGGATGAATTCACCAAAGCATGTAGTGAAAGGGCCTGCCAATGGTACTGTTTAAAGTTTTGTTCTCCTATTATCTTGATAGGTAATTGCAGAATGTCAAAAAGTGCCTACATTTGGACAGTGTATATTATTTTTATTTTATTACGACACTTCTTACCTGTCCAGTGGTCTACCAATAGTGTAAGTAAAGGAGAGGCTGGCCAAAGTAACACACATTGTTTATGCATTCAGCTCTCAATGAAGTGGAGAGGGTTACCTGTCCAAAACATCCCCCCCCCCTAAAACTTTTACAATGGGCCATCAGAGGGGGTGAGGAATCTGATAAGTGGACCTTATACTTTTGTCTTTAAATACTCCTTAAAATAAATGTTATACTGATGTTGGCCAAGAATATTTGTGTCTAATCTGCTTGCAATGTTATGTGCAAAATTACAATTTTTTTTTCTTGTTTGACTCCACAGTTTCCTTCAACGCTACAGGAATGGCAGACTGTGGCATCCCAATTTGCCCAGCGGTGGGACTTTCCCAACTGCAGAGGGGAAATTGATGGGAAACACGTCCACATCGTCCCACCACCCAACTCGGGGTCATACTATTACAACTATAAGGGGTTTAATAGTATTGTGATGTTGGCGGTAGTGTCGGCGACATATGAGTTTCTCTATGTGGACGTGGGGAAGAATGGCCGGATGTCGGATGTTAAGTAAAAAGGTGCAATGTGCAGATAACTCAAAGCATAATACCCAGTGGTCCAAGGGCATAGACGTATGTACATATGTGTGCACTAGTAGTGTAAACCACTACATCAGTCAGGGCAGCCACCAAGAAACCAAAAGCGAGTTCCAATAAGCTGGGAAAAGACAAGGAATATGGGCACCTCTGAGAATATATCATAAAACAATTTTATTACAAACACAGTATCCACTCACATGAAATAAAGAGGAGTCGTGTGCAGGAACATGATCAGGGCTGAGGAGATGATGATGTGGGACTGTAGCCGGCAGCAGTGTAGCTGATATACAATCAGGTCCAGGCAGGAAAGGGTGCAGATGGCTGAGCACAAACACAGTCTGATGTAATTTAGTGTTCCTGGCAGGTAGTGACTGCAGTCCGGTGAAAAGGGGGAGATCAGTCAAATACTGACAAGAATACCCGTAGGAGGAGGGGGGAAGACATCGGATGGCTGAGCTGTGCTGTATCTCCACAGCGTTCGCACTGTCCCTGTGTGGTGGAGGGAGAGACACGGCCGTGTGTGTGGATCGAAAGCGAGGCTTGGAGTGCAGACACAGGCCGGCTCCGAGCCATGACGTCATCAACATGTGACCCATTTCTGAATTAGCTGGCTTTGGATGGAAGAGATAGCCGCATTACTTTCTCAAGCATGGGTTTTCAAGATACAGAGGAGTTAGTTATAGGCAGGAAAGAGGGCGGGGCCACAGCATGAATGGAGAGACACAGAAAAAAAAACCCAGAAAAAAAAACACAGGTGGGGGGGACCAGAAGAAAAATGAATTGGTGCAGTTAACCTTAGTTCAAGTTTAGAAATGAAAAAATAGAAAAATAAATAAAAACAGCCAAAGCAGTGGTATACAGACACAGTGATGAGAAAAAATATATAAATCTGTATGAATGTAAATAAATGAATTACTGGAGAGTATGGGGAGAAACGAAAATGAGTTGGAGACACAATATGGAAGAGGAAAGAGATACATATTCCATATAGAACAGAAATGCATACTGAATACCATATAGAATTAATTAATAAGAATTGAAAAAAGGGGAGGGAGGGGGAAATCAAAATTAAGGGATAAATATTAATGTATATGTGAACAATATAGAAATTAAATAAATAAAAAATATATTTTATATATATATATATATATATATATATATATATATATATATATATATATATATATATGCATATAAATGATAACATATAATAAGAGACAATCAATCTGATGTAGAAAAAAAAACTTTTTTAGGGGGGCAGAAATGTGTGCGTAAGTCTGCGCACACATGTCAGGGAAGGCAGAGAGGGGGGGGGAGGGAGGGGGAAGGGGGGAAAAAAACAGAGGAGGGGAGGAAGGGGAGAGGACAGGGAGGGAAGAGGGGGGGAGAGGGAGGGGGCACGGGGCCAAAATATGGCATCATACTAACTCCAGAGTTGCCAATACTTACTGGAGACACCAGGAGCGAACCCGCCGCCCCCATATATTTAAAAAGATAAAGAAAATGAAACCTGTGATAAAAATAACAAAAATTTAAATATGAATATAAATAATGGAAAATATGATATCATCGAAATACAAAATGTTGGCTGTAATAACAGATAAAATGTAGAGCGAGAGAGACTATAGTACTGTGGCTATTTCTATACCTTCGTTGAGGCCGCCGGGTGAGAGGACATCAAGGCAATATATCCAAAAAGTCTCTCTCGCGCACAGTTTTTTAAAACGTTCAGCTTGGGTCATTGATTTGGAAATTTGCTCGATGACCCAAACTTCAAGACCAATGGTAGATTTTTTGTGATGCTCAGCAAAATGACGGGGGACACTATGCAGGTCTTTGCCACCCTTGATGAGTCGTCGGTACTGGCCGAACCGTTGCCTCAGGGGCAGATGGTTCGTCCAACATAGATCAACCCACAGGGGCACTTTAAACCATATACAACAAACTCAGATGAGCAGTTGTAGAACTGATCTAGTGGATATGTTTTGCCTTTAGAATCAAAGGATTTTTTTCCATGCTGAACAAACGAACAAGTTTTGCAGTGGATCTTTTTACATTGGTACATGCCCACTAAGGGTATGAGATTAATGGGGTGGGGGACGGTTTGATCTGAAGGAAATTTGCTTGGAGTGATTTTGTTTTTCAAAGATGGGGCTTTGCGGTAGGTAATCCTGGGTGTTGGTGGAAGAATGGTTTTGAGGAGAGGATCTTGCTGCAGGATATTCCAATGTTTATACAAAATGTTTTCCATTTTTTTATATTGAAAGTTAAAGGTAGTTATAAATCTCATAGAGTGATCTGATATGGCTTCCCTTTCTATTTTGGTGGGTTTGACTTTGGAGTAGAGATCGCAAGCCTGACCCACTAACTCTTTAGGGTATTCTTTATCGGCGAACTTCTCTTTTAGTGTGGTGCTCTGGGTGTCATAGTCAGTGTCTAAGGTACAATTTTGTCTTAGACGACAGAACTGGCCTTTGGGTATGTTTTTGGTCCATTTAGGGTAATGTCAACTCCTGTAATGTAGAAAGGAGTTGCCAGCTGTGGGTTTGGTGTAATTTTTGGCAATGATGGTTTCACCCACATGGCTCAATTCCAAGTCCAAAAAGGCCAAACTGCTGGAATCAGAGACATGTGTGAAAGATAAACCGTAGGGATTCTGATTACAATGGTCTACAAATGAAGTAATGGAATCGGTAGGGCCGTCCCAGATTACAATTAGGTCATCTATATAATGGCCAAAAAATACAATGTGGGGGAAATAGGGATTATTGTGTGAGATATAGTGTTCCCCCCAGTATGGCTAGGTTGGCGTATGAGGGGGCAAAGTTGGCTCCCATGGCAGTCCCTTGTATTTGTAAGTAGAATTCGCAGTCAAAGTTAAAATAATTGTGGGTCAGGCAGAACTTAGTGGCTTCCAAAATGAATGCAGCCTGTCTGGGGTTAATGAGAGGGTCCTGTGCAAGAAAAAATTCCAGGGCTATTAAGCCAAATTGATGAGGAATGGAGGTATAAAGTGAGGTGACGTCTAAAGACAGCCATGTGTAGGAAGAATCCCACTTGTAAGGTGCAAGTAACTCCAGTAAGTGTGTGCCGTCTCTGATGTAGGATGGTAACTGTTGGACAATCGGTTGGAGGAATTGGTCAATGTACTGACTGAACCCAGTAGTGTCGCTATGCATGGCAACCACAATGGGCCTGCCAGGAGGGGAAGTGAGGTTTTTATGAACTTTGGGCAAATAGTAAAAATATGGGGTCTGATAAAAACTTTTGGTAAAAAACGAGGCTTCGGTTTTGTTGATCATTTTGTATAAACATTGTTTCGCTCCTGGTGTCTCCAGTAAGTATTGGCAACTCTGGAGTTAGTATGATGCCATATTTTGTCCCCGTGCCCCCTCCCTCTCCCCCCCTCTCCCCTCCCTGTCCTCTCCCCTTCCTCCCCTCCTCTGTTTTTTTCCCCCCTTCCCCCTCCCTCTTCCCCCCCCTCTCTCTGCCTTCCCTGACATGTGTGCGCAGACTTACGCACACATCTCTGCCCCCCTAAAAAAAGTTTTTTTTTCTACATCAGATTGATTGTCTCTTATTATATGTTATCATCTATATGTATATATATATATATTATATATATATATATATATATATATATATATATATATATATAATATATTTTTGATTTAATTTCTATATTGTCTATATTGTTCACATATACATTAATATTTATCCATTAATTTTGATTTCCCCCTCCCTCCCCTTTTTTAAATTCTTATTTATTAATTCTGTATGGTATTCAGTATGCATTTCTGTTCTATATGGAATATGTATCTCTTTCCTCTTCCATATTGTGTCTCCAACTCATTTTCCTTTCTCCCCATACTCTCCAGTAATTCATTTATTTACATTCATACAGATTTATATATTTTTTCTCATCACTGTGTCTGTATACCACTGCTTTGGCTGTTTATTTATTTTTCTATTTTTTTCATTTCTAAACTTGAACTAAGGTTAACTGCACCAATTAATTTTTCTTCTGGTCCCCTCCCCTCCCCCCTGTGTTTTTTTCTGTTTCTTTTTTTCTGTGTCTCTCCGTTCATGCTGTGGCCCCGCCCTCTGTCCTGCCTATAACTAACTCCTCCGTATCTTGAAAACCCATGCTTGAGAAATGAATGCAGCTATCTCTTCCATCCATAGCCAGCTAATTCAGAAACGCGTCACATGTTGATGACGTCACGGCTTGGTGCCGGTGTCTTGTCGAATACAGTCCCCTATCCAGAAGTGTCCACCCTGTACTGCGCAGGCGCAGTATGGTGGACAAACGAGACGCCGAAAGTCTCCGAAGTTCAACAGCTGATCGTCAGCTGTACACGGCGCCTGCGCATTTATTCTTACCCTATGTCCAGGATCATTCCCTACTATCCAAGTGGACATAGAGTTAGAATAAATAGTTGCTGAGCGCAGCGAGGCCGTGCCCAAAGCGTGGCGAGCGAAGCGAGCCCGCGAGGGGCCCTCTTACACAGCCATCGCTAACAGGTGCCCGAGCGCCGTGTACAGCTGATGGTCAGCTGATCAACTTCGGACATTTTCGGCATCTCCTGCTGCTCCGTACTGCGCAGGCGCTGCGCCTGCGCAGTACGGGGCGGACACTATCTGATAGGAGGACACTATATGTCAGAACACCGGCCTGTGTCTGCACTCCAAGCCTCGTTTTCGATCCACGCACATGGCCGTGTCTCTCACTCCACCACACAGGGACAATGCGAACGCTGTGGAGATACAGCACAGCTCAGCCATCCGCCCGGACATGTCCCCCCTCCTCCTACGGATATTCTTGTCAGTATCTGACTGATCTCCCCCTTTTCACCAGACTGCAGTCACTACTTGCCAGGAACACTAAATTACATCAGACTGTGTTTGTGCTCAGCCATCTGCACCCTTTCCTGCCTGGACCTGATTGTATATCAGCTACACTGCTGCCAGCTACAGTCCCACATCATCATCTCCTCAGCCCTGATCATGTTCCTGCACACGACTCCTCTTTATTTCATGTGAGTGGATACTGTGTTTGTAATAAAATTGTTTTATGATATATTCTCAGAGGTGCCTCTATTCCTTGTCGGATGTCGGATGTTGGAGTCATCGCCCAGACCGAGTTTTACAGATGGCTCCAGAATGGTGGCTTGGGATTGCTACCTGCTGAAGAGAACGTGGAAGGACTCCCGTTTGTCTTTGTCGTTGATGAAGCGTTTGGGCTGGGTGATCACCTGATGGGGCCATTCCCCATGAGGACCCTCACCCCGGACCAGAGGGTTTTTAACTACCGGCTGGCCAGAGCCAGAAGAGTGGTGGAGAATGCTTTCGGGATAATGGTGAGCCGGTTCTGCATATTCCTCCTATTCCGCCTATATACTGCAATAAAATGGCGGAATATAAAATCAATCACATCATTCTTGGATGCTACATATTACATAACTTTTTAGGAAAATGCATCAAACTATGTGGCCTCAGTTGGGACTGAGGCTGGCTTATTACCGGATCCAACACATCTGACGGCTCTTGAAGCTGGCCGTCCTGGCTCCCCCCCCCCCCAAGCGCCCGAGAAGTTTGCGAAAAGTATCTAGAGTACTTTGTGAGTAGGGGGGCCATTAATATGCCAGACAATGTTTAAGAAACATTTTAAAAATATTTTTTTTTGTTAAACTGAAATAATATTTCCTTTAATTTAATGCTTGTGTTTCTTTTAGCTGTCTCCTAGGTTCTCCAATGGCCTTTTATTTTTGGCCATTTTTTTCAATAGTGCAAACGTAATTTATTTGATAAATGAGATGACAATCTCTTCTTCAACAAACTATTATGTTGTGGGTCTGCTACACACAAACACACACCTTGTTTTTGTTGTTAATGTATGTAATGCATTGATGATAAAAAGATTCATCATTTTCAGCACCATGAATTAATTTTTGGGAGTCAAGGAAATGGCGTGATTGTGGCAAATTATAAAGCACTGTGGGAGTTAATTACTAAAGGAAAATCCACTTTGCACTCCGAGTGCACTGCAAAAGTGCACTTGAAACTGCACTTAAAGTGCACTTGTAGTGCAAAGTGGATTTGCCTTTAGTAAATAACCCCCATTGTCACTGTAAACACCAACTTAGTACCAAAACTGCTATTGAGCATTGAAAGAAGAAGCCACACATTGTTGATTTAAAGATTTTTTACTCTGTGCACATTCACATGTGCTTTAGAAAAGGGTTTTAGAACAAACCAACAACTTTTTGGAAAAACATTTTTGCGTTTGCCAGTACAAATAGCCTTTTTTGTGTTTAAACAGGCATGTTTAAAACCATAAAACAATACACAACTCAGGAACTTACAAAGTTCAACTTTGATAAATTGAAAGCAATATCAGACATTAGTATGTCCAAACTGTGTTGATATTGCCATCATCAGATGGGGTGATGTCAACCCTGTGAAAGCCAAATTTTGACGATGCACACAAACTGGGAGTCAAAATGGGGATTTCACTCCTGATCCCATGCCTAATGTCAACATGTGCTAGCTCCCATCATGGGGGATCAATGGACATGTTTCGGGGGTGCAACCCCTTCTTCTCAGCTACTTTAATTGTGAGGAAGGGGTTGCACCCACAAAACGCGTACCTTGATATCCCGTGATGGCAGATAGCACATTTTGACACACTGTGTGCATCTTCAAAATTTGGCTTTCAATAGACTTCAAACAGTTTTAAAATATTTATAAAATCTCAACAAATTGAAGAATTTTGGTGTGTTTTAGATTCTGCCTAAAACATCAATGATGTTTTTGAGTCTTTTTTTAACATCATTGATGTTTTCCTTGATCCTCTGTAAATCACGATTGCACACCATGATCTCCCTGATTCAAAAACACACCATGTATTAAAAATATGCAGGCATACTTTACCTGAAGCTGTGGTCTCAGACACTCACCTGTTGTGGTCACTATTTCACCAACTTCATAAACGTCTCCCTCCACATCCTCTGGTTGTGTTGGTGGTATTTCCCCTTCTTTAGGAGGTTTTGGGTCCCTGGTGTCCTCAGATGTCCCAAGTCTTTTCTCCCCTATGTGAAAAAAGGTATACTTAGCACACAGATATTTGAGGGCAGCAATAGGAATTTGAAACATTGCTTGGAAGTGTTGTACAGTTGTCTTTTGGCAGAGTTCCAAGCTGAAGACATTATTTTTTTCCCTTTCTCAAGCTGGAATACTTACCTTTTTTGTACAATTTTCACACATGGAGACACCCCTAGTATCCACTGGAGCACCTGTGTGGGACACCCTAAAAAGTTTGTTCTGGTGTCCCGCACTAGTGCTCCTGCGTCCAGATGTGTAAACAGCTGCTGAGTGTCCTCTCCTCACACTGAATCAATGTTGCATTTCATTCTGGTTACAAACCAATCTAGACAACAATGTACTAAACTTCTTTTAATACAAATAGGCATGAACAAATGTAGTTAACCTGGATCTGCCCCAAACATCGTATTAGTAGACGAAAGAATGATGTTTACTATGAACGAATACTGTGCCCACGAACCTGAAAGTTGCCATTTTAAACTGTGCAACAGTAAAGAAAAGCACATGGAGCAGCATGCAAGTAATAATAATAATAATAATAATAATAATAGGAACACAGGACAAAAACTTACTTGACAACAACTTACTTTTTTGAAGAACTCTCTTGATCTTTCTGTACTGATCGTGCTCCCTCAATTTCAGGTCTGACCATCGCTTCCTCAGTTGATCCTTGGATCGCCGTACCCCAAAATTCTGGCGCAGACTCTTCACAACTTTAGCCATGATCTTGGCCTTTCTCACATTAGGATTTAGGTAGGGTCCATACTTCCCATCATAGTCGGCCATCTTCAAGATGTCCACCATCTCCACCAACGCCCTGGGGACATATTTGAGGCATTAAATCTCCTCCGGGATTGGGACGTTCGTGGCTCTGGGCTTTCGTTGTTGCTGCTGCTGTATGCATGCACTTGCTCTGTCTCCGCCATGTGCTCTCCCACTGCGCCGAAAGACAAGGGGCAGGGAATAGACTAGAAAGAACGTTAGGGACTGGCAGAGTTTCACGCATGCGCAGTGTATATAAAGCGTCACTAGCGTGTGTTGTACGTAAGATCTGTGAGCAGAGAAAGGAGTATCGGAAGCGCCGATCGTTAGAACGAAGGTACAATTTGAACTTGGGGCATCAGTGGTCTATACTGCTTATAAATTTTTATCTAAAATGTGTCTATACGTGAATCACACGTGAAAATAAAAATAGTGGCGCTCCCTCAATATCTATATCACCCTTATAGTGACTATTCCTGAAACTCGTGAACACCTCTTTTAAGTGTACACCAATAATAAAAAAATTTATATATACAAATTATATAGACAAATTATATAAATAGAAATATGGTGAACATCAAGTGTAAAAAAAATATTTTTACAAGCTGTGATATATTATCAATGCTGTAGGGAAAATATTTTGACAATGAAAAAAAATTGTATATTTATAAAAAATATTAAAATAATAATAAAATAATAATATAAAAATAGTAATGTGTGCACTATAACAAAAATGAAAATAAGTGACCCCGTGATAGGGTAAAGTTCATTTCAAACTTTGTGTCTTAAATTCAAATAAAGTGTGCAAGATCTTCTTTCCAATAACTTCCACCACACCCTGGTGTTTCGTGAAACCGCTCCCAATGAAAATTCACTCACCAGCTCCAAGTGCCCGCACTTGCGTGCAAGGCAAAAAAGCTTAATGGTTCCAGATCACCGGAATAAGGTCACCAAATGTATCCATCCAAAGGAAAATGAGGAATACGTTCCATATGTGGATAAACAAAATTGCTCCAAATAGTGTGATAACGTACAACCAGTTTATTTAACACACACTAAAAACAAATCAACCAGTGGTTGTTGGGAGTGAACCCCAATGGTCTCTGCACCCCAGACTATATATTGATACTCACTAGGGATTATTGGGAATAAGCCCTAGTGGAGTATACACCCCTGAATATACATGTCACCGTAGAGTATAAGGAGGGGAGGGGTGTAAGTGATACATGATTTTATGAGATTATAACTTATGGAAGACAAAAATGAGATATGAATTATACATATATGAACAGATAAGTTTAAATGATTACCAAATTCCAGCCATCTATAGTTAGTTATATGCACAATAACTTCCACCACACCCTGGTGTTTCGTGAAACCGCTCCCAAAGAAGATCTTGCACACTTTATTTGAATTTAAGACACAAAGTTTGAAATGAACTTTACCCTATCACGGGGTCACTTATTTTCATTTTTGTTATAGTGCACACATTACTATTATTATATTACTATTATATTATTATTTTAATATTTTTTATAAATATACACATTTTTTTCATTGTCAAAATGATATTTTCCCTACAGCATTGATAATATATCACAGCTTGTAAAAATAACTTTTTTACACTTGATGTTCACCATATTTCTATATATATAATTTGTATATATAAATTTTTTTATTATTGGTGTACACTTAAAAGAGGTGTTCACGAGTTTCAGGAATAGTCACTATAAGGGTGATATAGATATTGAGGGAGCGCCACTATTTTTATTTTCACGTGTGATTCACGTATAGACACGTTTTAGATAAAAATTTATATGGTTTAATAGATTTTCACAATGTGGCAGCTGTAGTGAGATACTTATACTAACATTTGTCATTCAATTTAGTTAGTTTTGACTCCGAGGCGCAGTGGTGGGTAACCAGGTATACGTGGGCTTTTGTACTTTGGAGACCAATTGATATTAGATTCTATACTGCTTATAGATTGAGGCCTGTATTGACACAAGATTAGGAGAGTTTAGCCTGACATTAGGGTTTGTCTTGTGTTGTGTCTTGCGGAGAAAATAGATGGCTTCAATGATCACAACTTCCTCCCCCTATTCATAGACAAGTACAGGGAGCTGCTCTGTCTGTGGCAGGTGAAACACCAGCATTATAATCATAAGCAAAAGAGGCAGGCAGCGCTGGAGAAACTGCTGGAGTTAGTGAAGCGGGTGGTCCCCATGGCAACCATCCCCTATTTAAAGCGGAGGTTCGCTGAAAAAAATAATATTAAAAGTCAGCAGCTACAAATACTGCAGCTGCTGACTTTTAATATACGGACACTTACCTGTCCAGGGAGCCCGCGATGTCGGCAGCCAAAGCCGATCCTTCCTTCAGCCTCTGCCGCCACCATCCTCGGTAAGGGAATAAGGAAGTGAAGCCATGCGGCTTCACTTCCTGGTTCCCTACTGCGCATGCGCGAGTCACGCTGCGTATCCTCTCAGGTCCCTGCTGTATTCTGTGTCTCACAGAATACAGCAGTGGAGGAGGACAGAGTAGGCGGTGGAGGTGGCGTAGGTCACCACAATCACCGTGGTGATCTATGCCAGGAAGTGGGAGCAAATACCTGTATCAGACAGGTATCTGCTCCCTCCTCCCCCCTGAAAGGTGCCAAATGTGACACCCCGGGGGTGGGGGGATCCAAAAAGTGGAAGTTTTTTTGGGTGGAACTCCACTTTAAAAGCCAAAATTGGTGGCCTGAGGAGCACTTATAATAGGAAGCACAATAAGGTCCAGGATTCCATGAGATCAGGAGCAGCAGCAGATGCCATTTATGTACCCAGGCTGTGGTACTATGAGAGACTGCGATTTCTGTGGGACCAGACTGAAGTCAGGCAATCACTCTCCACTCTTCCTTCCACCCCAGCTGAGGCTTCCGACATCCAACCTGGGCCTTCCAGGCAGAAAAAGAAGTGAAGGAGCCCAGCTTGTGTCAGGTATAGCATTGTTCAACATATTTCTGGTCGTAAAATTAATGATGTTAACTAGATTTTATTATTGATCACTAATTGCTGATTTAATAAAGTATTTTACATATCAACAGGCAGTAGTAGCCAAAAATGTTTGGGACAAGAAGGAAAAAAGCTGGACTCAAAATGATAGTCTTTTCTATTTGTTAACATTCAATTTGCAACAGTCATGAGCTGAAAATGGTGTGTGATTGATGAACAAATAACTAAAACTATGTTCTTTTTTCAATCACAGGAAAGCCTCAGCCAGGAGGAGGGTGTGGAATGTGGCAGCCAGGAAGAGGCTGTGGAATGTGGCAGCCAGGAGGTGGCGGGGCCCAGACAGAATCCCAGGTCCCTCCCCTCCTCCTTCCAACCAAAAGGCCCAGGAAGGGGAGTAATGTGCAGGAGGCAGTGCTTGGGCTGATTCGGGAGGCTAAGGCGGCCCTCAGAGCCACCCTCACTCCTCAAGAGGTCTTTGGCTGCATGTTTGCCAACAAAATGCAGGAAATGGAGGAGGGCCAACGCCTCTTGTGTGAGGAAATTATATATACGACCCTAAGTAAGGGGTTGAGGGGCCAACTCACAACCAAAACACACCTGTGTGAGTTGGACCATCCTCCTCCTCCTCCTCCACCCCCTGCCACGCCTACAACACCACAACCACAGCCTGGAAGCAAGCGGGGAAGGAAGAGTGGAAGTAAGACAAGAAAGTGATGGACTGGGTTCAGTCTGGTCTGACAAAAGACGCAGGCTGTTGTATGACCACAGCCTGGGGACATATATGTTATCTGCTGCAGTTCCTGATATCTTGCAGTCCGGGACCGGATTGTGCTCATATATTATATGGACTCCTCAGGCTACCAATTTTGTGTGTAAAATAGTTGATGTGTGCCCTGGGGTACAAAGGATTCGCCAATTTCACAAGTTTCTCCAGCGTTGCCTTCCTCTTTATTTTATTATGACCCATAATAAATGTCTATTTTGTATTCACAAATACTTGTCCATGTGTTTTACTTCAAAAGGACAGTTTGTTTGTGAGTAGGCAGGTACATTTCCAAAATACAAGATCAAATTAACAAGGGACACCAACACCAAACAACCTCCTTGAGGTTAAAAAAATTCTAGATAATAATGGTGTTGTGGTAACTTGACAAACAAAACTAAAAACAATATTATGGAGAGAACTAGAAATAAAAAAGGAGATCTTGATTAAAAAAAACAAAAACTATAAACAAAAATGATATACATTATTATGGAGATCTGACGAAAACCAAAAAATTAAATATTCAGGAGATCACAAGAAATAGTAAAGAAATAAATTTTTTCAGAACGCTGTGTGAATATCAGCACCAAAGGCAGGGTGCCTTTTGCCAATCATGGCTCAGGGGGACTAAGTCCATGCCCCACACTACATAAGGCCGCCTGCACGTCGACCTCATGTAGTGTGTCGTGACCGTGGATGGAGAGAGAATGTCATTTAGATTGAGCAGGCAAGCAGGCAGATTATTCAGTTAGCTACAGTGTATTTAATATATATATATATATATATATATATATATATATATATATATATATATATATATATATATATATAGTCGTGTGTGTGTATATATATATATATATATATATATATATATACACACACATACACACACATACACACACACACACGTCAGGTCACCTGAGACCAGGTGACAGATGCAATCTGTGGGAGTCAGGAGTTGCACCGCTAAGGTAGTGGACCCTAGGACTGACTGCTACAGATTGAACCCTGGGAGATTCAGGAAGCTGGTCTACTGGATCACTAACACAGATCCCACTGGGAGCTAGAGCTTAGATTCCCCAGGGCGCGGAGTCTAAGAGCCAGCAGGTGTTCACCAGAGCCTCTAGTGGTGAGGATGGACTGCGCTGCAGTCTGGCTCCAGGTGGCGGCCCCCAGTGTCTCACAGCTCATGCTCACGGTAGACTACAGGGGAAGAGGAAGGAGGCTGGAACAACAAGGATAGTAAAGGGATAAGCCAAATGTCGGGGTGACTAGCAGACAAGGATAAACATAACACGCCAAAGGTCAGAGTCACAAGCAGACAGGGATAGTCGAGAACAGGCCAAGGTCGGTAACTGGAATCAGACATAGAAAACACAGCAAGTACACACAAAATCTAACACACAATGGTTGATCAGCAAGGTTGGCTTGCAATGCACAGGTTAATATAGTGTTCCTAATTAGAGACCGGAGTGGAGCTATGCTGAGGGAATATTATTTAAACAGTCAGGTGAGGGTGGCTGGCCTCTAAAGGTGAACACAGAAGGAAAGGTGAGCTGACAGACACACATTACTGCATAACCATGACAATATATATTCACTGTATCCAGTTTAGCTATATCTCACTGCAGTCTGCTCCTGGTGTACTGTTTCTAAAATACTTCAGGCAGGCAGGTGATTCAGTTAGCTGCAGTGTATTTAATAATATATATATATATATATATATATATATATATACACACACACATATACACACACACACACACAACTCTCGTATATATATATATATATATATATATCCACTGTATCTAGTTTAGCTATATCTGACTGCAGGCCTTTCCTGGTGTACTGTTTCTAATATACTTCAGGCGGTGTACACAGTATACAGTGCTGTGCACCCATAGTGCAGTAGCTCATACTTTTCTGGTGGTCAATACAGTACACCCATAGTTGTTATTAAACTTCTGTTGGTGTACACAGTACCGTGCACCCCTAGTGCAGTTGCTACTACTTTCCTGGTGGTGTACACAATACATACAGTGTACCCAGAGTTGTTATTATACTTCTGTTGGAGTACACAGTACCGTGCACCCCTAGTGCAGTTGCTACTACTTTCCTGGTGGTGTACACAGTACACAATACAGTGTAGTGTTTTTTTGCTAAACAAAATTTACAGCATGTCCGGAACGCCACCAAGGAGAGGCAGACGCTTACAGGCCACTAAAAGAGGGCAAGCAGGCTCTATGTCTACAGTCGACAGTGCTGGTCGTGGACACGGCGCATCCTCAGCACGTGGCCATGGGGCACGCTTGTCCTTTTTTCCTGCAGCTGGTCGTGTTATTGAGCCACAACATGCAGGAGAGTTGGTGGAATGGATAACAAAGCCATCCTCATCCTCGTCATCCTCTGTCACCCAGGCTCATAGTAGTTTGTCTGCCAATGCAGCTGCCAAAGCGGCCTATTCCTTCTGCTCCATGTCAACAGTCACTCCTCCCCTAGCCCCACCATCATGCACACAGGAGTCCCCCGAACAATTCGTCCACAGTGTCGGGTACATGCTGCAGGAGGATTCGCAGCGATTTGAAGGCTCCAATGATGGTACCCAGGTTGAGGAAGGGAGCAACGTGAACCATAGAGAGGGGGGTGCCCAAGAAGGTCAAGAAACTGGCAATCATGTTCCCCCAGCTGCAGCATACTGCCAAGTTTGCTCCAGTGATGAGGAGGAAGGGGATGATGAGGTCACTGACTTAACTTGGGTGCCTGATAGAAGAGAGGAGGAGGAGGAAGATGAGCAGGCACATCTCCAATGAGGAAGGATGCCCTCCAGGGAGCAGCTTAAGGGCAGCCACCCTATTGCATCACACCGCAGAGCTAAGCAGGTGCAGGGTGCTGCTGACTCCCTGCATATTTTGAAAAGTTCTTTGGTGTCGGCCTTTTTTGACACGTGTGCAGCAGATTGCACTGTTGCTGTTTGCAACATATGTCTGAAGCATATCAAGCATGGCCAAAACAGCAGCCCCTTTGGCACCACATGCTTGACCAGACATATGACAACATCCCATGCAGTCCATTGGCAGCAGCGCTTAAAAGACCCACATCAAAGAGCAAGGCAGACCTCTCCTTGCTCCTCATCAGCTGGGATTTCCAACCCCTCTATACCTCCAGTCCTCTCAGAAACCTGCACTGAGAGGAATGAAGGTATAGAAATAGGTGTCCCAAGTACTTGCGGCCAATCTGCTAGCGGTACACCAACATCGGATTTTAGCAGGCAAATTTCCCTACCCCAGTTGCTAAACCATCGAAAGAAATTCGGTCCCAGCCATCCACATGCTCAGCATCTGAATGCTAGCTTGGCCAAATTGCTAGCACTGCAACTGCTGCCTTTTCAGCTGGTAGACTCTGCCCCCTTTCGTGAATTTGTGGAATGTGCGGTACCTCAGCGGCAGGTTCCCAAACACCATTTCTTTTCACGGAAGGCCATTCCGGCTCTCTACCAGTATGTGGAAGGCAATGTCTTGGCCTCGTTGGACAGGGCGGTCAGCACTAAGGTGCATATTACTGCTGACCCATGGTCCAGCGGGCATGGACAGGGACGTTAACTTTCTTTCATGGCGCACTGGGTAACTCTACTGGCAGCTGGGAAGGATGCAGGACAGAGTTCAGTATTGTTGGAGCTTGTTCTGCCACCACACCTCCAAAATGCTAGTGGTGATTCTCCTCTGAACCAGCGGTACTCCGTAGGCGTTCAAGGGGCTACGCAAGCACTCAGGCAAAAAGATGCCATGCGGTGCTTGAGTTGGTCTGCTTAGGGGACAGGAGCCACATTGGGGCAGGGATTCTGTCAGCTCTGCAATGGTTGTATGCGACAATGGCACCAACCTCCTCTCCGTCCTCTGACAGGGACACTTGACCCATGTTCCCTGTTTGGCTCACGTCCTGAATTTGGTGGTGCAGCGGTTCTTGAGCAGGTACCCTGGCTTACAGGATCTCCTGAATCAGGCCAGAAAAGTCTGTGGTAATTTCCGCCAGTCATACAATGCCAGTGCTCGGCTGGCTGACATTCAAAGAGAATGCAACCTGCCCAAGAACCGCCTCATTTGTGACATGCCCACCAGGTGGAACTCAACGTTGGCAATGCTACAGTGGCTGCACATGCTGCAGAGGGCCATCAATGAGTACCTGTGTGAGTATGACACCAGGACAGGGTCAGGGGAGCTTGTTTTTTTTTTTGCCATGCCAGTGGCTACTGATCAAGGATGCATGCACTGTCCTGTTACCATTTGAGGAGGCCACAAGGATGGTGAGCAGTGACAGTGCATGCATCAGTGATACTGTCTCTCTTGTCTTCCTGTTGGAGCACACACTTCGTGGAATAATGGACAGGGCACTTGAGGCAGAACAGCGGGAGGAAGAGGAGGACTTCCTTACCCTCAAGGCCCCCTTTATCCAGATACTAATATTCCTGCTGGCCCGTCGATCACACAGGAAGAGGATGAAGGAGGATGTCAGTATGGAGGTGGTGGATAACATTCAGCATCAGCAGCAGTCTTCAAGGGATCGTTTGCAGTCCCCAGAAACCCATGGAGTTGTACGTGGCTGGGAGAAAGTCTTTGAGGATCATGTGATCCTTAGTGACCCAGAGGACTCAGGATCGAATGCCTCTGCAAACCTACGCTGCATGGCCTCACTGATCCTGCAAAGCCTGCAAAAGGACCCTAGGAGTTGTGGTATCAAGGAGAGGAATCATTACTGGCTGGCAACCCTTTTTGATCCACGTTACAAGAGTAAGGTTGCAGAACTTATCCAGCCTACGCAGAGGGAGCAGAGGATGTAACATCTTCGGGAGGCCTTGCAGAAAGGTTTTGCAATGCGTTTCCACAGCCTGGGAGGTTATAATTTCCTGGTGCTGGACAACGTGTTGCTGAGGCTTTGTTCAGTCACAGAAAGAGCGGTGGAGAAGATGGCCAGCTGACCGATGCCTTCAGGCAATTCTTCAGTCCTCAGTGCCCAGGTTTGATCGGTTCCAGCAACCATCGCCAGCGTCTGAATTACATGGTGCAGAAATATCTAGGGGCAAGATCAGACTTGGAGACCTTTCCACCAGAACATCCACTGAGTTACTGGGTCTTGAGGATGGAACACTGGCCAGAGCTTGGTCAATATGTAATTGAGCTACTGGCCTGTCCTGCATCCAGTGTTCTTTCTGAATGCACATTCAGTGCTGCTGGAGGCTTTGTAACCGATCACAGAGTGTGCCTGTCCACAGACTCTGTTGATCGGCTCACATTCATAAAAATGAATCAGTCTTGGATCACCAGCTACCAAGCACCTGATGCTGATTTAACCGAATAATTTTTCTATGGATGTGGAATCCCTTGAAGACTGCATATGCTGAGTGACTATCCTATTATGCTGAGTGACTATCCTATTCCTCCTCAATTTTCATGATGATAGCTTCTAAGAATATTTTCAGTTCAGGGCACCACCACCACTACCTAAGGCCCAATTTTTCTGCTTTAACAGGGGCACGTAATTACAATTTTTGATCAAATATTTAACAGCAGGGCTCATTCCATGCGCTCAACAAGAGTATCTGTGAGGGGTTACAGTGTTGTGGCACCACCACCACTGCCTAAGGCTCATTTTTTCTGCCCCTGTTTAAAAGGGGCGTTTAATTACAATTTTTGATCAAATATTTCACAGCAGGGCTGTTCCTGTGCTCAACAAAAGTATCTGTCAGGCTTTACAGTGTTGTGCCAACACCACCACCGCCTAAGGCCCAATTTTTCTGCCCCTGTTTAACAGGGGCATGTAATTACAATTCTTGATAACATATTTCATAGCAGGGCCCATTCTAGCACCCACCAAGAGTAACTATGATGGCTTACAGTGTTCTGGTACCACCAACACCTAAGGCCCAATTTTCCGCAGAGTGTATAGGGCAGGCTGTATAGTATATACAGGCGGTCCCCTATTTTTAAACATCTGACTTACAAACGACTCCTACTTAGAAACAGAGGGAGACAACAGGAAGTGAGAGGAAATCTACCCCTAGGAAGGAAAATTCTGTCCTGTAATGCCATGTACACATGAGCGGATTTTCCATCAGAAAAATCTTGGATGGTTTTTCCTACACAATTCCGCTCAAGCTTGGCTTGCATACACACGGTAACACAAAAGTTTGCTGAACTTTCGACCGCCAAGAACGCGGTGATGTACAACACTACGACGAGCCAAGAAAATGAAGTTCAATGCTTCCGAGCATGCATCGAATTGTTTCTGAGCATGCATAGGGATTTTGCGCGTCGGAATTGCTACAGACGATCGGAACTTTTTCTGACCGAAAAAGCGAGAACATGCTCTCAATCTTTTGCTGGCTAGAATTCGGCCAGCAAAAGTCCGATGGAGCATACACACGGTCGCATTTTCTTTTGCTGGCCGAATTTCCGAACGTGTGTACGCGGCATAAGAGTTAATATGGGAAAAAGGTGTCTCCTCACTGATGCTTTATTACCAATCCTTGTTTCCCTAATAACCCAAAATTTTCAAAATCCAGTTGTCATTGGGACAGAACGTGAGGTGAAATCTTCTGAACAAGGGCACAGACAGCAAAAAAAATGTTACAGGGGTGATGATAAACCTTTCCTATGTTATCCAAAAAGCTTAAAATAGATTTTTTGGCTGGAGCTACACTTACAAAATGTACCTGTACCAAATTACAAACAGATTCAACTTAAGAACAAACCTACAGTCCCTATCTTGTTTGTAACCCGGGGACCGCCTGTATACTGCTGCTGTTCAGAGTATATAGGGCCTGGGGGCCCCACGCCTTTTTTTTTTTAAATCTATGTGCGCGGTTCACCTTAATATCCATACCAGACCAAAAGGGCTTGGTAATGGGCTGGGGGGAGGGGACAACATTACATTACAGCCGCAAGCAGTTTTAAATTACTTTTTTTCCTTAAGAAATGTCATTTTGTGCGAGGACTGTTCTAAACACTGGAAAAAATGTGCCACTTTACAGGCATACTATAGACACCCCCCAGGCACGATATTTAAAGGAATATTACACTTTTATTGTTTCACTTTAAGCATTAAACACTTTTTATGACAATAACTTGCATATTAGACTTTAAAATTAGCACTTTTGATTTTTCGCGTTCGAGTCCCATAGACTTTAACGGGGTTCGCGAGTTCGCACAAGTTTTTAGTCTGTTCGCATGTTCTGCTGGGAACCGAACCGGGGGGGTGTTCGGCTCATACCTACTGCTTATATGGGAAAACTGCCACTTGCTTTAGAGGTCCCACCACAGCGCAGAAAATCCTTTGTTATTACATTCTGCTACTGCTCTTGAGTATGTGTAAGTCTTTTTCACAGATTAGCCACATAGAGAGGCTCGAAATCCAAAGAGCACCTTAAGACTTTCTAGGGACATACATTACGCATCTAATTTCCTCACTACCTGTCATATTTTTGGAGACCCTGGAGCACCAGGACAGTGGAAACACCCACAAAACAACCGCATTTTTGGAAACATAGTGAGTCTTTTAGAAATGTCCTTTTTTGCCACACATTTTTGGAAAACGTGGAAAGAAAATTAAGTAGTATTCTTTTTTTTTTTTTTTTTTTAACACAAAGTTGTCAATTAAGAAGATATTTATAACACGCAGCATATGCATGCTTAGAATTACACCTCAAAACACATTCTGCTTCTTCTCCTGAGTATGGCGCTACCACAGGTGTGAAACTTCGACATGTGTGATTCATTTCATTATGAATCAAATTTCAGATGAAATTTTAATTATTCAGAGATTTGTCCAAAGACAACCTCTGGATATGATGCTGAGCATGTGCACTCAACTTCTTTGGTTGACCATGGCGAGGCCTGTTCTGAGTGGAACCTGTCCTTTTAAACCGCTGTATGGTCTTGGCCACTGTGCTGCAGCTCAGTTTCAGGGTCTTGGAAATTTTCCTATAGCCTAGGCCATCTTTATGTACAGCAACACAGCAACTTGTGTCTTTTTTCAACCTCACCTACTATGTAACTATGTAACTATGTAACAATTCTTATTTTCAGATACTCAGAGAGTTCTTTGACATGAGGTGCCATGTTAAACTTCCAGTGACCAGTATGAGAGAAGAACAGCGATAGCACCAAATTTAACACACCTGCTCCCCATTCACACCTGAGACTTTGTAATACTAACGAGTCACATGACACCGGGAAGGGAAAATGGCTAATTGGGCCCAATTTGGACATTTTCACTTAGGGGACAGCACATTTACACTGTTATACAAGCTGCACACTCACTACTTGTAGCAAAGTGTCATTTCTTCAGTGTTGTCACATGAAAAGATATAATAAAATAATTACAAAAATGTGAGGGGTGTACTCACTTTTGTGAGGTACTGTATCAGAATGTTAGAATTTCTATTTCTAGAATATATATGTAAAATAATATAGTGCAGTGCTAAAGTAACATCATCAAATAAGAACAAAAAATTAATTGAAAAAGTTCATAAGCAGTCATGAGAATATGCAAATACATTTCCCAATAAAGTGACAATGTGCATTCATGAAGATTAGAAATTCCGTGCCAAAAAGTGTGACCTCCACCATAGGATACTCTGTGCTGCTCACCTCCACACCAGGACCCCTGAATCAACAAAGGGTCATAAAAGCTTTCCCCGAAGGGCAAAATCCTGGAGGATATCGATACACCTCATCTGAATGCAGATCACACGGATCACCACACAGGCTCATAGGTAAGGGATCACAGCATCAAATCATCAGTGTCCTGATATATTCAAATAAAACAGGAAACATCTAGTGCTCTCTGCTAGCATATATTTAATAAAATAAAAGAGTCACACTTACATAAAGGCACTACCATTAAGTGCCAGCCAACAAGCACTCTGTTACATAAAATCACATGGAATCATGACTCTCTCTCTATATTTATATTTATATATATATATATATATATATATATATATATATATATATAATTTTAATACACTGCCTGCACTGACGGTATATATAGTCTGCACTGATACGCGTGCAAAAAGGGAGCTACGTCACCCGTGACCATCTCCTATGCTGATTCCATGTGATTTTATATAACAGAGTGCTTGCTCAGTTTTAGGGTCTTGGCAAACTTCGTGTAGCCTAGGCCATCTTTATGTAGAGTAACAATTCTTTTTTTCAGATCCTCAGAGAGTTCTTTGCCATGGGGTGCCATGTTGAACTTACAGTGACCAGTATGAGAGAGCGATAACACCAAATTTAACAAAGCTGCTCCCCATTCACACCTGAGACCTTGTAACACTAACGAGTCACATGACACCGGGGGAGGGAAAATGGCTAATTGGGCCCAATTTGGACATTTTCACTAATGCCGCGTACCCACGACTAGACTTTCAGGCAGACTAGGTCCAACGGTCTTCCCGATGGAGTTTCTGAACGAATGGACTTACCCACACATGATCGGACTTTCTGGTAGACTAGGTCCAAAGGTTTTCCCGACGGACTTTCGGCGGAGTTACGGCGGACTTCCAAATGAACGGACTTGCCCACAGTCACGTTACAGCATGTCCCAGGACTGTGATGTCCTAAGGGGTGGGGTCACCGGGTGACATCACCCGGTGACCACGCCCCATGCCTATATAAGTCGTTGCGCACCGTGCACACAGCATTACAGCGGGCGGGAGCGTCGTGTCAACTTGGGAAGAAAAGAAGAGGGAACAAGACAATGGAGAAGACTGGGCCAACGCTAGCAAGAGAGCGGCAAAAGAGCAGAAGATAGCAGAGGAGCCTGACAGAAGAACTAGAGAGCGGGAGAAGAACCAGAGAGCGGGAGAAGAACCGGACACCGAGAGAAGAGGCCGGAGAGAGCGGAGAAGTCGGAAGAGACCCCCGAAGTCGGAAAAAGACCCCCGGAGCTGCCTAATAAATTATTTTAAAAACCTGTCTAGTGTGTTTTTTTATTGACAATTTTTTCCCCAGGTGAATGGGTAGGGGTATGATGTACCCCATACTCATTCACTTAGGGTGGGGGGCTTGGATCTGGGGGGCACCTTATTAAAGGGGGCTCCCGGATTCCGATAAGCCCCCCGCCTGCAGACCCCGACAACCAACAGCCAGGGTTGTCTGGAAGAGGCCCTTGTCCTCATCAACATGGGGACAAGGTGCTTTGGGATGATGGGCCGCAGGGCGACCCCCTTCCCCAAAGCACCCTCCCCCCATGTTGAAGGCATGCGGCCTGGTACGGTGCAGGGGGGGGGGGCGCTCGCTCCTCCCAACCACCTTTCCTGACTGGCTGGGCTGTGTGCTCGGATAAGGGTCTGGTATGGATTTTGGAGGGACCCCCACGCTGTTTTATCGGCGTAGGGGATCCCCCTTAAAATCCATACCAGACCTAAGGGACATTGTCACCTCCCTCTCGCTCTCACTGCAATAGGAAAATGTGTTTTTCCTATTGCAGCGAGCGCGAGATGTAGAGTACCCTGATGCCAAGAACCAGAGTGATAGGATCGCGCTGGAAACATTCTTGCGGGCAGGTGCTGTAGCTGTCCTTGTGTCGTATTTGGTCCGTCGGACCAGCATACAGACGAACGGATTTCCTGATAGGAACTGGTTCCGGTGGAGTTCTGGCGGGAAGATTTGAAACATGTTTCAAATCTAAAGTCCGTCTGATTTTCGACCAAAAAGGTCCGTTGGAAGTCCGATGAAGCCCGCACGCGGTCGGATTGTCCGACAGATTCGTTCCGGCGGACAAGTTCAGTCGGAAAGTGTACCCGTGTGTACAGGGCATTAGGTATGTACTCACTTTTGTTGCCAGCGGTTTAGACATTAATGGCTGTGTGTTTGAGTTATTTTGAGGGGACAGCAAATTTACACTGTTATCCAAAGCTGTACACTCACTACTTTAGATTGTAGCAAAGTGTCATCTCTTCAGTGTTGTCACATGAAAAGATATAATAAAATATTTACAAAAATGTGAGGGGTGTACTCACTTTTGTGAGATACTATATATACAGTCTAATATATATATATATATATATATATATATACGGCTTTTGGTCGTCTGGTAGGTATGGCAAGAAAAGGGGCCATACCCAAGATAAGTAATGGATGATTGTGGAGGAGAATTTGCTGAGAAGTGCTGTAAAAAGGGGAATGGGAGGGAGGGTATCGTGCACTGAAACTGACAAAGAGGAAGGGGAAGTGGTCTGCTTAAATACCCTCCGGGCTCCTCCCATAAATTCAGGCCAGCACACTGGCCTTCTAACTTATGGTCGTGGCCCTAAGACCGAGACAAATGTGGATCACATAAACATGCGACAAGACTCACAACATAAATAGACCAGAGGTGTGGCTTTTGGTCGTCTGGTAGGTATGGCAAGAAAAGGGGCCAAAAATAACCAGGTAGGGAAGTATCTTTATTGCCTCTAACCTCATTGAGTGAGCTTGGAGAAAGGGCCATCTTGAGGGAATATATATATCTGGTAAAGCAGGCAGACTTTCACCTGCCTAGCTTCTTGGTCACATGGTCTGGTACTCCGTGCTGAGATGTGGCTGAGGCTGCGCCGATCCAAAGGAATATCCAGAATACCGCCCGGGGTCTAGGCCTAAGTTGACCAGTAGGACCCAAACATGTTTAATAAACTGATTTCCACTCAGAGGGTTGACCTGAAAAGGCAGTAACGGGCTGGAGACTGGCTGGCTGGGTAGATGAAAGAGCAGACGGTCAAAAGATCGTTGCTGGGCACCAGGCGTTGCTGGTTCGAAAGAAGTTTTTATCCACTCCGGGTCCGGTTTGTTGCGTTTTCCGTAAGATAAAGGACATAGTGGCTTGGATACCGGCCAGGTACAGCCTGATAGGGGTATGAGGGAGAGCCAGCTGTGTGTGGCAATAAGATATAAAGGCTAGGACATGAGTGACGTCATCTACTGTGGTTCCAGGACAAGTGGCAAGGAACCTACGGTAGGTGTTCCAGGCCATGGGATAAGCCTTAGTGTGTTGCTAGACAGTGAGTGGTTGATGAGCCGGGTTGCATTGGCAAGGTGTGGCTTCAATCCATTGTTAGTTGAGACCAAGGTGGGATAGGAGTGGATGATGGGTCGGCTCCGGGTTCCTGCTGGAAGAATGAGACAAAATTGGAGCGGGACAGTGCATCGGCTGCGGTATTGCACTTGCCAGGGATATGCTTACAGTAACTGTTAAATTTGGTGATGTAGTGATAATTGCAGCAGACTGCGCAGGAAGGACATGATGGGGAGCGACTTGGATCTACCCTTATTAATGATGTCAGCTGTAACCTGGTTGTCTGTGGTGAAGAGCTCTGTCTGATCTGTCCACGTGTGGCCCCAGACTTGGGATGCTGCCACGATGGGGTACAGCTCAAACAATGACGAAGATCGAGGGAAACCAGGAATCAGGCAGATTTCCGGGGGCCAAGGTCTGGCAAACCAGTGATGGCCAAAAATTGCAGCAAAGCCAGTGGAGGCTGCAGCATCTGTGACTACCTGAGGCGACTGAGCTGATACTGAGGGAAAAACATTGATATGTCGTTCCAGTTGAAGAGGAACTCGTCCCACATAGCCAAGTCTGCTATTGCTGCTGGGTCTAGTCTGAGGACTTGGTCGGGTCCTGCACTCGGGCAAGAAAGACTAAGAGCTTTGAGATGAACGACCACCCCTGAGGAATTGTTCTCATAGCGAAATTGAGCATCCCTATCAAGGACTGCAGCTGTCTTTTAGTACATTCCTGTGACCAGGTAAACTCCTGAATGACCAACCTAACACAAGCTAATTTGTCAGAAGGCAGGCTAGGCTGCATGGCGTGCGTATCCAGGACGATGCCTGAGAAACTTATGAAATGTGTTGGGCCTTCCACTATGTGTTCATTGAGATTGTTGAAGACCTCCTATAGCTGTTTGATCTACCGGGGGGGGGGTATGTCTAGGTGGTAAGATGCGTGTATTTGTAGCAATTGCAAGGAGTTTGTACTGAATGCATATTTTACAGATATTGCAAAATGGGTATATGCCAAGATGCGTGTTTTTTGTAGCAAATGCAAGAAGTTATGATGAGATGCGTGTCTTGCAGCGATTGCAAGGAGTTACGATGAGATGCGTGTCTTGCAGCGATTGCAAGGAGTTACGATGAGATGCGTGTCTTGCAGCGATTGCAAGGAGTTACGATGAGATGCGTGTCTTGCAGCGATTGCAAGGAGTTACGATGAGATGCGTGTCTTGCAGCGATTGCAAGGAGTTATGATGAGATGCATGTCTTGCAGCGATTGCAAGGAGTTATGATGAGATGCGTGTCTTGCAGCGATTGCAAGGAGTTATGATGAGATGCGTATCTTGCAGCGATTGCAAGGAGTTATGATGAGATGCGTGTCTTGCAGCGATTGCAAGGAGCTATGATGAGATGCGTGTTCTTGCAGTGATTGCAAAATGGGTATATGCTGAGATGCGTGTATTTGCAGCAATTGCAAGGAGTTTGTACTGAGATGTATGTTTTGCAGAGATTGCAAAATGGGTATATGCTGAGATGCGTGTTTTTTGCAGCGATTGCAAGGAGTTATCATGAGATGCGTATATTGCAGCGATTGCAAGGAGTTTATACTGAGATGCATGTTGCAGCAATTGAAAAAATGGGTAAATGTTGAGATGCGTAATCTTGCAATGATTGCAAGGAGATTATACTGAGATGCATGTTTTTGCAGCGATTGCAAATGGGTAAATGTTGAGATGCGTAATCTTGCAATGATTGCAAGGGGATTATACTGAGATGCATGTTTTTGCAGCGATTGCAAATGGGTAAATGTTGAGATGCGTGTTCTTGCAGCGATTGCAAGGAGTTTATACTGAGATGCATGTTGCAGCGATTGCAAATGGGTATATGCTGAGATGCGTGTTTTGCAGCGATTGCAAGGAGTTATGATGAGATGCGTAGCTTGCAGCGATTGCAAGAAAGGTCACCTACTGATAGGCGAAAAAGAAAAGGATAGCAGAAATTGTATATGTAGGAAGGAACTGCAAAGTGGCATACGTAACGAATCGTAGATTTGTTATAGGGACTGTTACGTATTGGTGTGTGGGATACTTGTGACGCGAACCGTTGTGCCGCTTGTGCGACTAGGTTCGGAGTGGACTGTGATGCGTGTAGCTGCTGAGGTGATGTGAATCGGACAAAAAAATAAATAAAATAAATAATGAATTGTAGGGCATGGCAAGAACTACTACAAATTGGTGTGCAGGATAAGACCGATGCAAACCGTTGTGCCGCCGAGGCGACTAGGCTTGAATCCGACTGTGATTCGTATGACATGAAAGCAATACGAAACAGTCAGTAGAAAATTACATAAACAACGAACCATTTGTGGGGAACAACAGGGACTAATAAGAATCAGTGAGCGGGATGCATCCGATGCGAACCGTTGTGCTGCTGATGCGACTAGGTTCGAATCAGATTGTAGCAGGTATGCAATATGAATCGGTTGTAAAGAGATGGCACTGATACAAATCGGTTGTAAGATGTATGAAATGAATCCAATACAAATCGGTTGCAGCGTGTATACCACACCTTACTTCTAAAACCGAACACATACCAACCACCTAGCCCCCCAGGCTAATCAAAGTGCAGACAAGGCCCCATGTGGGTCTAATTACCACCTCAATCAGACACAGAACCCATGCAAATAATACATGCTGATCTCCAAATGGATGAGACGGCAACCCCATAGACAGTGAATCCTATGAGAAAATGAAGCCTGTATCGAGTGATATCAGAGAACAACCGACAATGGCTCTGAGGCTTGGATCTACGAACGAATCGTATGTTTGTGGATAGGATGACAAGCAAGGCAGAGCGAGCCTGCAAATCTAAGTTTGCAGGTATAGGAAACATATCCAATGGTAACATTGCATATGAACAAAAAGGTTTGAACCCTACCTGCAACAGCAAGCGAGAACCGCCGACGAAGACGCCGCAACCCACTTGTAATCGAACGCACAGACTTATGAACACAAGGAAAGCTGGGAAGAATCAGCACAGTGACATGTAGTATCGTGCACTGAAACTGACAAAGAGGAAGGGGAAGTGGTCTGCTTAAATACCCTCCGGGCTCCTCCCATAAATTCAGGCCAGCACACTGGCCTTCTAACATATATAAAAACAAATAAGAATTTTTTTCCTTATTCCTCTTCAGGCTTCCTATCACTATTGCTATGTAGACCACTGCCCGCGCAGACCACCATCGGCAACTAGGTAAGAGGCCGTCCGTCATTGGTAAGTATTGAAGAATGCTGCGTTTTGGCAGCCCTACCAGGTCAAGAGCTGCAAGTTCAAGGCATGGAAGAAGATCAAGTCATGCGTCAAGCAGAAGGTCCCACAGAAGCTGTTCAAGATCTTCATCCCGCCACCGAAGACATAGCCGCTCACGTCACAGCCGCTCACGCCACAGCCACTCCCGTCATAGTCGGTCACACCGCAGACGGTCACCTTCATCACACCGCCAGAGCCGCCACACCCGTCCTGCAGCAAACGCTTGCTGGGTATGCGACGCACCGGCCTTGCCAGATAAACTAGCCTGCCGCTCATGCTTCAATGAGGCAACAAAGGAAAAAGAATTAGACACAAGGGTGGCTACGGAGCTCATAAGAGAATCTGTACGAGAATCCTTAATGGAGACAACGGCACCACTAACGAATAGGCCTGCTCCCAGCACATCAGCAGCAGAATTCCGTCAGTCCCAGGCGTCAGAATCTTCCTCCTGAGATGAGGACCAGGAGATATCAGCAGGCTTTGATTTTTCCTTAGTTGAACCTTTTGCAAAATCAGTTAAGGAAGCGATCGGCTGGGAAGAAGATAAAGTGGAACCGCAGAAAGTTCGGAAATATTTCCCAAATTTAAGAAAAGATCCAGAACACTTCCCTTTTATAGGTGAACTGGAAGATCTAATTAAAGATGAGTGGGAAAGATCTGATAAGCGGTCCAGCCTCACCAACAGACTGGCAAAGATGTATCCTTTGAAAGAGTCTAAAGTCAATTCATTGCCCCCGTCGTCGACTCCTCCTTGATGCGTCTTGCACGGCATGTCACTCTGTCTATTGAGGATGCAGTTTCCTTTTGGGACGTTCTTGATCAGAAATTGGATCTAGAATTGAAAAAAGCATATTCCACGGCTGGGGGCACTTGCAGGCCAGCGATTACCATAGCAGCAGTAGCTAAAGCCATATCAGGATGGGCAACCCGGGTGGAGAAAGACGTTCAAGACGGCACTGAATTAGGGAAAATAATCCCCTCTCTTCAGGAAATCAAGTTGGCAGGTGACTTTGTGGCAGAAGCCTCAGTCGATATTATAAGGTCTTCAGCAAGAGCAATGCTAGCCTCAGTCACGGCAAGAAGGGCCTTGTGGCTAAAACCATGGATGGCCGATACTGCATCTAAAACAAACTGGTACAGAATCCCATACGATGGCTCAAACCTGTTCGGGTCTAAATTGGACACCGCCATCTCCAAGGTAACAGGAGGGAAGTCGGGATTAATTCCCTCGGACAGGAGACCCAAGGCCCAAAAGGGTCCATCCTACAGACGCAACCTTCCCAATAAATACAAGGAAGCTAGATCCTACCGCTCCGGTAGGGAGTTTAGAAGGGACTGGAAAAATGCAAGACCTTCCTTCCTGAGGATGCAGAAGTCCAAGACTACCCCGGCAGGGGAGCAACAGAAGTCCTTTTGAAGATTCGCCTGCCCACTCAGCACAGGTGGGCACCAGGCTCAAGAACTTCGTACAGATCTGGTCAAGTCATATAAAGGATCTGTGGACACTATCCACAATCAGATTTGGACACAAATGGAAATTTATGGGCAGACTCCCGGGAAATTACTTCCAATCAACCAGACTGCCATCTTCACTAAACAAAAGGAAGTTACTGATAAAATATGTAGTAGAATTGAAGCAAAAAGGAGTGATTTTGGAAGTTCCATCATGTCAAAAGGGGAGGGGTTTCTATTCCCCCTTATTTTTGGTAAAGAAGAAGACAGGAGACTTACGCCCTGTATTGGATTTAAAAAATCTCAACAGGAACATGAAAATAGAGGCTTTCAAAATGGAGAGCCTTCAGTCCATAATTCTGGCAGTGAACCTGGGCAACTGGATGCTATCAGTAGATTTATCAGATGCTTACCTACATATTCCGATTCATCCCGCCTTTCAAAAGTTCCTCCGATTCGCCATCAACAAATGTCACTTCCAGTTTCAGTGCCTCCCTTTCGGCATCTCTTCGGCTCCCAGGACATTCACCAAGGTCCTGCTACCCTTGGTTGCATTCCTCAGGGAAAAGGGTCTTCCAGTCCACCATTATTTGGACGACATCCTGCTCTTAGCAGAAAATCTGGAAACTTTGCTATGTCATCGGAAGATCCTACTCACGACTCTCCAGAACTTTGGTTGGCTAGTCAATTGGAAAAAGAGCAGTCTGCAACCCACGCAAAATATGGTATTTCTGGGAGCGGATCTAAACACCAAATTGAACAGGGTACAACTCCCTCAGAGAAAGTCCAGCCTCTAATACAGAAGATGCGGAGATTACTGTCAGCGAGGCATCTGCCAGCCAGGACCTGTTTGAGTGTACTAAGCTCCATGTCTGCAACTCTACCCATGGTGCAGTGGTCACAATGGCACATAAGAGTCCTGCAAAACTTCTTTTTAAGGCAGTGGGATGGAGTATCGATGCGTCAGACCATTCCCATTTCCAGACCAATGAAGCAATCGGTATGGTGGTGGACACACCCGAACAACCTCAGAAGAAACAGGCCGATAGTTCCTCCAGACCCAGAAATAGTCACTTCAGATGCCTGTCAGAGCGGTTGGGGAGCTCACTTTCAAGATCAAGCAGCTCAGGGCCGATGGCAGTTCCAGGTCCAGGGTATAGTATCGTATATACTAGAACTCAGGGCAGCTTTCCAGGCTCTCATGGCATTTGCACCAGCCCTGTGAGGGAAAAATGTGCTTATCCGGGATGGACAACAAGGTGGCAGTGTCCTATATCCAGAAGCAGGGGGATACCAAGAGTCTCACACTGATGGAGGAAGTCCGTCCTATCTTGGAATGGGCACAGGCACACCTAACAGACTTAAGGGCAATATATGTCCCTGCGGCACAGAACATGTTAGCCGATTATCTGAGCCGAGAGACTCTCTTGAACAACGAATGGTCCTTGAGCCTCCAGACCTTTTCCCTTCTTACAGAAACGTGGGGAATGCCAGAGGTCGACTTAGCAGCCACACCTGAGAATACAAAGTGTCTGAGGTTTCTGTCAAGAGCGTCGTTCCCATCAGCCAAGGGAATAGATTGTCTAATTCACCCATGGAACTTCAAGTTGGGGTACATATTCCCTCCAACCCAGTTAATTGCAAGATTCCTGTCCAGGCTTCGGAGATCTTTAACCACAGTAATCGCAGTAATCCCACTTTGGCCAAGAAGACCATGGTTCACGACCCTATTGCAACTCTTCAGCCTCCAATCCCTCTTCCGGTAACCCGGGATCTGCTATCTCAAGGCCAATTCTTACACCCAGCTCCGGAGAAGTTGCATCTGACGGCCTGGAAGTTGAAAGGGCTGGGTTAAGGGAACAAGGCTGTTGTCAGGAAGTAATATCAACCCTGATGCAAGCCAGGAAAAATACCGCCAACACCACCTATTAGGGATGAGCCGAACACGCCCCTGTTCGGTTCGCACCAGAACATGCGAACAGGAAAAAAGTTTGTTCGAACACGCGAACACCATTAAAGTCTATGGGACACGAACATGAATAATCAAAAGTGCTAATTTTAAAGGCTTATATGCAAGTTATTGTCATAAAAAGTGTTTGGGGACCTGGGTCCTGCCCCAGGGGACATGGATCAATGCAAAAAAAAGTTTTAAAACCGGCTGTTTTTTCAGGAGCAGTGATTTTAATAATGCTTAAAGTCAAACAATAAAAGTGTAATATCCCTTTAAATTTCGTAGCTGGGGGGTGTCTATAGTATGCCTGTAAAGGGGCGCATGTTTCCCATGTTTAGAACAGTCTGACAGCAAAATGACATTTCAAAGGAAAAAAAGTCATTTAAAACTACTTGCGGCTATTGCATTGCCGGTCCGACAATACACATAAAAGTTCCTTGATAAAATTGGCATGGGAATTCCCCACAGGGGAACCCTGAACCAAAATAAAAAAAAAAAAATGACGTGGGGGTCTCCCTAAATTCCATGCCAGGCCCTTCAGGTCTGGTATGGATATTAAGGGGAACCCTGGCCAAAATTTTAAAAAAAATGACGTGGGGGTCCCCCTAAATTCCATACCAGACCCTTCAGGTCTGGTATGGATATTAAGGGGAACCCCGCGCCAAAATTAAAAAAAAAAACGGCGTGGGATCCCCCCAAAAATCCATGCCAGACCCTTATCCGAGCATGCAACCTGGCAGGCCGCAGGAAAAGAGGGAGGATGAGAGAGCGCCCCCCCCTCCTGAACTGTACCAGGCCACATGCCCTCAACATTGGGAGGGTGCTTTGGGGTAGCCCCCCAAAACACCTTGTCCCCATGTTGATGAGGACAAGGGCCTCATCCCCACAACCCTGGCCGGTGGTTGTGGGGGTCTGCGGGCGGGGGGCTTATCGGAATCTGGAAGCCCCCTTTAACAAGGGGACCCCCAGATCCCGGCCCCCCCGTGTGAAATGGTAAGGGGGTACAAAAGTACCCCTACCATTTCACTAAGAAACTATCAAAAATGTTAAAAATGACAAGAGACAGTTTTTGACAATTCCTTTATTGAAATGCTTCTTCTTTCTTCTTTCTTCTATCTTCCTTCATCTTCATCTTCTTCTTCTTCTTCTTCTTCTTCTTCTTCTTCTTCTTCTTCTTCTTCTTATTCTTCTTCTTCTTCTGGTTCTTCTGGCTCTTCTGGTTCTTCCTCCGGTGTTCTCGTCCAGCATCTCTTCCGCGGCGTCTTCTATCTTCTTCTCCTCGGGCCGCTCCACACCCATGGCATGGGGGAAGGCTCCCGCTCTTCTCTTCATCTTCTTCTCTTCTTCATCTTCTTCTCTTCTTCTCTTCTTCTCTTCTTCATCTTCTTCTCTGGGCCGCTCCGCATCCATGCTGGCATGGTGGGAGGCTCCCGCTGTGTGAAGCGTCTCCTCTTCTGATGGTTCTTAAATAACGGGGACGGGGCCACCCGGTGACCCCGCCCCCTCTGACGCACGGTGAATTGACGGGACTTCCCTGTGATGTCACGGGGAATGCCACAGGGAAGTCCCGTCATGTTCCGTGCGTCAGAGGTGGGCGGGGTCACCGGGTGGCCCCGCCCCCCGTTATTTAAGAACCGTCAGAAGAGGAGACGCGTCACACAGCAGGAGACTCCCACCATGCCAGCATGGGTGCGGAGCGGCCCGGAGAAGAAGATGAAGAAGAGAAGAAAAGAAGAAGAGAAGAAGATGAAGAGAAGAGCGGGAGCCTCCCCCCATGCCATGGCTGCGGAGTGGCCCGAGGAGAAGAAGATAGAAGACGCCACGGAAGAGATGCTGGACGAGAACACCGGAGGAAGAACCAGAAGAGCCACAAGAACCAGAAGAAGAAGAAGATGAAGGAAGATAGAAGAAAGAAGAAAGAAGAAGCATTTAAATAAAGGAATTGTCAAAAACTGTCTCTTGTCATTTTTAACATTTTTGACAGTTTTTTAGTGAAATGGTAGGGTACCCCCTTACCATTTGACACAGGGGGGGCCGGGATCCGGGGTTCCCTTGTTAAAGGGGGCTTCCAGATTCCGATAAGCCCACCGCCCGCAGACCCCCACAACCACCGGCCAGGGTTGTGGGGATGAGGCCCTTGTCCTCATCAACATGGGGACAAGGTGTTTTGGGGGGCTACCCCAAAGCACCCTCCCAATGTTGAGGGCAGGTGGCCTGGTACGGTTCAGGGGGGGCGCTCTCTCGTCCCCCCCTCTTTTCCTGCGGCCTGCCAGGTTGCGTGCTCGGATATGGGTCTGGTATGGATTTTTGGGGGGACCCCGCGCCGTTTTTTCTTTATTTTGGCGCGGGGTTCCCCTTGAAACCCATACCAGACCTGAAGGGTCTGGTATGGAATTTAGGAGGACCCTCACGTCATTTTTTTTTTAAATTTTGGTTTGGGGTTCCCCTGTGGGGAATTCCCATGCCGTTTTTATCAATGAACTTTTATGTGTATTGTCGGACCGGCAATGCAATAGCCGCGAGTAGTTTTAAATGACTTTTTTCCTTTAAAATGTCATTTTGCTGTTAGACTGTTCTAAACATGGGAAACATGCGCCCCTTTACAGGCATACTATAGACACCCCCCAGCCACGAAATTTAAAGGAATATTACACTTTTATTGTTTGACTTTAAGCATTATTAAAATCACTGCTCCTGAAAAAACAGCCGTTTTTAAAACTTTTTTTTGCATTGATCCATGTCCCCTGGGGCAGGACCCAGGTCCCCAAACACTTTTTATGACAATAACTTGCATATAAGCGTTTAAAATTAGCACTTTTGATTTCTCTCATAGACTTTTAAAGGGTGTTCCGCGGCATTCGAATTTGCCGCGAACACCCCAAATTGTCCGCTGTTCGGCGAACTTGCGAACAGCCGATGTTTGAGTCGAACATGAGTTCAACTCGAACTCGAAGCTCATCCCTACTACCTGAACAAGAATTTGGAGCAAGTTCTTTTCCATGGCACAGCGGAAGGGATGGAACCCCATTTCTCCAGAACCTTCTCAAATTTTAGTTTCTCCAGTCAGGAATCGACAAAAGCTTAAGTTCAAGTACCCTTAAGGTACAAGTATTCGCTTTGTCGGCCAAAACAGGCACTAGATGGGCATTACATCCTCTGGTAATCCAATTCTTGAGAGCCTGTCTGAAAATCAAACCTCCCAAGAAACCAGCTTTTCCATCATGGGACCTCATAGTAGTCCTCGATACCTTCACCAATCCTCCTTTTACTCCATCTGAATCAATCTCACTGTGGGATCTAACTCTGAAACTGTCTTTTCTCATTGCAATTACATCAGCAAAGAGGGTATCTGAAATCCAAGCACTGATGGCATCGGAACCTTACTTAGTATTTTTCCCTGATCAAGTAGTACTAAGACCTTCAGACCACTTCATCCCGAAGGTAGCAACTTCCTTCCACTACAACCAAGACATTGTCTTACCATCCTTTACTAATGATTAGGGATGAGCTTCGTGTTCGAGTCAAACCCATGTTCGACTCGAACATTGTGTGTTCGCCTGTTCGCCGAATTGCGAACGATATGGGCCATTCGCGCCAAATTCGTGTGGCGCGAATGGAATTAAAAATTAAATAAAAATAAAATAAAAAATAAAAAATAAAATGAAAAATAAAAATAAACATGGGAAAAAACAATGAAAAATAGAAATAAAAATAAGTATAAAAATAAAACTAAATATAAAATTAAAATAAAAATAAGAAATAAAAATGAAACATAAAAATTAAAAATCAAAATAGAAATAGAAAATGGAAAAAAAAAAAACATTAAAAATGAGATTAAAAAGCACTGGGATACACATTATGAGGATGGGCTCAGGGGGGACATGAGGGAAGGGGGGGTAGGGGAGGGGTGGGGGGGAGGAAAGAGGGGGGTGAAGTTGTTATATAGAACGGTGGAGTTGCTATCTGGGTCCATGAGGGGACAGCGGTCCCTCAGGTGACTGGATAATATGACAGCAAAGGACCATGGGGGTATTTTTATGTTGTAAAAAACTTCTACATGGTTTGTATAGTGATGGGCAAGGTGTGTATATATATATAATAAGAAAGTGAAGAACGAATGTATGATTGGAAAGGGGAAGGGGGGGAAGGAAAGTGAACTACAACAAAGAATGTGTTTCTAATTCTTCATTGAGGCCCCCTGGCGAGAGAGTACCCAATGAATAGATCCAGTAGGCCTCCTGCTGACACAGGCGTTTGAAACGTTCCGCAGCAGGAAGACCTCTGGGCATGGCCTCGATGACCCAGACTCTGAGGCCCATGGTAGATTTTTGGTGTTCCTTCAAAAAAATGAAGAGGGACACTGTGTTTGTCCCAGCCCTTTTCTATGAAACGCCTGTGTTCGCCAAAACGCTGGCGTAGGGGGCGTATGGTCCTGCCCACATAAAAGAGACCACATGGGCAGGTCAGGCAGTACACCACGTATTCACTGGAGCAATTATAAAAGTCTTTTATGGTGTATGTTTTGTCTTTAGTTTTTTTGTCCATGGTCAACAAATTTGCACGTTAGGCATAACTTTTTCCGGCATTGGTACATTCCCACTAATGGAATTAGGGGGATGTGTGAGGCTGGAGTAGGTGGGACTTTACGGATTTTACTGGGTGCTATCTTACTTTTAATATTTTTTGCTCTACGATATGAAACCTTGGGTAGTTGGGTAAGGGAAGAACCTAGAAAGGGGTCTCCAAGCAAGATACACCAATGTTTGGCTAAGATGTTCTCCATCTTCTTGTGACAATCATGAAACTGGGTAGTGAAACGTGTTGGTTGTGGATTATCTGAAGTTTTGGGTTTGGGTGGAGGTTTCTTTGCCTGTTGGAGGAAGGCCTTTTGTACCAGATGTGGTGGGTATCCTTTGTCCTGAAATTTGTTGGAAAGGAGTTTACCCTGTATGTGGTAATCTTCGTCCTTGGTACAATTCCGCCGAATTCTATGGAATTGGCTCTTCGGTATGTTGTTGATCCATGTTGGATGGTGACAGCTCTGGATGTCTTCCTATTTTTATGCCATAATACTAAGCACATATATACATTTTTATATATTTTTAATTAATTTAAAAATTTGTGGAATTTTTTTTTTTTCTGTTGTTGTACCGATACACACTTATGAAGCTCATCATAGAAATTGAGAAAGCCAAATTTAACATTTTAGATGAATTTTACTCTTTGTTCCCAACCAATTTCTTCAGCCCCACCTCCCCCTATCCAGGTCACCATTGTAAATCCCTATGCAAAAAATTCTTAAAATTAGAAGACTTAATCTCCTCCACCAATCAACATTGGTGGGATGTTTTTTTTCCTGGAACAATATTTATCATATAAAATCACACCCAGAGGCTTGAGAGTGTAAAAACAGTGTTCTTTCTTAGACCCAGACCTATCCAAAGAATGGGCTTTTGTATCTGAATTCTGTACAGAAAAATGGATAAAAATTATTATTGCACAAAGAAAAAGGAAATATGAAACCTTATTAGCTGAAATTAGGGAAACCTGCAGCGGCATCACACAACACATTGCGCAACTTCCATACACCTGGCTCAGGACACTAAAAAGGAACACCATCAGACAAGAAAATGATCTTATCCACAACAAATTAGGAAAATTCAGGAGGGACATTGGTGATTATACCAACAGGGTTTTCTGCTGGAAGAAAAAACTGGTTGCTCCACCACCCTGGAGACCTGCACCTAGGTCACTCTTAACAGGCCCCTCACCGACAACAACCACCCAGCACTCCCACCATAACCCTTCACCTATCCCTGTTCCCCAACCTCTTCTCCAACTCATTCCCAAACCAGAGGGAGTGGCAAAAACCAACAAAAACAAAAAACTCATAACCCCTAGTCAAAAACAATGCTCACACCAGTCAACAATACTCATGTGGATCCAGATCCATCACCAGATTCACCTTCAAACCCAGTGGTTGAACCAAACTCCACTACACTTTGCCCAAGTACTCCTCCCTTCAACACCAGGGTTATAACAAATACACAGCCCAACCCAGTCACCCCCCTTTTTCCTACTTCATCCTATAGCCCCACAGTGACCAACAACACAGAAACAACCAAGGATGATGATTTTTTAGGGTCAGCCCCCCTACTCGGCACCTTCAAAAGAAAGTACGCAAGAGAGGATGAAGGGGGGGCAGAGGAAAACTTAAAAGGAAAAATACGGAAAGTATAAAGATTTTCAACTTATCCACCCATATATTATCTATGGAAGAGACCTCACTCTTGAGCAAAGGTCTCACCTTTGCACCTACCATCCGCCCAAACCCATTCATGCTATTCAAAGACCTTAATAAATTTATACGAGACTTGACAGTGAAAAGATTCTAAAATATCCAATCCTCTCTGAAACCCCCACCCTCACAAGAACCCATTGAAACCATTAACCATGATGTCCTCCCAATAGATACCGACACAGATTCCTCCATCATCTTGGACCCAGATGAACTCCATACAGAATATCTCTTTGCAGATATGGAATTATACACTCAACACTACCAAACATCCCCTCCGATTCAACATACAAAATTCAAACCCAAGTCCATCTTCAACCCAGTACATAAAAAAGGCCCCTATCTACAGGCATTCTATCAAGTCAAGTATACCGACCTTGTCAAAATGTGTAAATCGGCTCCTAAGAAAAGTGCTAACCTCTCTAAAGCAGAACAGAAGGCCCTGGATGAGTTAACCAACAACCACAATATCATCATAAAGGCAGCAGACAAGGGAGGCGGCATTGTAATACAGAACAGTTCAGACTACATGGCGGAATCTCTCAGACTATTATCCGACACCAACAGTTATTCCAAACTCACTCATGATCCCTTACCAGAATTCACCCAGAGAGCCACAAAATTAGCCCACAGAGCCTTAGAAGATGGTATTATTTCCAAAGCTGAACTGTCATTTCTCATCAAAGGTTTTCGTAAAACTCCCTATTTTTTACCATTTAGCAAAAATCCATAAAGACCAGTCCAACCCACCAGGCCGTCCCATAGTAGCTGCTATGGAGAGCATCACCAGCGGGTTTTCTATGTACATAGACCATTTCCTTCAACCCCTTGCGCAACACCTCCCATCTTATATTAGAGATAGTACCCACCTATTGGAGATGCTTTCCTTCTACACCTGGGAACCCACCTACCAGTGGGTATCCTTGGACGTTACATCTCTATACACTTCCATCCCCCACGCAGTAGGCCTCAGAGCAGTACAATATTTTCTCTCCGAGGACCCCCTCATCAATCCCAGACAGGCACAGTACATCCTTGAGGCTACACAATTCTGTCTAGAACACAACTACTTTGAGTTTGACCACACCTTCTATCTACAAACTCAAGGCACTGCCATGGGTGCCAATTTTGCCCCAAGTTACGCCAACCTGACTATGGGCTACTGGGAACTACAATACGTCTCACATAACAACCCTTTTGCAGCCCATATCATATATTATGGGTGCTATATCGATTATATCATTCTGATCTGGGAGGGCACATCAGAGAGTATAGAGTCCTTTGTCAAGCATTGCAACTGCAACTCCCTAGGGTTATCCTTCACCTATGTCATAGACCGTGAAAAACTAATCTTCTTGGACTTAGAACTTTTTCATAGTGAATCTGAAATACATGCTACAAACTTTGTCAAACCCACCGCTGGGAATTCCTATATTCACTACCAGAGCTATCACCATCCAACATGGATCAACAACATACCGAAGAGCCAATTCCATAGAATTTGGCGGAATTGCACCAAGGACGAAGATTACCACATACAGGGTAAACTCCTTTCCAACAAATTTCAGGACAAAGGATACCCACCACATCTGGTACAAAAGGCCTTCCTCCAACAGGCAAAGAAACCTCCACCCAAACGCAAAACTTCAGATAATCCACAACCAACACGTTTCACTACCCAGTTTCATGATTGTCACAAGAAGATGGAGAACATCTTAGCCAAACATTGGTGCATCTTGCTTGGAGACCCCTTTCTAGGTTCTTCCCTTACCCAACTACCCAAGGTTTCATATCGTAGAGCAAAAAATATTAAAAGTAAGATAGCACCCAGTAAAATCCGTAAAGTCCCACCCACTCCAACCTCACACATCCCCCTAATTCCATTAGTGGGAATGTACCATATTATGGTAACGTATTTGTTGACCATGGACAAAAAAACTTCACTGTTAAAGACAAAACATACACCATAAAAGACTTTTATAATTGCTCTAGTGAATACGTGGTGTACTGCCTGACCTGCCCATGTGGTCTCTTTTATGTGGGCAGGACCATACGCCCCCTACGCCAGCGTTTTGGTGAACACAGGCATTTCATAGAAAAGGGCTGGGACAAACACAGTGTCCCTCTTCATTTTTTGAAGGAACACCAAAAATCTACCATGGGCCTCAGAGTCTGGGTCATCGAGGCCATGCCCAGAGGTCTTCCTGCTGCGGAACGTTTCAAACGCCTGTGTCAGTAGGAGGCCTACTGGATATATTCATTGGGTACTCTCTCGCCAGGGGGACTCAATGAAGAATTAGAAACACATTCTTTGTTGTAGTTCACTTTCCTCCCCCCCCTTCCCCTTTCCAATCATACACTCGTTCCTCTTTCTTATTATATATATATATATATATATATATATATATATATATATATTTATATATATATATATATATATATATATATATATATATATATATATATATATATATATACACACCTTGCCCATCACTATACAAACCATGTAGAAGTTTTTTACAACATAAAAATACCCCCATGGTCCTTTGCTGTCGTATCATCCAGTCACCTGAGGGACCGCTGTCCCCTCATGGGCCCAGATAGCAACTCCACTGTTCTATATAACAACTTCACCCCCCTCTTTAACACCCTGAAGGAATGAAATCCGAGCTGGAAACAAGATAACAGCACATCCCAGGACACTTCCCATCTCAAAGAAACACCTCCACCCTGCGAACCAGTAAGTGTAATTGTTACACTAACTTTTATTTTTGCATAAACAAGCTACTACAGTTGGCGCCCGCACACCCCTCCTTTTTTCAACATTGATTATCAACAGAGGTAATGGACACCCTCTGAGGATGGCTGCCTCCTCATTCTAGAATTTACCTGCCTTATGTTAATGTGCTATTATAGCTACCATCGTACTATTTACCTTAGACATCACATGCTGCGGAGCGCCGGAGACTCCCCCCTTTTGTTTCTCTGCTGAGTAAACCCATTAATTCATCAAAGCTGTGATCAAAAAAAAAAAAAAAGTGGGCTTTATTAGTGGACATGATAAGAAAGGAACAATGTCAAACATCATGAATCCAAATAAGTTTTACTAACCTTTTTATGGACATCCTAGTGAAGTCCAAAAATTTTTCTTCATGATCACGTAGGTCACTGTACATGACCCAAAATTGACCTCTCTCTTCTCAATCAGCAATTACGGGGTGAATCCAGTATCTGCGTGCCCTCTTCTTTCTCCTCTCTCTTCCATGCAGAAAATAAGACGTAACAGTGACTGCTGCCACAAAACACACCATCTCATCATCACTCATCTTTGCAGAGGACAATACAAACACATGGAGCAGGAAGCACAATTATGAACCGGAAGAAGCAGTGGCGGAATTATCAGGGTCGCTGCAGTTGCACTTGTGACTGGGCCCTGTAGTTCCGCCAATTCAGGGGGGCCTGCCGCCGCCCGCCAGTGTGACAAGCCCACCGCCCGTCCGTTCGCTAGTGTGAGGGGCCCACCCGTCCACTGTGGCTGCTGTTGTGAGGGCAGCATGTGTCAGTTTGTTCTGCCGCGGGGAGGGGGGCTTTCGCTCGCTGAGCGGAGAGAGAGAAGGCAGAGGCAGCGCTGATACTGTGGACCGCCCCGCCCTCGCCTATCCAGAGACAGAGAGAATGTAGGGAGGCGGGGCGGACACTGCTGACATCAAGTAAGAGAAGGAGGGGGAGGAGCTGCAGGAGGTCGCGGCCGCTGTGTAAGGACTGGATTAGAGACTGTGACACGTGGAGCGCAGGGAGCCGAGAGAGACACGGAGCAATGCAGGGGAAACCGAGTGGACAATGACAGCAAGTAAGTGTCTCTGATCCCGGCACCCAACGCTGCCAATGAACCCAGTCCCCACCACCACCGCTGATTCCATCCCACCACAGCTACTCATCCCTTCCGCCCAGCACTGACACTCATCCCCCAGCACTGAAACTGATCCCACCCCCAGCACTAACACTCATTCCACCCTCCCACCAGCACAGCCACTCATCCCCCAGCACTGACTGACACTGATCCCACCCCCCCAGCACTGACACTCATACCCCCCTAGCACTGACACTGATCCCAGCCCCCCCACTCATTCCACCCCCCCACCAGCACTGACACTCATCCCCCCAGCACTGACACTGATCCCACCCCCCCAGCACTGACACTCATACCCCCCCACCAGCACAGCCACTCATTCCCCCAGCACTGACTGACACTGATCCCACCCCCCCAGTACTGACACTCATACCCCCCCAGCACTGACACTGATCCCACCCCACCACTCATTTCACCCCCCACCAGCACTGACGCTCATCCCCCCAGCACTGACACTGATCCCACCCCCCTACTCATTCCACCCCCCACCAGCACAGCCACTCATCCCCCCAGCACTGACTGACACTGATCCCACCCCCCAACACTGACACTCATACCCCCCCAGCACTGACACTGATACCACCCCCCCCACTCATTCCACCCCCCCACCAGCACTGACACTCATCCCCCCAGCACTGACACTCATACCCCCCACCAGCACTGACACTCATCCCCCAGCACTGACACTGATCCCACCCCCCCACTCATTCTCCCCCACCAGCACAGCCACTCATCCCCCCAGCACTGACACTGATCCCACCCCCCACCCACCAACACAGCCACTCATCCGCCCCACCACTGACACTGATCCCACCCCCCAGCACTGACACTCATTCCACCCCCCCCCACCAGCACAGCCGCTCATCCCCCCAGCACTGACACTGATCCCACCACCCCACTCATTTCACCCCCCCACCAGCACAGCCACTCATCCCCCCAGCACTGACACTCATCCCCCCACCACTGACACTGATCCCACCCCCCAGGCACTGACACTCACACCCCCCACCAGCACTGACACTCATCCCCCCACCACTGACACTGATCCCACCCCCCCAGCACTGACACTCATTCCACCCCCCCCACCAGCACAGCCACTCATCCCCCCAGCACTGACACTCATTCCACCCCCCCCACACTGACACTCATCCCCCCAGCACTGACACTGATTCCACCCCCCCAGCACTGACACTCATCCCCCCACCACTGACACTCATTCCACCCCCCACCAGCACAGTCATCCCATCCCCCCAGCACTGACACTCACCCCATCCCCCCCAGCACTGACACTCACCCCATCCCCCCAGCACTGCCACTCATCCCACCCACCCATCATTGCCACTCATCCCATTCCCCCCAGCACTGACACTCATCCCCCCCCAGGAATCCCACTCATCCCATCCCCCCAACACTGTCACTCATCCCATCCCACCAGCAGGGGTGTATGTACAGGAGTTGCCGGGGTCACAATTGCATGCTCCAGGGTTCATGTGCAGCCCCCTGTACACCCTGGATAGGAGGGGTGGCACATAGAGGGACCGTTACCCTTCATTTTCCTCCTGCAGCCTGCAGCTGAATGGCTGCAGGAGGAAAATGAAGGGGAACTGTTCCTCTATATGCCGCCCCTCGCTATCCACCACCTGCTGCCCCAAGCTCCTGTGTACTCTTTGGCCCCCCTCATCCCCCACAGTGCTGTCGGGTTCCCCCCTCTCCTCTCCTTCCCGGCTGCTGCAGGGGGAATGCTTTCTGGATGGAGAGTGGGGAAGGGGCCGGTAAATGTGTAATTTACTGGCTCCTCCCATGTCTTAATGAATAGAGTCAGTGATCCGCAGGGATCACTGACCCAGTACATTTATAACTGAGGCATAGTAAACTGTGTTTACTATGCTTCAGATTGTGAATGAACAGGAAGCTCTGTATGGAGCTATTTCTGTCCATTCATTCTGTGGAGCTGAGGCTGCAGAGGTGGAGATTGTGGGCTGTGTCCTCAATCTCATTTCTCTGTTTCAAAGATGAAACATCAGAGGTCTGTTTAGACCGCTGATATCTCACCCACAGTCCATACTCCCATCGCACACATTCCACAATTAAAGCCAGTTATTTTCAGTGTTCTCATGTGTGGAGATATGTTTTTAATTGATCTATTGTAGCAGTCATCGATAAAGGACGAGAATGGTGGTGTGTGGGGGAGGGGGGGCGGCATTGAAAGACCCAGCCTTGGGGCGGCAAAGGGAGTAAATCCGAGCCTGCCTCCAGTACCACCACCACCCTCCAGTACCACCCCCCCTCCAGTACCACCACCACCCCCCCTCCAGTACCACCACTACCCCCCCTCCAGTACCACCACCACCCTCCAGTACCACCACCACCCCCCTTCAGTACCACCTCCCCTCCAGTACCACCACCACCCCCCTTCAGTACCACCCCCCCTCCAGTACCACCACCACCCCCCTCCAGTACCACCCCCCCTCCAGTACCACCCTCCTCCAGTACCAGTGGAAAAAAATATAGTATCAAAATCATGCTTTTCGGGGGGGGGGGCTTCATGATTTCTTGCATCGGTGCCCTGAGGTTTCTAGTTATGCCACTGGGAAGAAGAATATTCACCCAGGAAGCAGATGAAAAAAATCTAAAAACATAGCAACAAATGATGTAAGAGATGATCATGTTTCCTATTGGCTAAAAAAAAAACGCCAAAGCTCAAAAAACGCCAGAAAACGCTGTATACAAACACGCAAATACGCGCAACAAAACGCACAACAAAACGCCGGAAGAAACGCTCAAAAACGCTACGCTCAGGTGTGAATGCAGCCTTAGTGTCAGGTAGTACCTGTGTATTATAGAAAAGAGAAAAAAACTGCGCTAGAAATCAGTAGGTGAAGCTGCGGCTATAAGTGAAGCACACCAACAACAAAAATAAAAATGAAAAAGCCACACATTAAAGACATATAAATAAATAAAATAACAAAATATTAATTGAAAAAGGACTAATTAAAGATGAATAAATTCCTTGTGAGTGAATGTCCAACAGCCAAAAAAAAAAAAATATGAATACAAAAAAATCCTCAATGGTCCAATAACTGATAGTAGAGGTTCAGGTAAAGCAAAATTTCTGTTAGATGAAATGCTTACCAGATAGCAAGCCAAGTAGGGCAGATGGCTTTAAACCCAGCCTGGGCCTTTGGGGAACCAATCCCGGTTGTACTGGACCGGTCACACTTGTAAACTGAATTGGATCCACAAAGATTTTACCCAAAAAGAATTTATAATAACATAGCGTAATACTGACACAGATTATGTGATATATATAAAAAAAGGAAAAAAATTTTTTTGTGACACTCCACCAGTGACAAAATCATGTAAAATCATAAACCACCCAGCGCCTATAGGCACAAAATAGGGTTATTAAGTGAGTGACATGCAATCCATGCAATAAAGTGTATAATCTCCTATTTGGAGAACTAGTGCAAAAAACTTTCAAAAAAGCCGCTTACCAGATGTTAAAAAACAAAAGAGCATATAATTATCCACCGAATGATAAGGAGAACAAAGGATATCCAAAGCCGCTTACCAGAAGTTAAATAAAATGAGCATATAACTATCCACCGGATAATACATGGAAAGGAATATCCAAAGTGCAGCAAACCACATAAAATTCCTGCTTACCAGATAACAAACTCAATATATGCAGACTATTACAACCACAGAAACAGCTTCTGGCATGGGGCGGCGTGGATCCATCATGACATCTGTTTCTCAGGCTCCGCGGTACACATATTATAAAGAATGGTGGCAATAGTGTGATATCGTTTTGTTTCTCTTACAGAAAACGGAAAATTGTATACTCACCTTTCCATAATTTTCCTTTCCTGGTGCATCTTCATGGCAGCATACATATGGGTTGTGACTCCGCCCCCACAACCTGATAGGACTGGTTAACTATAAATCAAAGACAGACCCGGCTTACAGCATTCTCTGTAACTCTCACCATTTGGGTGGGTATCTGTATGCTGCCATGAAGATGCACCAGGAAAGGAAAATTACGGAAAGGTGAGTATACAATTTTCCGTTTTCCTGGTGCATCATGGCAGCATACATATGGGGACTAACTCGCCATACGGGAGGGTGCAAGAAAAATTTTGTAATCATCAGTAGCGCAAGTATGCACCATGAATTTTTCCAAATTTTACTGTCGCGAGCCTGGTTCACCTATAAAAGTGTAATGAAGGTGTCCTGGGAGGACCATATTGCTGACTTGCAAATAACCTCAGGAGACACTCAGCGCTGAGCTGTCCACAGAGCTGGCACTGCCCTAGTTAAATGTGCTCTTAAGACCTCCAAAACAGGAAGGCCTTGAAGAGTAGGCTCTTTTAATTGTTTGAACAATCTCGGACTTGACTGAACGTGTTGATGCTGACTGACCCTTCCTTAAGCCATGCTGGAACCAAGTACATATTTCAGCTTTCCTGAATGAAAGGGTAGCTGCCAAGCAGGTCACCAGCGTTAGCTCAACCTACAGGGGATGTGGTTCCCACTCAACCCAGAAAGACGGGAAATTGACTTCCTGGTTAAATTGGAAGGAGAAAGACACCCCATGGATAAAAGCAGTCTGGAGTTTTAGGACTATTCTGTTCTGTCCGGGTATAATGTTAAGTGAGGCTCCTTGAGTGCAAAGCCTGTAATTCTGACATCCTTCTTCACAGAGGTTGTAGCAACCAGAAATACGGCCTTTAGGGTTTGCAGAGTGTAGTCAATTCTGTAGGATAGAAATGAGTCTTTGATAGAAATGGGGACCATAAGCAAGTTCCACATAGGGCCTGCCTGCCAGGTTGCGTGCTCGGATAAGGGTCTGGTATGGATTTTTGGGGGGACCCCACGCCGTTTTTTTTTTTTTTTTGGCGCGGGGTTCCCCTTAAAATCCATACCAGACCTGAAGGGTCTGGTATGGAATTTAGGGGGAACCCCACGTCATTTTTTTTTTAAATTTTGGCCGGGGTTCCCCTTAATATCCATACCAGACCTGAAGGGCCTGATATGGAATTTAGGGTGACCCCCACGTCATTTTTTTTTTTAAATTTTGGTTCGGGGTTCCCCTTTGGGGAATGCCGTTTTTATCAATGAACTTCTATGTGTATTGTCGGCAATGCAATAGCCGCGGGTAGTTTTAAATGAGTTTTTTCCTTCAAAATGTCATTTTGCTGTCAGACTGTTCTAAACACGGGAAACATGCGCCCCTTTACAGGCATACTATAGACACCCCCCAGGTACGAAATTTAAAGGGATATTACACTTTTATTGATTGACTTTAAGCATTATTAAAATCACTGCTCCTGAAAAAACGGCCGTTTTTAAAACTTTTTTTTGCATTGATCCATGTCCCCTGGGGCAGGACCCAGGTCCCCAAACACTTTTTATGACAATAACTTGCATATTAGCCTTTAAAATTAGCACTTTTGATTTCTCCCATAGACTTTTAAAGGGTGTTCCGCGACATTCGAATTTGCCACGAACACCCCAAATTGTTCGCTGTTCGGCGAACTTGCGAACAGCCAATGTTCGAGTCGAACATGAGTTCGACTCGAACTCGAAGCTCATCCCTAGTTAAGGACTCCTTAAACCCCTGCAAGTGCAGACAAAGGTGAACTTCAAACTTTAAACATATTTGAACCTAGGCCCCTGTTCAGCCCCAGTTGTAAGAACTGTGGAACCTTGGCTGGTTTAGGTGATAAAGGACTCCAGGCTTTTGCTGTGTGAGATCTGCATAATTTTCCCATATTCTTCTTAGGTAAATCTTCATGAAGACCTCTCTGCTCCAGTCTTGATCAGGTGAGGAAAAAAAGGAGAATGCTGTGAGCCGGGTCTGTCTTTGATTTATAGTTAACCAGTCCTATCAGGTTGTGGGGGCGGAGTCACAACCCATATGTATGCTGCCATGATGCACCAGGAAATTAATTTCCCTTCCTAGGGGTAGATTTCCTCTCACTTCCTGTTGTCTCCCTCCGTTTGTAAGCAGGAGTCGTATCCTCTGCTTGAATTGTTTCTGCAATGGCAGCAAAATGCCCTGGACGACACTGCACACTGTTTGAAACGATATCACACTATTGCCACCATTCTTTATAATATGTGTACCGCGGAGCCTGAGAAGCGTATGTCATGATGGATCCACGCCACCCCATGCCAGGAAGCTGTTTCTGTGGTTGTGATAGTCTGCATATATAGAGTTTGTTATCTGGTAAGCAGAATTTTATGTGGTTTGCTGCACTTTGGATATTCCTTTCCATGTATTATCCGGTGGATAGTTATATGCTCATTTTATTTAACTTCTGGTAAGCGGCTTTGGATATCCTTTGTTCTATTTATCATTCGGTGGATAATTATATGCTCTTTTGTTTTTTAACATCTGGTAAGCGGCTTTTTTTAAAGGTTTTTGCACTAGTTCTCCAAATAGGAGATTATACACTTTACTGCATGGATTGCATGTCACTCACTTAATAACCCTATTTTGTGCCTATATCACATAATCTGTGTCTATGTTATTATAAATTCTTTTTGGGTAAAATCTTCGTGGATCCAATTCGGTTTACAAGTGTGACCCGTCCAGTACAACCGGGATTGGTTCCCCAAAGGCCCAGGCTGGGTTTAAAGCCATCTGCCCTACTTGGCTTGCTATCTGGTAAGCATTTCATCTAACAGAAATTTTGCTTTACCTGAACCTCTACTATCAGTTATTGGACTATTGAGGATTTTTTTGTAGTCATATTTTTTTTTTTTTGGCTGTTGGACATTCACACTTTGGCTGTTGGACATTCATCTTTAATTAGTCCTTTTTCAATCAATATTTTGTTATTTTATTTATTTATATGTCTTTAATGCACTGCTTTTTCATTTTTATTTTAGTACCTGTGTATTGTTAGTATAGTGTTTTCTGAGTAGTGTGTGTGGATCGTTAGTACTTCTGTATTGTGTGTGTGTGTGCACGTGGGCCAGTGAGTGCACGTTGGTCAGCAAGTACCTGTGTACTGTCTGGTTGAGCACCTGTGTATTGTCTGGTTGAGCACCTGTGTATTGTCTGGTTGAGCATTAGTGTCAGGAAGCTAGTTGTTAGGTAATTTGGACAAGGTATAATCCCAAATCCTCATTAAATGAGTAGGCATGATGCCCAGTGGGTGTGGAGATGCGACTCAGTGTACATCTTGTGGCATGCATGCATTCCTTGATCATCTGATCGAGGGCGAATACTGCTGTGCAAAATGTAAGTAAGTTGTTTTCCTGGAAGCCCAGGTTCTAAATCTGGGGAAGTATTTGTCAGCACTGAGAAGTCTCTCCATACTAAAGGAGAGCCAGGAACGTACAAGGCAGGTGCCGGCAGGGGCCAGCATAGAGGGGGTGGAGACAAAGAGGTGCAGGCTCTAGGAAAAAGTAGATGGGTGACAGGAAGGGTAGAGGAGGAAGTGCCAGGGAGGCTGATCCAGGGCTGGAGCATCCCAATAAGTATGCTCCATTGAGTGACATTGGTGAAACCAGTCAGGGATCAGCACTGCTGGAGCTGAGGGACTCTCCTAGCTGCTGGGGGAAGAACTCCTCCAGTGAGAGTGGGGGGGGAGCGAAGGGAAAGGAAAGACAGATTCTGGTGGTAGGGGATTCAATTCTTAGAAGGATATAGAGGGCAATCTGTAACAAAGACCTGAAGCGCCGAACTGTATGTTGTCTACCGGGTGCTCGGGTTCAGCACACCACAGATCTGGTGGACAGATTACTGGGAAGACCTGCGCTGGGGAAGACCTGGCTGTCATAGTGCACGTTGGCACCAATGACAAAGTCAGAGGCAGATGGAGTGTACTAAAGAACGATTTTAGGGACTTGCAAGCTAAATTGAGGAAAAGGATCTCCAAGGTAGTATTCTCAGGAATAGTACCGGTACATCGAGCCACGACAGAAAGGCAGAGTGAGATTTGAAGTAAAAAAGTGGCTGAAGAGCTGGTGTAGTAAGGAGGGGTTTGGGTTCCTGGAGGACCGGGCCGACTTCTCAGTCGATCACCAGTACTATAGAACGGACTTTCTGAACCCAAATGAGGAGGTCTGCAGATCAGCTGGTAGTAAAGATGGGCAAAAAGTTAGAGGGGTTTTTAAACTAGGTGACAAGGGGGAGGGTGCAGAGGTAGAGATAGTCAGTGGGGAACATATTCCAGAGGGTAGTATTGGGGGCATTAGTGGTAGGTTGACTAAAGCACATAAACCCAAGGTAAGTATAGTAACAAGTCCTAGTTGCAATCTTGGAACACCCAATAAGAGGATAGTATGCGACCGGTCTAAACTACGTGGCATGTTCACCTATGCCAGGAGCCTGGCGGACAAAATGGGTGAACTAGAGATACTGTTGTACAAGGAGGATTTGGCTTTTGTGGGAATTTCAGAGACCTGGTTCAACAGCTCTCATGATTGGCTGGCAACCATTCAAGGGTATACACTTTATCGCAGGGATAGAGAGAGTAAACAAGGGGGAGAGGTATGCCTATATATCAAGAATAATGTACAAGTGAATGTGAGAGATGACATCAGTAAGGAAGCTAGGGAGGAGATGGAATCCTTATGGGTAGAGCTCCAAAGGGATGAAGCTAAGGGGAAAATATTACTGGGAGTATGCTATAGGCCCCCTAACCTGAAGGAGGAGGGAGAGACAGATCTCCTATCACAAGTTGGATTAGCAGCAAGGACGGGAAGTGTTATCATAATGGGGGATTTTAATTATCCAGACGCAGACTGGGCGGAGGGAAACACGCATTTGTCTAAGGCTCGCCAGTTCCTAAATGTCTTGCAGGACAATTTCATGGTTCAGATGGTAGACGCACCAACTAGAAATAAAGCGTTATTGGATCTACTGATTACCAACAATACAGACCTGATCACAGATGTGGAAATATGTGGCAATTTAGGAAACAGCTATCACAGGTCAATTGGCTTGAGTATAAATCACACAAATAGGAAACATAAGGAGAATACAAAGACACTGAATTTCAAAAGAGCCAACTTCCCTAAACTACGAACCTAGTTAGAAGGCATGAATTAGGATAAAATCTTAGGAACAGGGCGCATGCGCGGCAGCTTCCAAGATGGCCACCAGCATCTGAAGCTCTGCGCCACCACAGCCTTCTCCGTTCCTCGTGAGCTGACAGAGCGTTCACCCGTTCGATTCATCGGCACTGCAGGGTAGGGGAAACCCCCGGGAAGCCACCTATGTCCTCGGGCACCGCCAGAAGGAACCTCGCAGGCCAGATGACGGCCGCGAGCGGACCGATCAGTTATGCCAAGATGGCCGCCGCTCATCCGAGCTGCAGCATGGCTGATACAGCAGAGGACCCCATAGCTGACCAGGATCACCTCTCCCCACAGTCTCCAGGTACTGTGTACGGCCCGCATCCCCAGGACCATTCACCAGCCTCCACCGAATCCATCCTTTTAAGCCTACAAACCGGCTTACCATCTACCCCCATGATGGATCCACAGACAGGTCTGCTGTTGTCAGTCAGTGAAGCACATGAGGCTGCCCCCACCCCCACTGATATCCCCTCCATGATGGAAGCTTTTGCTCATATGCTTTCAAAAAGCCTAGCCCAGAACGCAGCTCAAATCACATCCTCCATTCATGCTGACATGCAGCAGTTTGGTCTCATATTGGACTTTATTGAACAAAAAGCTGACCGAGCTGGGGCCCGCATCAACCAGAATACGGCGTGAATTCAAGAAATGCAGGATCAACTCGAGACAGCCTTTGCGAAGAAATTCGAGTTGAGAGGGGAATGTCACAGGGATTATAGCGGTGCCAAAAAATACACGATTATACTTGAGTAAAAAACATGATAATTTTATTAACAAAATTCTTAAAAAGTCAACAAAAAAATCCACAAAGACAAGGTGTGCATAACAACTAGTACATTTAAAACCAATTTTGTAGTGAAATTTTATGGAACAGGGCCTAAGGGGCGTAGCGGCCAGCTCCGTAGATAGGCTTTTAAGAGTCCGACATGTTTTGCCAGTGATGGCTTCCTCAGGGACAGATATTTTATACCTAAGATGCTACAATTCAATCTATAAAGAAAAATTAACAATCAGAACAGTTGTATAATAATTAGACCAAAGGTTAAGTCAAAAATGCACATCATTTAAAATAGTTAATTATGTTTGCGAACTGTCAGACATGAACCACAAGCACCGACCCAAAATCCAACAACGGAGACAGCACCCACATCAAGGCACCAACCCAGCCCTTTACCCGACCACCACAACCTAACCCCATAAAGGTGGTAAATGACTACCTGTAGGTCACCAGGGATGGACGCAGCAGGCCCCCAGAACCGCACCACAAACACAGGTTACAGTAGGTAGCTGCAGGGGGCGAATAAGAGGACCTGACAGAGTGTATCTATAAAAAAGGGGGCAACAAGTAAGTCAATTATGGTGGGCCCCAAGGCAGCCCTTGAGGGGTTTACCAATTTTATAAAACAATATAGGACTAACATAGTCTCTAGCTAGTACTTACATGAATTATATTAAAGGATTATATACAGGACACCAGGACAAGATTGTTTCATAGCATCAAGCAAGTCCCAAAATGCATAGTAGGGTGTACATCTCTAAAAATAGTAAAGAAAGGATCATATGTAAGGATCTCATCAGAATAATGGATAAAAGAGAGGGACTGTGGACTGGCTAAGTCCATGAAATAGTTAATATATAGAGGAATAATGAATATACTGCACTTACCAATAGGCCTAGTGCAATGGATAAATGAGTGGCTGGTGTGAAAATAGCAGCTGATTATATCCTCCAATATAGCGTGCTATGAGATGGAGACAAAACATAGACTTGATATAAAGATACTGTCAAGGAAAGAAAGGGACAGTGCATGTAATAAAAAGAAATGGTGGATTCAAAGTGCCTACCCAGCCAAATCGTAGGTAGCGTGATGGTGTCCTATTAATCCCTGGCGATGTGTAGGCCAGGGATGCCGGCGCTCTTATGCCCCCCACACACCTGCGGCGTCTGACGTCACCGCACGTGTGAGCGGACAAACAGAGCCACTGCGCATGCGCAGCTCGCGAATGCGTCCGGGCCTACAAGGTCCAGGAGGCATAGCGGCAGTGTCCATGGTAACATGTGATAACATGCCACAGGTACGGCGCAGTATTAAACGGTCAAATGGGCAGTGCAATACACTGGAGATGATAGGATCCGAAGATCGCCAATGGGCAGTGGCTAAAAACGGGCAGAGGGAATCCCAATGCCCTTAGGTGTCCATACAGCTGGGGTATTCCTGTAAAAGTGGATATCAGTGCCAGATAGAGTCCGCGCCACCCCTGAGAACCCACATGCAAGCCAAAGGACAGGGGGCACTAAAGAGGTCAAGCAAGAGAGCAGAGGGGGGAGGGCTTGGTATCTGAGCGGGCGCTGAATCCAGCGGGGGCATAATGGGAAAAAAATGGAAGTGGATGGGAGCAAGCCTCGGACCTAATTGAAGCCCCTAGAAAACGCCTGCACACCATAAGCATATGAAAAAGAAAAGAAAAAAGAGGGGAGAAAAGATATGGGGGCAAAGTCCGAGGTGTGCATCCCATATAGACAGGTCTGACAATTCGCAAAAGGAAATACACTAATGCCACAATGTATAATCAGACATTAGAAATAGACTATGAGAAAATATAACTACATGAATGCAACCACAAAAAAGAGAGAGTTTATCTTTTAGTAAGTCATATAAATGATAAAAATGATGTTGTAAATCTAAAATTGGATAAGTGTCAAACTGAAGTAGCTATGTAAATTGAAGCTAAATCCTGATCGACCAGGGCCGATTCCTGGATTGGGGAAGGGGGGACAATGGGGAGGAACATAAAACATCAGAAATTATATACCATACAAAATAAGTTGATGAATTACTAAGGCTGGCTCCAAGGGAGGGGCCAAGTTAGAGAAATGATTTAAAGCTAATATACTCATTAAGGCCTGGATATCTAGTGGCATCCAAAGTATGTATCCATTTTGTTTCTAATTGGAGTAATTTCTGATCAATATCGCCTCCTCTGGCATGTGCAGGAATATGTTCCAAAGCTGTGAAACACACAACATGAGGATCATAGTTGTGATAATCTGCTATATGTCGATTAATTGAAGTCGATGTCTTGTGTTTATATAGGGGTTTAATATGATCACGGATCCGTACACAAAATGGGCGTTTAGTTTTTCCGACATAGTAGCTGCCACACACACAGGTGGCCAGATATACTATGCCGATCGTTTGACAGGTAACTTTATGCTTAATTTTGTGAATTTGGCCGTTTGGAAGCGGAGTTTCACGTGCATCATAGATGAAGTCACATATATCGCAATTACCACAAGGAAATGTGCCAAAAGCTGTAAAAATAAGATCAGATTTAGGTGCATGATGACTGGCTGTGATTTTGTCACGTAAAGATGGAGAGCGGCGATAGGTAATCTGAGGCTGTGATTTAATATATTTCTTTATAGTATTGTCCGCAGTAAGAAGGGGCCAGAATTTGTTCAAAATATCTCTGACCTCATTGTGATGTTGGGAGAATTCAGTTATAACGCGGACCGGCTGAAAACTATCCGCGTTTTTGGTGGAATATATTATTTTTTTCCTATCCAGTTTCTTCACTTTATTGAATGCTTGTTTTAATAGTCTATGACTGTATCCTCTTCTTTTTAGTCTCTCATATAGATCCTGAGAGGCTGCAAAGAAATCTTTTTCGTGCGTACAGTTACGTTTAATATGTAAATATTGACTATATGGAATACTGTTTAGAAGTGGTTTTGGATGAGCACTTTTGGCATGTAGAATAGTATTTCCAGATGTTTCTTTGCGGTACAGAGATGAGGAGAGATTACCATCGGGATCCAGTTGTATTTCCAGATCCAGAAAGGTAATCCTCGTCTGGCTGCACTCCATTGTAAATTTGAGATTGTATGAGTTAACTCCCAAGGTTTCCACAAATCTAGAAAGGAGTTCCCGGGTACCGGACCAAAAAAAGATCACGTCGTCGATATACCTGTGCCAAGACACCACGTGGCACAGGTAATCGGCAAGGTCTGGATTCGAAAAAAGCTCCCTTTCCCACCCCCCCAGGTACAGATTGGTGTAGGGTGGTGCACATTTAGTGCCCATGGCTACACCCTGTACCTGGAGGAAGTGGGAAGCACCAAACATAAAATGGTTACATGTCAAAATAAAACTCAGAAGATCAATAACATAATGGCCATAGGCCTCAAATTTTGGGCCTCTTTCTTGTAGCAAATTGGAAATTACTCTATTGCCGTTGTTATGGGGTATGGCATTATATAAGCTCTCTACGTCTAATGCTACCATCCAAGTATCGGATGGAAGATGCAAGTTTTCCAAAATACGAAGGAGATGTATAGTATCTCTTACATAAGAGGGGAGAGCCAATACATGTGGATTGAGATACTTGTCCACAAGAGCACTTGCATTTTCCATTAAACTTAAACATCCTGACACAATAGGGTGGCCTGGAGGGTTTTTGAGAGATTTGTGGAGTTTTGGTAGGGCGTAGAATGTGGGTATTCTGGGGTCTTTTACATTTAAGAATTTCCAGGTGTTGACATCTATAGTCCCTTTTGATAAGCAGAAAAGATAAGTTCATAGTATTCACTAGCAAAGTTCTCGATGAGTGATCGTGAAATAGGTCGGTACCAATCCTTGTTATCCAGGATGTTGCGGCACATGGATTCATATGCCGCAACATCCATAACAACTACGTTCCCACCCTTGTCAGCTGGTTTTTTACCAGCCCAGGGTGGTTCTGTAGTGATTTAAGAGCCTGTTTCTGGGCACAAGATAAATTAGAAGGATATGAGGTGGAAAAATCATGGTGTTTGATAGTATTGCTGATCTGTTCCACAAATGCCCAGATGTTAGAATTCATTGGGAGATTGGGGAAGGCTGTAGATCTAGGTTTAAACGAAGATGGAGGGGGGAAGGATACACCAGAGGCCACAATGCCACCACTATCCAAGTGTTCCTGGCATTCGTCCTCGGTGCCGCTCTCTTCCAGAAGAGTTAGTAGATCCTCAATGGCCTGAATTTCAGCCAGTGTAGGAACACTGTTTTCTGGTGGTGGTTCTGCCGCTTGTATTTTTGAAGGTCTGTCAAAGATGACCTTATACATTAGTTTTCTCGCAAATAAATGGATGTCCTTGACAAATTGGAATTTATTAAATTCGGCAGAGGGACAGAATGTAAGACCTAATTGAAGTACTTTAATCTGGTGTTTGGTTAAGGAAAATGAAAAGAGATTCACAACATCTGAGTCGTGAGTTCGTTGTGAGTGGGAACTTCTAGGTGCTGAGATATGGGACTCTGTGTCGAGTCCAGTGCTTGAGATAAAAAAATGGGAGCTAGCTTAGGGTCAGTGGATTGTGAGGCTGTGGGAAACATGGTAGTTAAAGTTGGTTCACTTACCCGTCTTCCAGTGGGAGCAGGGAGAGCGGGAGGTGCTGGAGTCGTTGTAGTAAGTGCCGAGTGCGCAGAACGAGTGGTAATTGGTGGTGGTCGTGGTAGTGCTCGTGTGAGCGGGGTGGACGTGCTGGTGGTTTTCGGTCGAACTACCAGAGGCTTAATAGTGTTAGTGGTTCCAAAAGTGCGTCGGATAGAATCCGTGGAGGAAGTGGGTTGATCTCCCTTTCTTTTTTTAGGGATTCTGTCTTGTGAAAGATCATGATATGTGGTAGAGCTGGAAGAGAATGAAGTGGAGAAAACATTAGGTACTTCATTGTTATTTTTAGGTACATTATCAGAACTTGGTTTGGTGGAAGGTTTCTTTGATACATTTCCATCCCATCTGTAAGCATAACCATTTGTATGGGCAAGTTTATACCGCAAAAATTTGTTTTCTTTAGCATTAATTATCTCTACTGTGTATTCCTCGAGGTGGGCCCGGAGGTCCTTGTCCCTCTGGGTAAACCTCGGAGAAGACATATAAGCAGCACGATCTGCAAGCCACTCATTAATGGAAGTATCAAGTAAGGCCAATTCTTTTTCATATTCTTGACATAGCATGCTGATCATATTGAAAGAGCATGCTTGTAAGTCATCTTCCCAAGCTTTTTTCAAGGGATCAGTGTTTTTTTTAATATTAGGAAAGATTTTTGAGTCCCCAAGGGACAATTTGATTTTCAACGTATTTTTCAAAATATACCTTGTGCCAGTAAATACGGACCTTCTTTTCTAATAACCGTTGAAATCTAATAAAGGATTTGTCAAGTTCTAAATCAGAAATATTCGAGGTTGTATGGGACGTTTGAATTTTCGTCATAAGATCCTCCCAAGCTTCCCCACAAAAATCGGCCATAGTTTCAAAGAAAATAGCAATATGATCAAGGAGAGAATTTCAAAATACCAGTGGATATCAAAGACAAAATTTACAATTAAACAGGAAAAAAGATGAAAAGCAAAAGAACAATCATTTAACAGTTATATCAAGGTGTATGTTTTGGCACCGGTTTAAGTGATAGAGGACAACCCAGCCTAAAGGACGTGTATTTAAACACCAAAATTTCAAAATATGAAATCAAGAACAAAAAGGAATGGTTGGGTAATCCTCAGTATGATACAGCACCTCATCCCAATATATCTAGAAAATCGAGTTGAGAGGGGGATGTCACAGGGATTATAGCGGTGCCAAAAAATACACGATTATACTTGAGTAAAAAACATGAATATTTTATTAACAAAATTCTTAAAAAGTCAACAAAAAAATCCACAAAGACAAGGTGTGCATAACAACTAGTACATTTAAAACCAATTTTTTAGCGAAATTTTACGGAACAGGGCCTAAGGGGCGTAGCGGCCAGCTCCGTAGATAGGCTTTTAAGAGTCCGACATGTTTCGCCAGTGATGGCTTCCTCAGGGACAGATATTTTATACCTAAGACGCTACAATTCAATCTATAAAGAAAAATTAACAATCAGAACAGTTGTATAATAATTAGACCAAAGGTTAAGTCAAAAATGCACATAATTTAAAATAGTTAATTATGTTTGCGAACTGTCAGACATGAACCACAAGCACCGACCCAAAATCACCTTTCTAAATTTGTGGAAACCTTGGGAATTAACTCATACAATCTCAAATTTACAATGGAGTGCAGCCAGACGAGGATTACCTTTCTGGATCTGGAAATACAACTGGATCCCGATGGTAATCTCTCCTCATCTCTGTACCGCAAAGAAACATCTGGAAATACTATTCTACATGCCAAAAGTGCTCATCCAAAACCACTTCTAAACAGTATTCCATATAGTCAATATTTACGTATTAAACATAACTGTACGCATGAAAAAGATTTCTTTGCAGCCTCTCAGGATCTATATGAGAGACTAAAAAGAAGAGGATACAGTCATAGACTATTAAAACAAGCATTCAATAAAGTGAAGAAACTGGATAGGAAAAAACGAATATATTCCACCAAAAACGCGATAGTTTTCAGCCGGTCCGCGTTATAACTGAATTCTCCCAACATCACAATGAGGTCAGAGATATTTTGAACAAATTCTGGCCCCTTCTTACTGCGGACAATACTATAAAGAAATATATTAAATCACAGCCTCAGATTACCTATCGCCGCTCTCCATCTTTACATGACAAAATCACAGCCAGTCATCATGCACCTAAATCTGATCTTATTTTTACAGCTTTTGGCACATTTCCTTGTGGTAATTGCGATATATGTGACTTCATCTATGATGCACGTGAAACTCCGCTTCCAAACGGCCAAATTCACAAAATTAAGCATAAAGTTACCTGTCAAACGATTGGCATAGTATATCTGGCCACCTGTGTGTGTGGCAGCTACTATGTCGGAAAAACTAAACTCCCATTTTGTGTACGGATCCGTGATCATATTAAACCCCTATATAAACACAAGACATCAACTTCAATTATTCGACATATAGCGGATTATCACAACTATGATCCTCATGTTGTGGGTTTCACAGCTTTGGAACATATTCCTGCACATGTCAGAGGAGGCGATATTGATCAGAAATTACTCCAATTAGAAACAAAATGGATACATACTTTGGATGCCACTAGATATCCAGGCCTTAATGAGTATATTAGCTTTAAATCATTTCTCTAACTTGGCCCCTCCCTTGGAGCCAGCCTTAGTAATTCATCAACTTATTTTGTATGGTATATCATTTCTGATGTTTTATGTTCCTCCCCATTGTCCCCCCTTCCCCAATCCAGGAATCGGCCCTGGTCGATCAGGATTTAGCTTCAATTTACATAGCTACTTCAGTTTGACACTTATCCAATTTTAGATTTACAACATCATATGTATCATTTATATGACTTACTAAAAGATAAACTCTCCCTTTTTTGTGGTTGCATTCATGTAGTTATATTTTCTCATAGTCTATTTCTGATGTCTGATTATACATTGTGGCATTAGTGTAGTTCCTTTTGCGAATTGTCAGACCTGTCTATATGGGATGCACGCCTCGGACTTTGCCCCCATATCTTTTCTCCCCTCTTTTTTCTTTTCTTTTTCATATGCCTATGGTGTGCAGGCGTTTTCTAGGGGCTTCAATTAGGTCCGAGGCTTGCTCCCATCCGCTTCCATTTTTTTCCCATTATGCCCCCGCTGGATTCAGCGCCCGCTCAGATACCAAGCCCTCCCCCCTCTGCTCTCCCGCTTGACCTCTTTAGTGCCCCCTGTCCTTTGGCTTGCATGTGGGTTCTCAGGGGTGGCGCGGACTCTATCTGGCACTGATATCCACTTTTACAGGAATACCCCAGCTGTATGGACACCCAAGGGCATTGGGATTCCCTCTGCCCGTTTTTAGCCACTGCCCATTGGCGATCCTCGGATCCTATCATCTCCAGTGTATTGCACTGCTTATTGGCCGTTCAATACTGCGCCGTACCTGTGGCATGTTATCACATGTTACCATGGACACTGCCGCTATGCCTCCTGGACCTTGTAGGCCCGGACGCATTCGCGAGCTGCGCATGCACAGTGGCTCTGTTTGGCCGCTCACACGTGCGGTGACGTCAGATGCCTCAGGTGTGTGGGGGGCATAAGAGCGCCGGCATCCCTGGCCTACACATCGCCAGGGATTAACAGGACACCATCACGCTACCTACGATTTGGCTGGGTAGGCACTTTGAATCCACCATTTCTTTTTATTACATGCATTTTGGGACTTGCTTGATGCTATGAAACAATCTTGTCCTGGTGTCCTGTATATAATCCTTTAATATAATTCATGTAAATACTAGCTAGAGACTATGTTAGTCCTATATTGTTTTATAAAATTGGTAAACCCCTCAAGGGCTGCCTTGGGGCCCACCATAATTGACTTACTTGTTGCCCCCTTTTTTATAGATACACTCTGTCAGGTCCTCTTATTCGCCCCCTGCAGCTACCTACTGTAACCTGTGTTTGTGGTGCGGTTCTGGGGGCCTGCTGTGTCCATCCCTGGTGACCTACAGGTAGTCATTTACCACCTTTATGGGGTTAGGTTGTGGTGGTCGGGTAAAGGGCTGGGTTGGTGCCTTGATGTGGGCGCTGTCTCCGGGGTTGGATTTTGGGTCGGTGCTTGTGGTTCATGTCTGACAGTTCGCAAACATAATTAACTATTTTAAATGATGTGCATTTTTGACTTAACCTTTGGTCTAATTATTATACAACTGTTCTGATTGTTAATTTTTCTTTATAGATTGAATTGTAGCGTCTTAGGTATAAAATATCTGTCCCTGAGGAAGCCATCACTGGCGAAACATGTCGGACTCTTAAAAGCCTATCTACGGAGCTGGCCGCAACGCCCCTTAGGCCCTGTTCCATAAAATTTTGCTACAAAATTGGTTTTAAATGTACTAGTTGTTATGCACACCTTGTCTTTGTGGATTTTTTTGTTGACTTTTTAAGAATTTTGTTAATAAAATATTCATGTTTTTTACTCAAGTATAATCGTGTATTTTTTGGCACCGCTATAATCCCTGTGACATCCCCCTCTCAACTCGATTTTCTATATATATTGGGATGAGGTGCTGTATCATACTGAGGATTACCCAACCATTCCTTTTAGCCTTTGCGAAGATTGACGATCTCGAAAACAGATCAAGACGGTACAACTTCAGGGTACGGGGGCTCCCAGAATCTGAGAAAGAGGTACAGTCTGCGGTCAGAGACCTTATCAAAGATCTCATCCTGGGGATCTCCCAATATCGACTGGAGCTGGATAGGGCCCACAGAGCGCTACAATCCCCACGCAAGGATGGCCTCCCAAGAGATATCATTGTTAAGCCTCATTTTTATGCCGTGAAGGAGGAGGTTATGCGGAAAGCCATAAATTTGAAGGACTTATCTATACACGGACATAAAATACAGATTTTTGCGGACCTGTCCCTCTACACGGTCCAAAAGAGGAGAAACCTTAAACCACTGCTACTGTTGCTGCAAGAGAAAGATATTCCTTACAGATGGTCATTTCCTCTGAGACTAAACTTTACATATAAAAGCAGAAGTTGCAGCTTCTCCACCTTTGCAGAGGGCGAACATCTACGCCTGCAATTAGGCCTAATCCCTCAGGGTCCTTCCTCGTCTCATACAAGCAAAGGGACTCCTTCCTCTACCAAGAGACCTCCTCCGGCAAGTCCTCTTCAACCATCCTGGCTGAAACAAAGCTCCAAGAGAACGAAGGAAAATCTCCCCACGTGACTCATAACTAATTGATAGTGAATTTTGAAATTGGAAAGAGGGCATTGAGGCCTATTATGTGGGCCTCAGGGACTTTTAACGGTGCTGAGATCAAAAATATATATACAAAGTGTATCATAGAATAATATTTTATTTAAACAATCTCATTAAAAACAGACATAGGCAAAAGAAAATAAATGAAAAACAAAATGGGGTAATTCTTTGATACAAAAATTAATACCACTTTCTCAACATGTTTCGCTTTCATAAGCTTCTTCAGGAGATATATTTGTGATATTAAAGTCAGCTATAGGAGATAGAGAAAATATATATATAAACAATACATGTATATGTCTGCTTGTACGTCAAACAATTATATTTATCCTTATTTTTATTATAGACACAGTATTAAACAATAAATAAAAAGGAGTAAGCAAGTCTTAATATATCTGTAAACATCACATGTTCAAATATGAAGTATAAAGTATAAACGAAAAAAAAAAAAAAAAAAAACACACATGTCCTATATATATATATATACTGTCATCATTCAGTTTAAATAAGGGGGCTTACCTTTACAAAAGTAAAGAAGAAAAGAAGGGAGGGGGGGAAAAAAGTGAGGGGTAGGGTTTTTTTCTGTAATGGCAAATGCTTTCTCCTCAGTCCTCACTTCCCAAAAAGAGGCATGCAGAGAGGGATAAAACTAAGAATTCTCTAAGAGGAGAAAAATTAAAATCAATATATATGTATAGATAAGGTCAATATGAATTAAAGTGCACTGGTCAGTAACATATATATAGGGATGAAAAGAAATCAGGTAATTATCTCCGGTAGAATCAATTGGGAATGACACAAATTACATCCAGAAGATGAGGATAGCAGAATTGCTAAAAAAGTAAAAGGACGGTTCTGGTATTTTTGTGAAGTGACAGTCGAGGAAGGGGCAATATGCATCCATACGCAGCTGCTGAGTGAGCTGGACCTGGAGGTATTGCTGCACACTTTCACAAAGAACCTGAGGGATAAAAGTATAATCGGAGGGTATATTGAAATGTCATATAGACTAAAGTGCATCGTTACTGCAAGTGAAGGGATAAATGAGAAAACTTACTGTTGGTGGTTAATATCCTGTTGAAGGAGTCCCGTTGTCCATTAGGAAAGTGTCTGCCCCATGTATTAAACAGGAGAGTGACAGAGGTTAGCGGGGAAACGAAGCCCCGCTTTTAAACCTCTCCAGCGTGACGACGTCTGACTCGTCATCACGCTGCGGACTAAAGGAGACACCTGCGCATGCGCACGTATCCGATTTCTATTCAGGAAATAGCATAGGTGACGTCAGGCATTACAGGCCGACCCGCGGCCATCTTGGGAAATCCTGTGCCCTGAGTATAATACTACGGAAGCTCATAGGGCTCAAAAAGGCAAAAATATAGATTCTACATAATGTATAATGACGCGGTTTGGGGTAAAAAATCTCTGAAAGAGCACAACTATGCCGCAACCGTAAATGGGAAAACTATATACCCTGTATTATAATTTTTAAAGAGGCCCAAAGATGATAACGATAATGTGGTAGCATAGTGATGCCATTGTATGTAAATCGGAAAACGAGAAAAGCAGCATTCGGTGTCTAAACACGGGCGACTAAGCCATCAAGACATTGATTAGGAATTGATTAGCTGAGTGCCCGGGGTGTCCGTGCATACCAAAAGGGATGGAGGGAAGGGGACCGAGAGTAAAGCATAGGCCCATACCATACTCCAAATCATAAAGTGAATAAATATCAAAAAGATGTAATAAAATTAAATTTAGAAAAGTATATATATATAAGAAAATTGATCCTTCAATCAGTTACATCAATCAGTTATATATGGAAAAAAAAAAAAAAATATATAATTATTGTAAAATTATAAAAAAGGTTTGTAACTCAAGGCATCATTTAGGCCAGGATGTTTTAAAGCATTAAGAGTGACAATCCACTTAGTTTCACGTTGTAATAAGATTTTATCATAGTCCCCCCCTCTTTCGTTTGGGAGGACATATTCCAAGGCATAAAAGTGCATCATCCTATCATCAAATTGGTGATGGAGACCCATATGTCGGCTTATAGGGGTCTCCATCTTCTTTTTACACACTAGGGAGACATGGTCTCTAATCCGGTGGAAGAAGGGGCGTTTAGTTTTCCCCACGTAATATGCATTGCATTCACATGTCATTATATAGACTACGCCTATGGATTGGCATGTAACTAGAAAGTTGGGACTGTATAACTGACCATTAGGAAGAATGATATTGCGAGATGCATAGATATATCTGCAAAAATCACATTTGTGACAAGGTTTGGTACCCTTGTTTTTAGTATGGGTTGTGGGTCGTGGGGCATAATGGCTGTGTACTATACGATCTTTAATTGATCGAGATCGTCGAAATGTAATCTCGGGATAGTCTTTCAAGTGTTTGGACACCTTAGGGTCGCCCATCAGCAAATACCAGTGCTTTTGCAGCAAATCCCGCATTTGCCGATGTTGTCCGGAGAAGGTAGTGATCATTCTCAGGCTTGGGGGCGATTTTGGTTTTGTGGGCTTATAAATTAATTGACTACGTTGGCTTCTTTTGGCTCTAATGTAAGCTCTTTTTAAACATTTGTTACTGTACCCCCGGGTCTTTAGACGTTCCCTCAGTGCCCTGGCCTCGGATTCAAAATGGATATTTTCACTGCAATTTCTCCTCAGTCTTAGGTACTGTCCATAGGGGACATTATCTATGAGTGGTTGGGGATGAGAACTGGCAGCATGCAGGAGTGAATTTCCCGCTGATGCTTTCCGAAAAAGAGTGGTCCCTATGGTTCTGTCTGGATTAATGAAAAGGGTGACATCCAAAAAGGTTAAGGTGGTTTGACTTGCTTCCATAGTGAAGGTTAAATTATAGGGATTAGTTTTTAAACCCTCAAAGAAGGACGCGAGGTCCTCCCTGCTGCCAGTCCATATTAGGAATACATCATCAATATATCGTTTCCATATTGATATGTTTTCCATTAGGTTTTGCAAATCTTCCCTAAATAAGAGATTTTGCTCCCACTCCCCCAGGTACAGGTTCGCATAAGTGGGGGCACATCTGGTCCCCATAGCGACCCCCTGCACCTGGAGGTAGTGGGAGCGAGCAAACAAAAAAATATTGTTCATAAGAATGAACCTCAGGAGATCCAAAATGAAGCTCCTATAGGTCTCGGGGACATCCCCATCTCTGGAGATGAAGCCCTCCACAACTGCCACCCCCAAATGGTGGGGGATGGAGTTGTAGAGGGCCTCCACATCCAGAGCTACCAGCCACGCTCCCTCTGGGATGGTCAGACCATCCAAAACTCGAAGGAGTTCACTGGTATCTTGTAGATAGGATGTCAAGCTTTCTACATGCGGTCTGAGAAATTCATCTATCAGTTGACTGGCATTTTCCGTAAGGGATCCGTTTCCGGACACGTTTGGTCTGCCAGGGGGGTTATTTAAACTCTTATGTACCTTGGGAAGGGCGTACAGTGTGGGAATCCGAGGGCAGGGCACATTGAGAAACTCCCACGTCGATTTTGTGATTTGGCCCTGGCTATATGCGGTTCCAATCAGCTTTCTATAGCAAATGGTCATGTTGGAGACATGCGTCTCTGAGACTTTCCTATACCAGTCGCGATTTTGTAAAAGGCGTAAGACCATGGATTCATATTGTTCAGTCGTCATTACTACTAGATTGCCTCCCTTATCTGATGGCTTGACCACCAGACGGGAGTCCAACTGTAGTGACTTTAAGGCCAGTTTTTGTTGGCTTGTAAGATTTGATTGTTTAATGCCCTTCTATTTGGTCCTGCAGATGTCCTCAGTGACCTGATGGATAAAGGCCCACACATTGGGATTGCCCTGTAGTGTGGGAAAAGTCTTGGATTTTGGTTTGTACTCCTTAGGGGTGAAAGGCACAACTGGATAGGAGGCATCAGATGCCCGACCAGGACAGCCGTCCTGATCAAGAGTCTGGGCCTCCAGGAGATCTATCTCGTCTATATGACCCTCGTCCCAGAGCTCCATGAGCTCTTCCATTGCTTTAATCTCATTCAGTGTGATGTTTTCTACTGTGGATTGAGGTGGTGTTGTATTAGGTCGTGCAGATTTGTCAAAAATAATGCGAAGCATTAATTTGCGGGCGAATAGGTTGAGATCTTTGATGAATTCAAACTGATCAATTTTCTGTGTCGGACAGAAGGTCAATCCTAATTCCAGGACAGACAACTGATCAGCACTAAGAGGGATGGAAGACAAATTTATTATTTCAAATTTCTGGCCTGTTTTTGGAGACCCTCCGTGATGGTCATCTTTTTCGATTCGTGTACCGGTTGGGTGAAGATCGGAGCCGGACGAAAATCCGACTGGTTTGAATCATGAGTGTGATTAGTTGAGGGTGCCGAAGTTGGGGATAATGAAGTGCTCGCATGGGTATTGGGAAGAGTGTCCCGATGTGCCAGTGCGTGTGAGGTATTAAATTTGGCCGTAGTGGCTCTCGTGTGGACTGGAGTGCGGTTTGTGTTTGGGTGTCGCTTACTTGACCCCGTAGGTGCGTGGGTGTTGCCAGTAGTGCGCATTTTGGAGGATCCAGAATCCTTGAAGCTTGCCGGTGCCTGTGAGGAGAGGGAGGAAGCAGAAGAGGTGTCAGAATCATTAGTATCGGAGGGAGGATCTCTAAAAGTTTGCCTATGAGCATTTTGTCTCTTGCTTTTTTTAGGTTGTGTCCAGACATATGCCTGATTGTTGTCATATGATACTTTATCTCTTAAAAATTTCTTTTCCTTAGTTTTTAAGATTTCAGCTACATAGGTCTCGATGTGTGTTTTGAGGATTCCCTCACGGTTAGAGAAAAGCTCACTTGAAACAATCAGGCTATTTTCAGCATATAGCTTTTCTATCTCCTTGTCAAGAGAGGCCAACTCTTCATCATAGTAACCACATAGTAGTTCCATCATTCTCATAGAGCATGATTGAAGATTTGTCTCCCAATTGGTTCTAAAGTTCGATTCCAATTTATTCACTGTGGGAAAAATCTGGATTCTCAACCCCCAAGGGGCTATTTGATCGTCCAGATATTTCGAGAAGTACCATTTATTCCAATACACCCTTGCCTTTTTCTCCAGCATTCGCTGGAGACGAAGGAAGAAGCGGTCCATTGATAGGCCACCTCCAGTGGCATTCTGGGACTTATGGATCTGGTCCATAAATCCCTCAAAGGCATTACCGCAATGGTGGGCCATAATGAAAGCCAAGAGAAAAACAAAACCAAAAAGAAACAAAAATAAAATTAAAAATAAAAATAAAAAATAAATAAAAATAAATATAATTTATAATATATTTTATTTTTAATTTTATTGTTATTTTATTTTTATTTTATTTTTAATTTTATTTTTGTTTCTTTTTGGTTTTGTTTTTCTCTTGGCTTTCATTATGGCCCACCATTGCGGTAATGCCTTTGAGGGATTTATGGACCAGATCCATAAGTCCCAGAATGCCACTGGAGGTGGCCTATCAATGGACCGCTTCTTCCTTCGTCTCCAGCGAATGCTGGAGAAAAAGGCAAGGGTGTATTGGAATAAATGGTACTTCTCGAAATATCTGGACGATCAAATAGCCCCTTGGGGGTTGAGAATCCAGATTTTTCCCACAGTGAATAAATTGGAATCGAACTTTAGAACCAATTGGGAGACAAATCTTCAATCATGCTCTATGAGAATGATGGAACTACTATGTGGTTACTATGATGAAGAGTTGGCCTCTCTTGACAAGGAGATAGAAAAGCTATATGCTGAAAATAGCCTGATTGTTTCAAGTGAGCTTTTCTCTAACCGTGAGGGAATCCTCAAAACACACATCGAGACCTATGTAGCTGAAATCTTAAAAACTAAGGAAAAGAAATTTTTAAGAGATAAAGTATCATATGACAACAATCAGGCATATGTCTGGACACAACCTAAAAAAAGCAAGAGACAAAATGCTCATAGGCAAACTTTTAGAGATCCTCCCTCCGATACTAATGATTCTGACACCTCTTCTGCTTCCTCCCTCTCCTCACAGGCACCGGCAAGCTTCAAGGATTCTGGATCCTCCAAAATGCGCACTACTGGCAACACCCACGCACCTACGGGGTCAAGTAAGCGACACCCAAACACAAACCGCACTCCAGTCCACACGAGAGCCACTACGGCCAAATTTAATACCTCACACGCACTGGCACATCGGGACACTCTTCCCAATACCCATGCGAGCACTTCATTATCCCCAACTTTGGCACCCTCAACTAATCACACTCATGATTCAAACCAGTCGGATTTTCGTCCGGCTCCGATCTTCACCCAACCGGTACACGAATCGAAAAAGATGACCATCACGGAGGGTCTCCAAAAACAGGCCAGAAATTTGAAATAATAAATTTGTCTTCCATCCCTCTTAGTGCTGATCAGTTGTCTGTCCTGGAATTAGGATTGACCTTCTGTCCGACACAGAAAATTGATCAGTTTGAATTCATCAAAGATCTCAACCTATTCGCCCGCAAATTAATGCTTCGCATTATTTTTGACAAATCTGCACGACCTAATACAACACCACCTCAATCCACAGTAGAAAACATCACACTGAATGAGATTAAAGCAATGGAAGAGCTCATGGAGCTCTGGGACGAGGGTCATATAGACGAGATAGATCTCCTGGAGGCCCAGACTCTTGATCAGGACGGCTGTCCTGGTCGGGCATCTGATGCCTCCTATCCAGTTGTGCCTTTCACCCCTAAGGAGTACAAACCAAAATCCAAGACTTTTCCCACACTACAGGGCAATCCCAATGTGTGGGCCTTTATCCATCAGGTCACTGAGGACATCTGCAGGACCAAATGGAAGGGCATTAAACAATCAAATCTTACAAGCCAACAAAAACTGGCCTTAAAGTCACTACAGTTGGACTCCCGTCTGGTGGTCAAGCCATCAGATAAGGGAGGCAATCTAGTAGTAATGACGACTGAACAATATGAATCCATGGTCTTACGCCTTTTACAAAATCGCGACTGGTATAGGAAAGTCTCAGAGACGCATGTCTCCAACATGACCATTTGCTATAGAAAGCTGATTGGAACCGCATATAGCCAGGGCCAAATCACAAAATCGACGTGGGAGTTTCTCAATGTGCCCTGCCCTCGGATTCCCACACTGTACGCCCTTCCCAAGGTACATAAGAGTTTAAATAACCCCCCTGGCAGACCGATCGTGTCCGGAAACGGATCCCTTACGGAAAATGCCAGTCAACTGATAGATGAATTTCTCAGACCGCATGTAGAAAGCTTGACATCCTATCTACAAGATACCAGTGAACTCCTTCGAGTTTTGGATGGTCTGACCATCCCAGAGGGAGCGTGGCTGGTAGCTCTGGATGTGGAGGCCCTCTACAACTCCATCCCCCACCATTTGGGGGTGGCAGTTGTGGAGGGCTTCATCTCCAGAGATGGGGATGTCCCCGAGACCTATAGGAGCTTCATTTTGGATCTCCTGAGGTTCATTCTTATGAACAATATTTTTTTGTTTGCTCGCTCCCACTACCTCCAGGTGCAGGGGGTCGCTATGGGGACCAGATGTGCCCCCACTTATGCGAACCTGTACCTGGGGGAGTGGGAGCAAAATCTCTTATTTAGGGAAGATTTGCAAAACCTAATGGAAAACATATCAATATGGAAACGATATATTGATGATGTATTCCTAATATGGACTGGCAGCAGGGAGGACCTCGCGTCCTTCTTTGAGGGTTTAAAAACTAATCCCTATAATTTAACCTTCACTATGGAAGCAAGTCAAACCACCTTAACCTTTTTGGATGTCACCCTTTTCATTAATCCAGACAGAACCATAGGGACCACTCTTTTTCGGAAAGCATCAGCGGGAAATTCACTCCTGCATGCTGCCAGTTCTCATCCCCAACCACTCATAGATAATGTCCCCTATGGACAGTACCTAAGACTGAGGAGAAATTGCAGTGAAAATATCCATTTTGAATCCGAGGCCAGGGCACTGAGGGAACGTCTAAAGACCCGGGGGTACAGTAACAAATGTTTAAAAAGAGCTTACATTAGAGCCAAAAGAAGCCAACGTAGTCAATTAATTTATAAGCCCACAAAACCAAAATCGCCCCCAAGCCTGAGAATGATCACTACCTTCTCCGGACAACATCGGCAAATGCGGGATTTGCTGCAAAAGCACTGGTATTTGCTGATGGGCGACCCTAAGGTGTCCAAACACTTGAAAGACTATCCCGAGATTACATTTCGACGATCTCGATCAATTAAAGATCGTATAGTACACAGCCATTATGCCCCACGACCCACAACCCATACTAAAAACAAGGGTACCAAACCTTGTCACAAATGTGATTTTTGCAGATATATCTATGCATCTCGCAATATCATTCTTCCTAATGGTCAGTTATACAGTCCCAACTTTCTAGTTACATGCCAATCCATAGGCGTAGTCTATATAATGACATGTGAATGCAATGCATATTACGTGGGGAAAACTAAACGCCCCTTCTTCCACCGGATTAGAGACCATGTCTCCCTAGTGTGTAAAAAGAAGATGGAGACCCCTATAAGCCGACATATGGGTCTCCATCACCAATTTGATGATAGGATGATGCACTTTTATGCCTTGGAATATGTCCCCCCAAACGAAAGAGGGGGGGACTATGATAAAATCTTATTACAACGTGAAACTAAGTGGATTGTCACTCTTAATGCTTTAAAACATCCTGGCCTAAATGATGCCTTGAGTTACAAACCTTTTTTATAATTTTACAATAATTATATATTTTTTTTTTTTTTTTTTTCCATATATAACTGATTGATGTAACTGATTGAAGGATCAATTTTCTTATATATATATATACTTTTCTAAATTTAATTTTATTACATCTTTTTGATATTTATTCACTTTATGATTTGGAGTATGGTATGGGCCTATGCTTTACTCTCGGTCCCCTTCCCTCCATCCCTTTTGGTATGCACGGACACCCCGGGCACTCAGCTAATCAATTCCTAATCAATGTCTTGATGGCTTAGTCGCCCGTGTTTAGACACCGAATGCTGCTTTTCTCGTTTTCCGATTTACATACAATGGCATCACTATGCTACCACATTATCGTTATCATCTTTGGGCCTCTTTAAAAATTATAATACAGGGTATATAGTTTTCCCATTTACGGTTGCGGCATAGTTGTGCTCTTTCAGAGATTTTTTACCCCAAACCGCGTCATTATACATTATGTAGAATCTATATTTTTGCCTTTTTGAGCCCTATGAGCTTCCGTAGTATTATACTCAGGGCACAGGATTTCCCAAGATGGCCGCGGGTCGGCCTGTAATGCCTGACGTCACCTGTGCTATTTCCTGAATAGAAATCGGATACGTGCGCATGCGCAGGTGTCTCCTTTAGTCCGCAGCGTGATGACGAGTCAGACGTCGTCACGCTGGAGAGGTTTAAAAGCGGGGCTTCGTTTCCCCGCTAACCTCTGTCACTCTCCTGTTTAATACATGGGGCAGACACTTTCCTAATGGACAACGGGACTCCTTCAACAGGATATTAACCACCAACAGTAAGTTTTCTCATTTATCCCTTCACTTGCAGTAACGATGCACTTTAGTCTATATGACATTTCAATATACCCTCCGATTATACTTTTATCCCTCAGGTTCTTTGTGAAAGTGTGCAGCAATACCTCCAGGTCCAGCTCACTCAGCAGCTGCGTATGGATGCATATTGCCCCTTCCTCGACTGTCACTTCACAAAAATACCAGAACCGTCCTTTTACTTTTTTAGCAATTCTGCTATCCTCATCTTCTGGATGTAATTTGTGTCATTCCCAATTGATTCTACCGGAGATAATTACCTGATTTCTTTTCATCCCTATATATATGTTACTGACCAGTGCACTTTAATTCATATTGACCTTATCTATACATATATATTGATTTTAATTTTTCTCCTCTTAGAGAATTCTTAGTTTTATCCCTCTCTGCATGCCTCTTTTTGGGAAGTGAGGACTGAGGAGAAAGCATTTGCCATTACAGAAAAAAACCCTACCCCTCACTTTTTTTCCCCCCCTCCCTTCTTTTCTTCTTTACTTTTGTAAAGGTAAGCCCCCTTATTTAAACTGAATGATGACAGTATATATATATATAGGACATGTGTGTTTTTTTTTTTTTTTTTTTTCTTTTTCGTTTATACTTTATACTTCATATTTGAACATGTGATGTTTACAGATATATTAAGACTTGCTTACTCCTTTTTATTTATTGTTTAATACTGTGTCTATAATAAAAATAAGGATAAATATAATTGTTTGACGTACAAGCAGACATATACATGTATTGTTTATATATATATTTTCTCTATCTCCTATAGCTGACTTTAATATCACAAATATATCTCCTGAAGAAGCTTATGAAAGCGAAACATGTTGAGAAAGTGGTATTAATTTTTGTATCAAAGAATTACCCCATTTTGTTTTTCATTTATTTTCTTTTGCCTATGTCTGTTTTTAATGAGATTGTTTAAATAAAATATTATTCTATGATACACTTTGTATATATATTTTTGATCTCAGCACCGTTAAAAGTCCCTGAGGCCCACATAATAGGCCTCAATGCCCTCTTTCCAATTTCAAAATTTACTATATGGGATGTGGTGCTTCTGAATTTTCCTCTTATTTCAAATTTTTTCTTTTAACTAATTGATAGTGGTTCGAGACTCAACCTTGGTCGGTTGGTGGTGATCCCTGGCCTTTGGGGATTTCGGGGAAGATTCACCCCTGGTTTTTTTTATTTTATTTTTTTCTGGTTCTCTCCAGGTGCTCTTTTGGTTTTTTTTCTGTTTATGTCCGTTCTCTCCCAAGGTTGACTTTTAGTTTTCTCAAGTTTGCAGGTATATCCACCTGGCATGTCCCTCTGGGAATGGGAGAAGTGGACAATTTTTTGCACTCTGGTCATCGACTTAGGTTACACAGGGGCAACAGGTCCCTAGCCAGGCACCACCCGGGAGTGGGCAAAGTTCCCCCCCCCAGGCTTTGGTTCTTTCATACTGCCTGGATGCTATAGGGGAGAATTAGCTTCTTTACCACCTGCTGGCGCCTGAGTTATTTCTTTTGTTTCTGACTGTTTTTACCCGCCGGGGCTCCTGGAGCATTTTTTTTTCTTTTTTGGCCCAGGGGCATTGGAAAAAGGGGCTCCCCGGGTAGACATTCCCACTTTCGAGCCCGGATGGGCTCGGGGCGGCCTAGGTTCCCGTCACTGGTGAGGGGGGACCTGGGTGGCCATGGTTCATAGTGTTTAATCGCATTCTTGTTGTAACTCATACGTTTTTCAAGTTTAACTACATATTTTGAACGCTCTGTCATATGTTCATGATGGACTCAATTGATGTCTTCAGTCAATATGTTTAGAGGGGCTGGGGCTGTGGTGGACCCAGTGCACTGATCCTAGATCCCAGGAGAACTTCTGGGTCCCTTGGGATCTAATGCCTCATTTCCACTGAGCGGATCGGTTCGGTTCGGTACGGTACGCTATTTTGGGTGTTTCCATTATGAAAGTGGCCCATACAACCGAACCGTTCTGCTCCATTCAGGGTCCTGCTTCAGATGTGGGGCCATAGAAAATGGAACGGTTCGGTTAGGGCGGAGCTACAATACATTCCACTGATTGGCTGACAGAAAACACTTTGCTGTGCTATGCTGAGGCATTTTTTCTAAACCCTGTATGGCCCCTTGTGGTCCCACTTGCAGTGGAAACGCTCACCAGAATAGACCGGACCATTCTAGGGCATTCAATCTGTACCGATCCGAACCGATCCGCTCAGTGGAAACGAGGCATTAGTAATATCCCTGTTTCAGGGCTGCTCCGGTGCAACTGGATGCAAGGGAAAGTCCGACCTATCTCTCCTTCCCTTAGGGTTGATTGGGGTATGGGACCCCAACTTATTTTTGCTCAACTGTGATGTTTTGGGTGCTTTGGTGGATTCTATTCAAATGCTCACCATTTTTCCATCTTTTTCTCCTCCGTTTCATCTCTTTTTCCCCTCCCCCTCCTTCTACTCTTATATGCTCTGTTGTAGGTTCTTCAGGACTCAAAAGGGGTGTCTGGTTCCGTTTCCCAGGTCGGAGTACTCCATATGTCATATATGCTGATCCTCGCATCACTTTTTATTCCCCAGGAGACGGTAACTCTCAGATCATACAAATAGTTCTCTCCCCTCTGGACTATGGCTAACGCCTCAGATAAACACCATCCCCTTAGAATTTTTTCACACAACACACAAGGCCTCAACTCTCCAGTCAAACGTAGAAAGGTATTCCAGTCTTATCAATCCATGCACGCTGACGTCCTTCTGATACAAGATACGCATTTCTCAGCTAGCTACAAACCCTCATTCATACATCAACATTACCCCCAATTTTTCTTGGCTTCCACGGTAAACAAAACAAGGGGAGTGGCTATCTGTTTCGCCAAACATTTAAATGTCTCTCAACCAGAGACGGTAGTTGATTCTCAGGGTCGCTTCCTGCTAGTTTCTGGCCACATAGACGGCGAACTTTATACCTTCGTTTCCTATTATGCACCCAATAAGGGTCAAAGACAGTTCTTTGACTCAATGCTCAAAAAACTTCATATTCACCTAAAAGGTACTGTGTTTATGGGAGGTGATTCAAATATCGCCTTTGACTCCGGACTTGACAGATTAGCGAACGGACAATCTAGACCTAAACGTCCATCCAAACAAAGTGCTAAGATTGCAGCTCTCCTGTATGAGGAAGGACTGATTGATATATGGAGGGAAGCTAACCCACACAAAAAAGACTACACTCATTTTTCCGCCCCCCACAACTCATATGCCAGGATAGACCACATCTTCTCATGCTCTCGCACTATCCCACTTATCCTAAACTCAAAGATCTTGGATTCCCCTTTGTCAGACCATGCAATCGTTTCGGTGGTAGCCCAGAAAGTAGGTCACACAAAGGGACCTCCTCAATGGAGATGACAGGAGTCACTCCTCAGTGATCCGATACATTGCACGGAGTTTTAAACAGTCATTAAAGACTATTTCGGTATCAACCAAACGGCAGATGTTTTCCCATCAACCGTATGGGCAGCCCACAAAGCGGTACTCCGTGGACATATCATTAGACTATCTTCCCAACTCAAGGCAGCTCACAAAGCGGAAGTCCTTAAACTAACAGCTGACTATCGTTCCGCAGCAAGGGCGCACAAGAGCCTTCTCACCGCTGAGTCCCTGAATAAACTTGACAAATCCCGTACTCTCCTTAATCTAGCGCTGACCTCTGCGGCCGAAAAACATCTAAGATGGACTGGAGCTAAATTCTATCACCAAACTGATCGAATAGGCTCTAGATTAGCGACCAAACTTACCCCTAAACCATGCTCTTTAGCTTTCCCCAAAATTAAAACGCCTTCAGGAGACTTGACTCAAAACCCAACGAAGATTATGGAGGCTTTTTCACAATTTTACTCTAATCTGTACAGACCCATTGACCCTCCCTCACATCCGCAACATGACGGCTTCTTAGACAACCTTCCTTTACCGACACTATCTTAAGAGCATAGAGAGCTCATGGATGACTCTTTTTCCATGGAGGGAGTGTTAGATACGATCGGCTCCTTAAAGACGGGTTCAGCCCCGGGACCGGATGGTTTTTCTATGGACTATTACAAAAAGTTTGCCCCATGCCTGGCCCCTCATCCAACTAAATTTTTCAACTCCCTCAGGGATGGAGCCCCCCTGGGACATGATCTTAACTCAGCATTTATAACGGTAATCCCAAAGCCTGGGAAAGACTCTAGTGTACTAGTTAACTACAGGCCTTTCTCGCTTATTAATAACGATATTAAAATATTTACGAAGATTTTAGCGAATAGGATAGCGAGTTTTATTTCAACTTATATTCATAGGGACCAGGTGGGCTTCATCCCGGGGAGACAGGGACAGGACCAAATCCGTAGAACAATAGACGTTATCTCCCTGCTTAAGTCTGGGTGGGACGGTGGCCCTCTTCAGAAGGGATTCCTCCTTTCCATCGATCTACATAAAGCATTTGACTCTGTTCACTGGGCCTTCATGACTGACCTACTTCAAAGATGGGGGTTTGGCCCCTACTTCCTGAACACATTTAAGTCCCTTTACTCTACCCCCTCGGCCCAGGTACGGCTCTTAGGGAGATACTCAGAGCAGTTTCCAATTGGTCGGGGGACTAGGCAGGGATGTCCACTCTCCCCTCTCCTGTTTGCGATTGCCATCGAGACTTTGGCGGTCGCAATCAGGGCTAACCCAGATGTTAAGGGTGTGCGCTGTGTTGATCAGTAGCATAAGTGTGCGCTTTACGCGGATGACCTCCTCCTTTATATCGCTTCCCCCATCACGTCCACCACTGTGATTTACAAAATACTACAGAATTTTAGCACAGTTTCTGGCCTAAGGGTCAATTTATCTAAATCGATAGCCATAAACATTTCGGTTCCGCAAGATATTATTACACAACTATCCACCAACTTTGAATTCTCCTGGGCACAAACAGAGATTCCCTATCTAGGTATTAAAATAACACCAGATTTACTTAGCCTCTACAGTGCGAATTATCCCCCTATGTTTCGAAAGTGCAAAGGGGATCTGGAGAGATGGGCTAGATGTGGTCTGTCCTGGCTGGGTAGGATTCATGCGGTGAAGAAGACTCTCCTACCACGCCTCCTATATCTGTTTCGCTCCCTCCCTATCCCGATTAAGAAAAAAGCCCTCCTCAAATTTCATTTGGAGATTCTCCGCTTTGTTTGGGGTCATAAAGGTTATAGATGTCCATCCAGCATTCTCTATCGCCTGAAAAGTCAGGGTGGGCTTGGACTGCCGGATCTTTGGGGATACTTTCAGGCTGCCCAATTATCTCAAATCTCAGTGGTCTTCACAAAAGGCCCAAAACCTAGCTGGCTATCAATGGAGCATCAGGCAACCCCGCTAAACACTATAGATTACCTTTTCTGGTGCAATCCTAAGGTTAGGCCAGCCATCTTGTCTCCTACCCTCTCACATTCTATCGCTCTCAGCACAGGTCTTTTCAAGCATCACAAACCTGATCTCCCCTATGAGACCGCTTGCACATATTTTTCACAATGCAGACTTTCCACCAGAGATGGTCATTAAGGCGTTCAAATGGTGGACGGATAAAGGCCTCTATAGAATAGGACACTTTCTTTCTCATAAGGGCCCGATTACACTGTCCCACTGTAGAAATGACTTAGACATGCCAGAGTAGAAGGTGTTCAGAATCTCCCAAATTTCCCACTTTCTACACTCAATTTGGTCCCGTAATCATGAAAGCCCCTCCTTGACTCCCTTTGAACAATGGTGCTCCAACACAGAAGTCTAGAGGGGAGGAATATCTCTAATCAATTCAGCATTGAAAACTTATTCAGACAAACCTGCTTATGCTCGAGCCTGGGAGGAGGACACAGATAGCCCCCGATCTACACAGGAATGGTCTAACGGGTTCCTCAGATCTTTTACAGGTATATTAAACATTTCCCTGATAGAAGCCAGTGTCAAAGTCTTAACTCATTGGTATTATGTTCCAGCTCGCCTGTCAGTCATTTTCCCGGGGACCTCCCCTCTTTGCTTCGGGGGATGCGAGCTTCAGGGCTCGATGATAAATACATGGTGGTCTTGTCCGCGAATTAGATCATTTTGGCAGAAAGTGTTCCGCACAATTAGTACCGTCTCGCAGATAGTAATAACCCCAGACCCCAGCATCGCTCTGCTTAATGGGAGGATTAAGGATCTCTCTAAATTTACACAGAAGTTGATATTCTTCATCCTCTTAGGGGCTAAAGTAACTATAGCAAAAGCCTGGAAAAAAACTAGAGTTTCGATTCTCGGTTTTAAGAGGAAGGTCTCTTGGATTATGGCGCAGAAACAATTTGTAGCCAAACTAAAAGACAAAAGCAGTAATTTCTTAGCTATATGGGAACCTTGTGCCAGATATTGCAGCATCCCTCTGTTCTCAGGTATGCCTATGGAGCCTGAGTCTGGAGGGTCCCCACAGTGATACCACCCTCCCCCTTCCCCCTCTCTTTCCCTTTTCACACCTTTCTCTCTTTCTCTGATAGAGACTCTCTTGTCTCCTATGTAGGATTATATTAATCAGTCCTTAACATGTCTTCCACTTACACAAGAAGAACTCTACCAGGTAGTCATTTCACTGTTTTCTCTGAAGTCAGGTTCGGTTTAGACTACCTCTACTAACTTCTAAATCCGCCTTCCGGACCCTCGGATTTGGGGTCCTGTAGGTCATTGGAGGGGGGTTTTGAGAAGCTTCAGGGACACAACGGGTGGGAGAATCAATCTGACCGACAGGCGCTTCCACAGTAGGATACCATAGGGGTGGAGAGCCTTTAGTCGGATTGTTTTAATAGTTTTCCCTGTCTTGTGTATTGGGTTCCTAGTCTCCCGTACAATCTGGGTAGTACGCAGCATCTCAAGTCTACCCCTAGAGTTTCGCAGTAGATTGTCTTATAGATTCTATTTGACCTTAAGCTTGTATGCTTTTTCTTGTTATTCTGCTTACAGTTAATGTATAGGAAATGTTGTGGTCTTCTTTTTTGTTTTTTTGGTTTTTATATACTGTGCCTGTACACTTTTTCATTAAAATAATAAAAAGTTTAAACGTAAAAAAAAAAAAAAATCTTAGGAACAAAGAACACGGAGGAGAGATGGGTTTTCTTTAAGAGCATATTGTGACGGGAGGGCCCGTGAAACTCAGAATCCCTTGGAAAGTAGGGGATGCCCTTGTTTCAGCTCCCCATACACCTCTTATGTCTAAGTCACCCTGTGCTATCCTGGCATAGGGTGAGTGAGAAAATATATCTTGGACTACTTAAAATGGGACAGTAATATTTGTCCACAATATCTCCCACGATGTATGTAGAGACTATTATTGGTTTGTTTGATTCTGAACTCAACATGTTAATTGTGTGAGCTGATCACATTGGCCTCCAGGACTGGCTAGGAGACGAACAGTCTACTCCTACTATAGTTTGTTGATGACTAGGCTGAGGAGGGGGGAGATTGTTGTTTGTATTGTTAATTGTAATTAGCTCGTGCTATTGTGTTTATACTACTGTGTGAAGCTCGGTGACCACAAGTCTGTGTCCTACAGGTCATGTCTCTGAGTCATCTAGTCTGGGTAAATGATTTAGTAAACTAACTCATGTTAATTAGGTTAATTAGGTTACAGGTGTATTGTTAGAGTAATATGAGCAGGAGGGGGGAACCTCATCTTCTACTGTATATAAGGCTGTATTCTGGTTCTAATAAAAACAGTCCATGTTAGCAGTGAAACAAGTGTCGCCTTGGTTTATGCTTGGGAGTGGTTGGAATATCTGATATCTGTGTACAGACTGGGAGGAAGTGGTATACTGACGGAAGCACTCAAGCGGAGTGTGGGACGCTCCGTGACATTGGTGGCAAGCAGCGGGATGCTTCCTACACTCTGGGACATCCAAACTTCCACCTGGATCCAAGGTCCGATAGCAGGAGAGGAGAGGAGAGGTACAAATACCAGCCGCCATGGAGGAGGAATTCAGAAAGAGGTTGGGAGAGATGCAGATACAGCACAGAGGACCAGTATCAGAGCAGGTCCTGCTGGGATGGTGTGATTCTATTCGCTGCAAACTCTGTAAAGAAGCGCTAGCCCGTGAGCAGCGACACCAGGGAAAAGTTCTCTCCTCCATCCAGGAAAGGTACTGGTCGCAGTATGGATTGCGGGTGCGTTTTTTGGGAGAAAAAACGCACAAGGAGCGGACAGCTGAATTAAGCAGGCTGGTCTGGGCAGAGATGAAGCTGGATGAGATCTACAGAGCCCTCCGGTGGCATGTATCCCAAGCTTGTCCCTGGATAGTGGATGACAGCCCAACGGAATGCTTAAGCTACGGCGGCCTGGGACTGTTGTATGTGAAGCTGACAGGGGACCCTAACTTTGGGAGTGATTTGGAGTGGCGGATGGACGAAATCATGGATTTCAGAGAAGGGCTACTGAACATTTCGGAAGTGCACTGGGCACAGGAAGATTTGGAGTTTCTGGCCGTTCAGGAATGGGAGCTGGAGATCGCCTACAAACGGCTGCTAGATGTTGCTCAGTGCCAGGGCTGGGCTCCCTTTGCCTGGGACTATCAGGAAATACCAATTGACAACCCTGAAATCCTGGCTGAAGGGTCGGCAATGTGGCAGAGTAATAGTGTGCCTTGCCAACCTTCCCCCACAGCTATGGAGGCGGAGGTCTTATGGCGCATGCAGCAAGTGCTGACTGACCTTGATGATCCTGTTTCTGCATGGGATGATCTTGGATGGAGGAATGTGCCTGTCCAGCAGCATGCCAGAGACTCGGCAGTGGAAGATCTGGAGATTGCCGTCCCCAAACCTGAAGTGCTGACAACAGGGCAGAGCTCTGCTAACCTCTGCCCAGCACTGATAGCATTTTCTGAGCTCCATGGACAGGAGATGGTGAATCTCTATCCCCAGACACCAGTTGCAGGGACAGGGGATTTGATAGACTTTTCTGCTGAGGAAGAACAACCTGATGAGCCTCCAGCAGAATGGTATTGGGGCCAAATTTCACTGTGCTCTGTCCAGCACCAACAGTAGTATCTGTGGAGTTACAAGGAACTTCCCCAGTTGAAGCACTGGCAACCGGGCAGAGTGCTACCAACCTCTGCCCAGCATCGGCAACAACTACAGAGTTCCAGGGAGGCGGGGCAGTCAGCCTCCCTCCCCAACAGTTAGCCGGAGCAGAGGGTGTGGGGTTTCCAGCAGAAGGGCTGGCAACAGGGCCAAGTACTGCTGGACTCTGCCCTCAACTAACAGAGGATGGATTTCCTGTGAAGGTGAATGGGACTTCAGTCTCCACCTGTATACCCCAGGGATGCTGGGCAGTTGGCCCAGATCCCCAACAGATCCCCAACGGAGTGAGCCCAGTCACCCTGTCTTCTCTCCAGCAGCAGAAAGGACCCCGGGGAGAAGGGCCAGTCCAGGCCTCTCGCCAGCGGCAGATATGTTCTCTGAGAGAGGCAGAGGTTGGCTGGGTGAGTAATGCTTTGTTTGGAACAATTTATTTGGGGTACTGTGTGGGTACAGGCATTAGAGGACTGAAACTACTGACTAACTTCTGAGTCAACCCGTCTGGGGTCTCCTCCTGTGTTAGTCTTCTGCCGAAAGGGGAGAGATGTGACGGGAGGGCCCGTGGAACTCAGAATCTCTTGGAAAGTAGGGGATGCCCTTGTTTCAGCTCCCCATACACCTCTTATGTCTAAGTCACCCTGTGCTATCCTGGCACAGGGTGAGTGAGAAAATATATCTTGGACTACTTAAAATGGGACAGTAATATTTTTGTCCACAATATCTCCCAGGATGTATGTAGAGACTATTATTGGTTTGTTTGATTCTGAACTCAACATGTTAATTGTGTGAGCTGATCACATTGGCCTCCAGGACTGGCTAGGAGACGAACAGTCTACTCCTACTATAGTTTGTTGATGACTAGGCTGAGGAGGGGGGAGATTGTTGTTTGTATTGTTAATTGTAATTAGCTCCTGCTATTGTGTTTATACTACTGTAGGGCATTAGCCAATGCATCCAATTAGATAATAAATTTAAAAGAGCGAACAAAAGTCCTGGATGGCTAAACTCCAATGTAAAAATGCATATAAAAGCAAAGGAGAAGATCTTCAAAAAATACAGGGTTGAAGGATCATCATCAGCATTCAGACCTTATAAAGAATACAACAAGAAATGTAAGGGTGCAATTAGGATGGCTAAGATAGAACACATTAATAAATCACCGGGACCAGATGGCTTGCATCCGAGGGTATTTAGGGAACTCAGTCAAGTAATTGCCAGACCATTGTTCCTAGTTTTTACTGACAGTCTACTGACAGGAATGGTACCAGGTGATTGGAGAAAAGCCAATGTAGCACCAATATTTAAAAAGGGCCCAAAATACATCACTGGGAATTACAGACCAGTTAGCCTAACATCAATAGTATGCAAGCTCTTGGAGGGGATGATAAGGGACTATATACAAGATTTTAATAACGAGAATGGTATCATTAGCAGTAATCAGCATGGATTCATGAAGAATCGTTCTTGCCAAACCAATCTATTAACATTCTATGAGGAGGTAAGTTGCCATCTAGATAAAGGAAGGCCTGTAGATGTGGTGTATCTGTATTTTGCAAAAGCATTTGACACAGTTCCCCATAAACGTTTACTGTACAAAATAAGGTCCGTTGGCATGGACCATAGGACGAGTACATGGATTAAAAACTGGCTACAAGGGCGAGTTCAGAGGGTGGTGATAAATGGGGAGTACTCGGGAATGGTCAGAGGTGGGTAGTGGGGTCTCTGTGCTGGGACCAATCCTATTTATTTTGTTCATAAACAACCTGGAGGATGGGGTAAACAGTTGAATCTCTGTATTTGCGGATGATACTAAGCTAAACAGGGCAATAACTTCTCCGCAGGATGTGGAAACCTTGCAAAAAGATCTGAACAAATTCATGGGGTGGGCAACTACATGGCAAATGAAGTTTAATGTAGAAAAATGTAAAATAATGCATTTGGGTGGCATAAATACGAATGCAATCTATACACTGGGGGGGAAGAACCTCGGGGGGAATCTAGGATGGAAAAGGACCTGGGGGTCCTAGTAGATGATAGGCTGAGCAATGGCATGCAATGCCAAGCTGCTGCTAACAAAGCAAACAGAATATTGGCATGCATTAAAAAGGGGATCAACTCCAGAGATAAAACGATAATTCTCCCGCTCTACAAGACTCTTGTGCGGCTGCACCTAGAGTATGCTGTCCACTTCTGGGCATCAGTCCTGGAAATGGAGCCAGTACAAAGAAGGGCAACTAAGCTAATAAAGGGTCTGGAGGATATTAGTTATGAGGAAAGGTTGCGAGCACTGAACTTATTCTCTCTGGAGAAGAGACGCTTGAGAGGGGGTATAATTTAAATTTATAAATACCATACTGGTGACCCCACAATAGGGATAAAACATTTTCGCGGAATGGAGTTTAGCAAGACACGTGGCCACTCATTAAAATTAGAAGAAAAGAGGTTTAACCTTAACCACTTAGCAACCGGCCCATAGCCGAATGACGGCTACAGGGCGGTTGCTTAACCCGGGAGGGCGTACTATGACGTCCTCCAAGAATCCCACTCTCGCGCGCACCCGAGAACATCTGTGACCGCCGGGTCCCCTGGATCGCGGCCGTTTAACATGTGATCGCTGATCGCGGCCGTTTAACATGTGATTGCTCCATCAAATGATCACATGTAAACAAACTGGCGTCATGTCATGACGCCGGTTCCTCCCTCCCCTCTGTGTACCGATCGGTACAGAGGGGGAGGGATCGGATGGCAGCAGGGCTGTGAGCTGAATGTGTAGTGCCCACAGCGCTGCTCTGTGACAAATGCAGTCACATCCAGCCATCCATCCATCCATGCTCAGCCATCCCTCCATGCTCAGCACTACTCTGCAATACCCCGCAATACTCTGCAATACTCTGCAATACCCTGCAATACTCTGCAATGCCCTGCAATACTCTGAAATACCCCGCAATACCCTGCAATACCCTGCAATACTCTGCCATACTCTGCCATACTCTGCCATACCCTGCAATACCCCGCAATACCCCGCAATACTCTGCAATACCCTGCAATACCCTGCAATACTCTGCAATGCCCTGCAATACTCTGCAATACCCCGCAATACTCTGCAATGCCCTGCAATACTCTGCAATACCCTGAAATACTCTTCCATACTCTGCAATACCCTGCAATACTCTGCAATACCCTGCCATACTCTGCCATACCCTGCACTACTCTGCAATACTCTGCAATACCTCGCAATACTCTGCAATACCCCGCAATACTCTGCAATACCCAGCAACACCCTGCAATACCCTGCAATACTCTGCAATACCCAGCCATACCCTGCCATACTCTGCAATACCTAGCCATACTCTGCAATACCCAGCCATACTCTGCCATACCCAGCCATACTCTCCAATACTCGGTGATACCCAGCCATTCTCTGCAACACCCAGCCATACTCTGTAATACTCGGTGATACCCAGCCATACTCTGCCATACTCTGCAATACTCTGCAATACCCAGCCATACTCGGTAATACCCAGCCATACTCTGCAATACTCGGTAATACCCAGCCATACTCTGCAATACTCAGCGATACCCAGCCATACTCTGCCATACCCAACCATAGCCAGCCATACCTGCAATACCCTGCCATACTCAGCCATTCGCAGCCATGCTCAGCCATACTCGGCTGTACTCGGCCTCTGTGGCCAGGCTGTAGAAGTCTCACACATGTGGCATCGCCATACTCAGGAGGAGTAGGAGAATCTATTTTGGGGTGTCATTTTTGGTATGTACATGCTATGTGTTAGAAATATTGTATAAATGGACAACTTTGTGTTAAAAAAAAATGCGTTTTAACCACTTCCCGCCTGCCGTCCATCATACGACGTCCTTGACTTTGTGCGGGGATATCTGAATGATGTCTGCAGCTACAGGCATCATTCAGATATCAGCTTTTTCAGTCGGCAATTCCCTACACCATAGGAATGATCATAGCAGCTGTTCCACTGCTTGATCATTCTTACGGGAGGTGAGAGGGACTCCCCCCATCCCGTCACCCTCAGGTGCTTCTACCGACTCACCACTACGATCGAAGCCAGGATCATTTTTTTAAATTTATTTCAGGCTTCCCAGCCTAGAGGTGAGATGTTGGGTCTTATTGACCCCACATCTCACTGTAAAGAGGACCTGTCGCGCCATATTCCTATTACAAAGGATGTTTACATTCCTTGTAATAGGAATAAAAGTGATCAAAAAAATTTATTTTTTGAAAAAAAGCATCAAACTAAAATAAATAAAGTAAAATGAACAAAAAAAAAAGATTGCGCAAAAAAAATATGCATACGTAAGTCCCGCCCACATATGAAAACGATCTTCAAACCACACATGTGAGGTATCGCTGCAATCGGTAGAGTGAGAGCAATCATTCTGACCCTAGACCTCCTCTGTAACTCAAAACATGTAACCAGTAAAAAATTTTAAAGCGTCGCCTATGGGGAATTTTAAGTAGCGAAGTTTGGCGCCATTCCACGAGCGTGTGCAATTTTGAAACATGACATGTTAGGTATCTATTTACTCGGCATAACTTCATCTTTCACATTATGCAAAACTATTGGGCTAACTTTACTGTTTTAAAAAGTTGTAACGACCGTCATTGTATTCTCTAGGGTCTTTGCTAAACATATATAACATATATAATGTTTTGGGGTTCTATGTAATTTTTCTAGCAAATAAATGATGATTTTTACATGTAGGAGAGAAATGTCAGAATTGGCCTGGTGTGCTCCAGAATGCCTGAAGGTGCTCCGTGCATGTTGGGCCTCTGTATGTGGCCACGCTGTGTAAAAAACTCACATTTGGTATCGCCATACTCAGGAGTAATAGCAGTATGTGTTTTGGGGTGTAATTTGTGGTATGCATATGCTGTGTGTGAGAAATAACCTGCTAATATGACAATTTTGTGAAAAAAAAGGAAAAAAAATCTTGATTTTGCAAAGGATTGTGGAAAAAATGACAACTTCAAAAAACTCATCATTCATCTTTCTAAATACCTTGAAATGTCTTCTTTCCAAAAAGGGGTCATTTGGGGGGTATTTGTACTTTTATGGGATGTTAGGGTCTCAAGAAATTAGATAGGCCGTCAGTACTTCAGGTGTGATCAATTTTTAGATATTGGCACCATAGCTTTTGGACTTTATAACTTTCACAAAGATCAAATAATATACAAAATTTGGGTTATTTTTTACCAAAGATATGCAGCGGTATACATTTTGGCCAAAATATATGAAGAAAAATTACTAATTTGCAAAATTTTATAACAGAAACGAAGAAAAATGCATTTTTTTACAGAATTTTCGGTCTTTTTCTTTTATAGCGTCAAAAATAAAGAACCCAGTGGTGATTAAATACCACCAAAAGAAAGCTCTATTTGTGTGAAAAAAGACAAAAAATTCATATAGGTACAGTGTTGTATGACTGAGTAATTGTCATTCAAAATGTGAGAGCACTGAAAGCTGAAAATTGGTCTGGCTATTAAGGGGGTTTAAAGAGGAGTTCCACCCAGGGGGTCCAAAAAAAAAAAAAATTAAAAGTCAGCAGCTACAAATACTGCAGCTGCTGACTTTTAATTGGACACTTACCTGTCCCTGGGTCCAGCGATGCGGGGGATCGAAGCCCCGCTCCCCCCCCTCTGCTCGTCGGCGCCGGCATTTCAACTGTGGACGCCGGGCTGTGGCTTCACAGCCTGGCACCCACTGCGCATGCGCGAGCGGCGCTGCACGCCGTGATTGGCTGCTCAATCACCTGGGACCTGTAATGGGTCCCAGATGATTGACAGGAGGGAGGGAGCAGAGCCGAGCCCTTCCTGTGCCGAGGGGGAAGTGATGTCACCAGCCCAGGCAAAGAAAGAGGCAGACTATGAGGGACCACCTAGCAACAGGCATTTAGAGGTAAGTAAAAAAAAAATATCCAAATTTTTTTTGGGTTTTTTTTTTAGAATTTTTCAGGTATTTTTGTTTTTTTGGGTGGAACCCCACTTTAAGTGCCCAGTGGTCAAGTGGTTAAACTCCATAGAGGCTTGAAACAGGGAAGAAACAGTTGAGGGAATTTTCACGGTGCCAAAAAAATAATAAAGAGAGATATATAACAGCTTAAAATTAGCAAATTTAATTTTTTGTTACACATGAATTTAATAAAAATACGAAATTCAGAAAAAGTTGTTTACAGTAATAACAATGAAGTGGTGGTTATACAGTAGGTAGGTTCAAGCCAAAATGAATGAATACTGCACACTAGCCCAACATGTTTCGCTGATTGCTTCTTCAGGGGATGTGCAATTCAGAGAAAAATTGGCATAGGAGGGTGGGACTCCATTGAGCAGCATCTGTCACATCGTATCACTCCCTGCATTTAACATCGTGCGAGCAGTTGAAAATTGTTTGAATATCGCTCCATATTTTATGCATTTTAAAAATAATATATATCACCCTAATCTCATCCTTCTGTCCTCTAAGACCACGAATATGACCATCTCACATGTGATGGCGGGCCTGGGAGGGATTGTCTGAACCCGGCTGTCCTGTGTATTTGGTGGAGATTTTTGTGGGTTTCCTATGCCAATTTTTCTCTGAATTGTACATCCCCTGAAGAAGCAATCAGCGAAACATGTTGGGCTAGTGTACAGTATTCATTCATTTTGGCTTGAACCTACTGTATAACCACCACTTCATTGTTATTACTGTAAACAACTTTTTCTGAATTGCGTATCTTTATTAAATTTATATGTAACAATAAAATTCAATTTGCTAAATTTAAGCTGTTATATATCTCTCTTTATTATTTTTTGGCACCTTGAAAATCCCCTCAACTGTTTCTTCCCTGTTTCATCATTATCTAGGGATGAGGTGCCTTTTAATTGGGTGTTGTACCATGAACCAGACCTATGTTTCTGTCCTACATAGAGGGTTCTTTACTGTAATGCCCCGTACACACGGTCGGATTTTCCGATAGAAAATGTCCGATCGGAGCATGTTGTCGGAAATTCCGACCGTGTGTGGGCTCCATCGGACATTTTCCATCGGATTTTCTGACACACAAAGTTGGAGAGCAGGAGATAAAATTTTCCGACAACAAAATCCGTTGTCGGAAATTCCGATTGTGTGTACACAAATCCGACGGACAAAGTGCCACGCATGCTCAGAATAAATAAAGAGATGAAAGCTATTGGCTACTGCCCCGTTTATAGTCCCGACGTACGTGTTTTACGTCACCGTGTTCAGAACGATCGGATTTTCCGACAACTTTGTGTGACCGTGTGTATGCAAGACAAGTTTGAGCCAACATCCGTCGGAAAAAATCCTAGGATTTTGTTGTCGGAATGTCCGAACAAAGTCCGACCGTGTGTACGCCCTATAAGAGCGGCAAGGATGTGGAATTCCCTTGCATAGGCGGTGATCTCAACAGGGAGCATCCATAGTTTCAAAAAACTATTAGATAAGCACCTAAACAACCGCAACATACAGGGATATACAATGTAATACTGACATATAATCACACACAGTTGACCGAATGGTTGATTTGTCCAACTATAGGTTGGACTTGATGGACTTGTGTCTTTTTTCAACCTCATCTACTATGTAATTATGAAGAGTCCAGGACCTGATGGGCTCACGATCCGCTGTTGTAAAAAGTTTAACTATTTCCCAACAAGCCACCACAGTTGTACTGGCTCCCCTGCGCGAATCGCTGTCGTTGTACTTCGCCCGTCCCCACGATGATCAGATTTGTTCCAGAACCGATCAGTCTCCAGGCCCAGGCCAATGATTTCTGGCCTGGACCTGGTGGTCGGTTCTGGCGAATGGCAGACTATCCTCTGCCTGCTTAATATAAACACAGTAAGAGGAAATTATGTCATCCTCCCTCGCGGTGCCCTTTTCGGTTCCAGTGCCAGAGGTTAAGACATCTACTGTGAGTACACCAACACTACACTGACACAAGTACATGTAGGCACACTTTTGACCCTTTGATCACCCCCAGTTAACCCTTTCACTCCCTGTCACTGTGTCACCAATTTCAGTTTTCAGATTTTTCACTGATCACTGTATTGGTGTCACTTGTGACACTAAACAGCGTTAGGGTAGTTAGTGATAGGCCCAGGTAGGTTTAGGGTTTCCCCCTCATTAAACCCCTAATAAATTTTTAACACTCTGATCACCCCCCAGTTAACCCTTTCACCCCCTGTCACCAGTGTCAATAGTATAGTGTACAGATATTTTTTCTGATCACCGTATTAGTGTCATGGGTGACGATAGTTAGGTAGTTAGAGTCACCGTCAGTCTTTTATAGCATCAGGGTACCCGATGTATATTGCCTAATAAAGGTTTAACACCATGATCGCCCCCCGGTTAACCCTTTCACTCCCTGTCACTGTGTCATTAGTATAGTGTACAGATCTATTTTCTAATCACCGTATTAGAGACACGGGTGACATCAGTTTTAGCATCAGCTAGTCTTACTTTTATTCGCGGAAGATCTCTACAGATCTATTGTGGACAAAAGCAATTTATACCCTGATCCATTTATTGGCGCAAATCCCCATTTGACCCTTGCCGGAGAAACTGCCTGGAAACCTATTACGATTCCCGAATTCAAGACCTTTCTTGGCCTATCCCTCCTCATGGGCATTACTAAAAAGAATGAGTTGCAGTCATATTGGTTCACTGACCCAATTCACCATATGCCCGTGTTCTCTGCTTCCATGACTAGAACTAGATATGAGCAAATCTTGTGAATACGATCGGCTCCACAAAATTCAGCCCTTGTAAACCACTTCAACCAACAGTTTGCAGCCTTGTCAAGTTGTCTGCTTTGATGAGTCCCTGATTAAGTTTTCTGGCCACCTGTCTGTCAAACAGTATCTCCCCAGCAAGTGTGCCAGATATGGGGTTGAGATGTATAAGCTCTGTGACAGGGCCACAGGCTATACATATAGTTTTATGGTTTATGAGGGAAAAGATAGCACTATGGAGCCCCCCAACTGCCCAGACTGCATAGGGAACAGTGGTAATATTGTTTGGGACTTGGTGTCACCCTTATTTGGAAAGGGACGCCACTTGTACATGGACAATTATTACACAAGAGTGCAACTTTTTAGTCACCTTTTGGAATTGGCGCATGTGTCAAATTAATGGGGTGGGCGACTACATGGCAAATGAGGTGGGCGACTACATGGCAAATGAGGTTCAATGTAGAAAAATGTAAAATAATGCATTTGGGTGTCAAAAATATGAATGCAATCTATACACTGGGGGGAGAACCTCTGGGGGAATCTAGGATGGAAAAGGACTTGGGGGTCCTAGTGGATGATAGGCTCAGCAATGGCATGCAATGCCAAGCTGCTGCTAATAAAGCAAACAGAATATTGGCATGCATTAAAAGGGGGATCAACTGCAGAGATAAAACGATAATTCTCCCACTCTACAAGACTCTGGTCCGCCCGCACCTGGAGTATGCTGTCCAGTTCTGGGCACCAGTCCTCAGGAGGGACGTACTGGAAATGGAGCGAGTACAAAGAAGGGCAACAAAGCTAATAAAGGGTCTGGAGGATCTTAGTTATGAGGAAAGGTTGCGAGCACTGAACTTATTCTCTCTGGAGAAGAGACGCTTGAGAGGGGATATGATTTCAATTTACAAATACTGTACTGGTGACCCCACAATAGGGATAAAACTTTTTCGCAGAAGAGAGTTTAATAAGACTTGTGGCCACTCATTACAATTAGAAGAAAAGAGGTTTAACCTTAAACTACGTAGAGGGTTCTTTACTGTAAGAGCGGCAAGGATGTGGAATTCCCTTCCACAGGCGGTGGTCTCAGCGGGGAGCATTGATAGCTTCAAGAAACTATTAGATAATCACCTGAATGACCGCAATATACAGGGATATGTAATGTAATACTGACACATAATCACACACATAGGTTGGACTTGATGGACTTGTGTCTTTTTTCAACCTCACCTACTATGTAACTATGTAACTATGTGGCACCGCGCAATCTAATCACCGGGGCTTCCCCCAATGGCTTGTAGAATTCTGACTTATAAGGGGGAGAGAGCCTGCTTGAGATGTAATAATTTGCTTGCAGTGAAGTGGAGGGACACACAGAATGTTTTCGTTGTCCTCCATTCACGCAGATCCAAATTCCAACGGCGATTGGTGTTGTTGAGAAGCCACTCTGTGTCCATGAATACAACCTTAACATGGGAGGGGTGGACTTCAACAACCATATGATGGTGCTGTACTTAATTGCTCGTAAGGCCAGATGCTGGTATAAAAAAGTGTCTTTATACTTATTTCAATTGACTCTGCTGAACGCTTATGTGCTATACAAAGCGTCAGGATGAACTGAATCCTTCCTAAATTCCAGGAAAAGATCATCATTGCCCTTCTGTTTCCAGGCGGTGCTGTGGCCCATCTTTCCAATCTAAATACAGTGAGCCGACTGCATGAGAGGCATTTTATGGATGTCCTCCGTGGTACCCCTGCTCAAAGAGCACCCCAAAGAAGATGTGGTTTCTGCAGAAAATGCGCATATAGGCGTGACACCCAATTTTATTGTTCCTCCTGTCTTGACCAACCTGGTCTCTGCATCAGTGAATTTTGCTCCAGCACTGTAGGAGGTGATTTCACCACTGCAAATAAAAAAGGAGCATTAATGGGGGGCATGGGGGGCATGGCTAGGAGCGGCATGTGAGCGGACGTGTTTCATTGAGCTCCCTCTTCAGATCCTGCATTGATCCTCTTCCCAGCCCGTAAAAACACCTGTAGTAGCGTTGTTTCATTGGGATACCCTCCGTGGACTCACCCAGACCTGGAACTGAGCACCGGGGGAGACATGTTGACCCGCAAGCAGCTGGAAACAGGCAGCCTGCCAGAAATCCAACATGGCACCGCGGCTCCTCTCTCCCAGCGAACATGAGGCACAGACAAGTCTAATGATGCGGGTAAGACCCCTAAAACACCTAAGGGCACTGCGACGGATCCCCCCAAAGATATGTTGTATTATAGTAAGAAACTGATAAGCGCTGCGGCGCAGGGAGGGGGAGAGGACATGTTAGCCACCTGGCTATTTTTCAACCACAGCCTGAGGATGCATGGTCTGCACAAGGCCCCTCTTAGGACACTGATCAGCCATCCCCCAGACACAGAAGAGGAGAAGGAGGGGATGAGGGAGAGCAACCCACCCTGGCTGCCATACTTAAAGCAGTACACAGATGCACAGCGTCAGTGCACACTCTCCAGGAGAACTTTGGGGGTCTCAAGGAAGAGCTGGGCTTCATTAGACATGACATGCAGAAAACCAGGGAATGCACCACAGCTGCTGAGGGCTGCATTAGTGATCTTGAGGATAAGCTAACTCCACTCCTCAGAGACATGCAAATTACCGCCAGGATTGCTAGGGCGAACAAACTTAAGTCAGATGACATTGAGAATTGTTTGCGTAGGAACAATATACGCATTGTGGGGCTCCCCAAGAAGACGGAGGGTAGGGACCCCAGGGAATTCGTGGAAAGATGGCTCCTAGAGGTCTTTGGAAAGGAGGTGTTTACCCGATTATACTCGGTTGAGCGGGCACTCAGATCCAGGCCCCTTCCACTGGGACACCTGCCCCGCCCCGGAAATACAAAGACACGAGCCAGATTCACAGGTGTAAAGAAAAGGCTGCAGCGACTCTGTGCCATCTATGCCATGCTGTTCCCGGCAAAGCTGCGGATCACAGTGGGGGGACAGTCACACTTTTTTGAGTTGGCTGACGATGCCTCCTCCTGGTTAGATGCCAACCAACATGTCCTTCGCCAGGTGGGGAGGGGTGTAGCGGAGGGAGACTGACACTCTTCTTCATCAGATCAAAGTTTCCAATGTGCCAACCTGTTTGGCTGGGAAGCCACAACCTTTACCTACATCATAAGCACTGAGAGCAAGTGAGCAAGAGATTTCTAGTTAAGGTTTTGGAGATTTAATACCGATTGATCTCTACCAGTTCGGCCTCTGCTGGGTGATTATCAGTTGGGTCGGCTAGACCGATCATATGTTTTTCCCCGGTTATACCCAATTCCTCCGGAGTTACTGTAATCCCTGCCACACTGCCTGCGAGTCTCAGAGAAGTGATCCGACAGGTTTGGTCCAGTGTAGGGGCTTATGCAGGCTCGGGGGTCCCTTTGTGTTATAAACAAAAATCAACCAGCGCAGACCACAAACCTAACTAAATAGCAGCTGTGATACTGAGGGTAAATTTATCAAATCCCATAAATTAACATATAAAGAAAGCAGTACAGCGCATAAAGTAAAATACAATAAGTGAAAATAAAATGAATATAAACTAAAGTCCAAAATACATAAATAGCAAGTAATAATCCAGTGATTCCTCCAGTGACTCAGGTGACATATGGAAAACGCAAGGTGACTGTAGTGACATACACGGACCTCCACCTTCGGTGACACCAGCTGCTCACCTTAATAGATGAACCCCTGAGTGAATCAGTCAGGTCAAAATCAGCGGTTCCCTCACAGGGACAATACCAAAGGGAGACAGCAGCAGCAGCAGCAGCTTACAGAAAGCCAGCTTTCAGTGACCAGCAAGTAGGCAGATAATTCACATGTAAAAGAGGTAGGAAGAAATCTAGTGCTCTCTGTATAGTGCTAAAAACATTTATTAAAATATGCAGGAGCACTCACATTACAATGCACTGTACCCCAGTGCGGAGGATGAAAGCGTGGATGGAGTGGATGTCCCAAGACAGGATGGACGAGCGGAGCGCGGGTGACGTCACGATCGGAGCACGTACACAAATGCCGTCGCGTTACGTCCCTCAAAGTGGGCGGGACTTCCTCAGCGGCAATGTGAATTATCTGCCTACTAGCTGGTCACTGAAAGCTGACTTTCTGTAAGCTGCTGCTGCTGCTGCTGTCTCCCTTTGGTATTGTCCCTGTGAGGGAACCGCTGATTTTGACCTGACTGATTCACTCAGGGGTCCATCTATTAAGGTGAGCAGCTGGTGTCACCGAAGGTGGAGGTCCGTGTATGTCACTACAGTCACCTTGCGTTTTCCATATGTCACCTGAGTCACTGGAGGAATCACTGGATTATTACTTGCTATTTATGTATTTTGGACTTTAGTTTATATTCATTTTATTTTCACTTATTGTATTTTACTTTATGCGCTGTACTGCTTTCTTTATATATCCCTTTGTGTTATGTTTAACTTTCTTCTTTACTGTTTTAACCAGCAATTATCATGGCACCGACACTACAGATGAGGGCATGAACTCATGGAGGACTGTGCTATGGGTGGGTCAACTTGACCAAATGCAGCACCATGACTCAGATATGATCCTCTCTTGTGACCGGCATGGTCTAAAAGAAAGAGACTGGACACTGCCCCAGGCACCCATGGCTCTAGGGCTGCCTGGCCATATCTCATAAACATTTATGCTGTCAAATGAGTGTGCTACCGATACTCTCTTGGAACGTTAGAGGCCTACAAAGCCCCCTAAAATGCACTATGGTGTCCACCATTCTTAAAAAACACTCACCTGGCATATATGCCTTACAAGAGACACATCTTGTACCAGATTCGCTACCCTGTTTGAACTACTTGTGGGTGGGATGAGTGTACCACTCTACTCACACCTCGTATTTCAGGGGTGTGAGTATCCTGGTGCACCATACGGTAGATTTTCAATCAATAGATAAGTTGATAGATGTTGAAGGACGATATGTGATTTTGCTGTACAGGATTTACTGGTTGAAATGCATAATTGCGGCCTTATATGTACCACCGCCGTTTAGCTTAGAGGTGTTGATAACATTGTTGACGCACCAGCTGGGCAGTCCGGATGTTCTTTTCATTGTACTGGGAGATACGAATTGCTATATGGACCCAGCCCTGGACAAACACCCGCCTCCGGCGAATCGCCACAAAATTGCTTGAACGGCACTGCGGAAATTCACGGAGGACGTCAGATGGGTTGATTCATGGCGGGACCGCAACCCACAGCAAAAACAGTTCTCTTGCTTCTCCAAAAGACACCTCTCCCTATCTAGGATAGACCTATGCACCCCACAGACAGCACACCTTCTGCAGGACATTCAATATATGGTAAGGTGAGTGTCAGACCACTCGCCTCTGGTGGTATCCATATTGGCTAAACCGGCCACGGATCTGCCTAGAGTTCTATGAAAAATGAACGCTTTTTGGCTCAATCTGTTGAGGTAAATGGGGTGAAATCCAAAACAAGCGCCCAACAGGTCAGTCAATTGGAGGCGGAGTTTGTAGCAGACCCGTTGGATGCCTCAAGAGAGGCCTGGCTAGCGGCTCAGGAAGCGATTGACAAAATGACTGGATCTGTCGCAGAACGGAAAAAGTTTTTCAACAGATTAGCTTTTTATGAAGAGGGGGAACAGACGGGTAGACTACTGGCAAAAATAGTAAGGGCCTCCCAGACTTCCCCGTCTATTGGTGCCTTGCGCCCAGAGGGGGGGGAAACTGGTGAATACCCCTGATCTTATCATGCAGACATTGTAGGGTTTTACTTGGATCTGTATAGGTCTCGGGTGGACTACACGCCGGCCCCAGGCAGGAATATTTACAGGTCATTGAGCTACCCAGTCTAATGGACACACAGAGATCACTGTTAGATGCCTAGATGCCTCCTATCAAGATGGAGGAATTACAGGAGGAGATTAGCCTCTTCCCTAATTTTAAGGCCCCAGGAGACAATGGTATTCCTATAGAACTTTTTAAACAATATGGAAGTAGCACCCTGCCACATCTACTTAGGGTACTGAATGCGACCAGAGAGAACCAATGCCTACCTGAATCCATGACTAGGGCCAATATCGTCTTTATTCTCAAACCAGACAAAGATCCTCTAGATCCAGGGTCTTCTAGACCAATATCCTTACTACAAATCGATATAAAAATCCTGGCCAAGGTACTGGCAATACGGCTTAATGGAGTCATCTCCAGTATTATCCTTTCGGACCAGTCGAGTTTTATGCCCCAAAAGTCCACTGCTATTAACCTCCGTAGACTTTTCCTAAACCTACAGATGAGAGCGAACAATGAAGGTGACAGGGCACTGCTGTCGCTAGATGCACATAAAGCATTTGACAGCATAGAGTGACAGTACCTTTGGGCGGTCATGGGCAGGTTTGGCTTTGGCGAAAGTTTACTCTCCTGGGTTCAGCTGCTCTACTGTTCTCCACAGGCAGTGATACGGGAGGCGGGACATATATCCTTACTGTTTAAAGTACACAGAGGTACCCGGCAGGGGTGCCCATTGTCCCCCCTCCTCTTCGCCATCAAGCCCATGGTGGCCCAAATCAGGGCCAACCAGCGTATCAGGGGCTTTCAGTACAAAGAAACCCACAAGAAACTCATGCTATACGAGGACGATACCATGCTGTTTCTAGGGGACACAGAGGAATCCCTTGGGGAGGCTATATCCTTAATCATATGCTTTGGTGTTTATTCGGTGCTTGTGATCAATTGGTCCAAGTCCTCTCTCATGCTACTGGACAGGGATCCAGACAGTAAAATGCAGACGTTCCATGGGGTGCCTGTTACAGGCAGCTTTAAGTATGTTGGTGTACTGGTCACTCCAGAGCCCAGGGATTTTGTCTCGCTTAACTTGTCCCCTCTTATTAATAGGATTAGAGATAGAGCCAAAATCTGGTCACGCCTTAAAATGTCCCTGGTAGGACAGGTAAACTTTATTAAGATGGTATTTATGACCCAGCTTCTGTACATGCACCACAATACCCCTATGGTGATCCCCTTAAGGTGTTTTGCATAATCAACACTATCTTTACAGCCTTTATATGGCTTAACAAGCCCCCATGGATCAAACTTGAACAACTACAGAAGTCCAAGGAGAGGGGAGGCCTTGTGCTCCCTAACCCCTGGATTTACTACCTGGCCGCACAGCTACAGCATATTGCCCGCACTATGGTGGCCGGACAAGAGACGGCAGACTTGTACCTCTTTAGGGCCCTTATGTGTCACGCTACTGGAACAAGGGATGTTGCTGTAGGGTGGCATACACAAAATCCAATAAAAGATTCCCAACATATGTACTCATGCAAAAAGTATGGAATAAGCTCGGGCAGCTACAGGCTGTAGATGGGTTTACTAGCTACAGTCCGATATGGGCCAATGGGCATTACGAGGAACTGCAGTTGTTGGGAGGTGGGAGCCAGTTGAGGAGACATGGAGTCACGCTCCTGAAGAACATTTTTGCTGAGGGGAAATTGTGCCCTTTTTCTGCATTGAGGGAGAAGTTTTGCCTCCCCCACTAAATGCTTTTTTATTACATGCAACTGCGACATGCAGTAACGGCGCAATCTGGCGGGTCTCCGTGGGTTCTCTCTCCGACGCCTGTATTCCATTACATGGCGTAGGTGTCTCTGTTCAGGGGCTTCATATCCAGATGCTACTCCATGATCCTTCATGCTCATCTGGAGAGCTTCCCTCAGGGGGCGGCGAGTAGGTGGGAAAAAGATGTGGGCACCTTCGAGGAAGAACAGTGGGAGGAGGCGCTACAGGCAGTACAGCTATGCTCCCTCAACGTGGCCCAATGACTGTCCCAACTGTACATCGTCCTTAGAGTTCACTATACACCGGCCAGACTATTCAAAATGGGGATGAGGCCGGACTTGCACTGCCCTAGGTGTGTGAGAGACGACAGTGATCTCATACATCTGCTATGGCGCTGCCCCAAACTGCATCAGTTCTGGACAGGGGTCGTGTCCATGAGAAATGGTGCCTTTCAGATCACAGTACCAATGGACCCAAAGCCCTGTCTGCTGGGAATTGTGGGTGACATCCCCACCGGAGGTGACCAGAAGCAGGCCATTGCTAGCGCCCTGTTTCAGGCTCGTAAATTAATTCTTAGGCTTTGGAAGGCGGTTGACCCTCCGGCGCTGAAGGAGTAGCTGGCACAAATGGGGGACACACTCCAGCTGTAGAAATACATATATCAACATAGGGGAGCCCACATAAGTTTGTCAAACTATGGTCACCCTGGCTAGATACCCCTGGCATCTCACTTATAAACCTTGTGATGGATAGGCTGTTGCTTTAATTTGATCAGATGACATTGTAGTGAATATAGGAGTAAGGACAAATGGTGTGGTTCTTCGGGGGTAAGAGGCAGACCTCATGAGTGGTGGCAGATGCAGGAGAAGCTTGAGGCTAACGGTAGCTTGTATCCCAACCTAAGTGAATATTGAGAATGGTGGGCATGGTTTGTTACACTGAACCATATGTGTATGGACTCCATGACAGTTGATGTTTTATCCATGCAATCTATGTAAAGATCGTTGCTGGTATATCTTTGTAAACTGTAATGTTATTTTTTATTTTAGACAAAAAAAAGAGCATATATGCCAAAGCATAGTGGCAATCGGCCTCTAATGTTAGGTGCAATCGGCCCCTAATGTCCACCCCTACCCCCATGCTTCGGCATATACCCTGTTTCCCCCAAAATAAGACCTAGTGTGATTGTCGGTGATGGCTGCAATATAAGCCCAACCCCCCCAAATAAGCCCTAGTTAAAGTCCTTGTAGGTCTTATTTTCAGGGTAGGGCTTATTTTCGGGGAAACAGGGTATGCTCTTTTTTTTAACTAACATTAGGGGCGGATTGCCCCTATGCTTTGGCATATATTTTTATTTACTTTTCTTGGCAGAGATTTCTTCATCCACATCGATCGATGTGAATGGAGGAATCTTTTAGGATTCTTTTTTTTCATTCAGCCCATGGGCTAAACGAAAAAAAAAGAATGATGCATATATGCCCAACAAGGACCAGCGACATACTGGTATTTTCTTGAACTTTGAGTGGTTATACCAGAATGATGCCTGCAGGTTTACGTATCATCTTGGTATCGTTCTTTTCAGCCGGTGGTTGGCTTTCATGTAAAAGCAATCCTAGCGGCTAATTAGCTGCTAGACTGCTTTTACAAGCAGTGGGAGGGAAAGTGGGAGCGAATTTTCCCCCCTCACCGCCGTCTTCCATGGTTTTCTAGGCTCTCCTGTCCCTCCAGGGAATCCGAGAATGCAGCTGACCATAGAGCTGATCGGAGACTAGAACGGCTCCAATCATCTCTATGGCCTAAGAAACTGAAAGCTATGAGCATTTCATGACTTCGGTTTCACCATATATAAACAGCACCATTGAGAAATTGGGAAAGCATCTTATCACACCGATCTTAGTGTGGTCAGATGCTTTGAGGGCTGAGGAGAGTCTAATAGACCCCACATTTTTCAAAAAACAGTACCTGTCACTACATATTGCTATCATAGGTTGATATTTAAATTCCCTGTGATAACGGATGAATAGTAGTGCTTCAATAGAAAATATTTACATATGGTACCTTTGTCCCGACAATATGAGAGAAAATTGAGAACGGGAGGCTAAGATGAACTTTAGTGGTACCGTACAACAACTGAATTTAGACAGTCTTTAGATACATTTTATTACAAAAATATAAATCTTTAACAATAAAGTTTTTAAAAACCGGCAATGATATTCAACAACTCTTTAGTTCTATAGTCACACTGAAGTGTGGCAACTAGAGCATTAACACCATCTGTGTATTAGTTGCTCTACATGTTTCGTGGATCACATTTACCGCTTCTTCAGGAGCTATATTGTACACATACATGAGGTTTATAGGCGATTATCATATAGCTATGAAGTAAAAAGAATATAAATTAGTCAAACGCCCGTCACTAGACACATAGGCCTATACCACAAATACCATACTAAAATGGTATCTTTTTGTGTCCTTGAGGTGATCCCAATGAACCCTAGAGGTGGGAATTGGGATAAACTCATACTTCAAGGTGAGATGCTCTGGATAGAGCGTCTTAATGCTATGATTCCACCGGGCCTGAACAAGGCCAATTCATACAAGCCTTTTCTTTAGATTCATTTAATGTTACTTTTCGTTTTTGTGCTGTCTTTGTTCATCATTGCTTTTCTTCCCTTGTTTTTCTCTTTTTCTTTCCATAATGATTTGTAAGTTCAGGACTTTTAATGGTCATTTTGCAGATAAACTTTAATGCATTACATATACCTATTAATGATCTTGTACGTTATATCTTATGCTATTTTTATGGTCATTCTCTGCTATGGTTAATAGCCTCCTTTGTGGGTCAAACTGATGCTCCCTGTGGAGCGTCTTTCCATCTTGATCCACCAGGGGGCCCCCATGGTCATTTTACAGGCAGGGGTTTCCCCTCTTCCAACATGGCTGCATCTCACCCTTTGCCCTGGAGCCTGGGGTTCGCACGGCGGCCCGGATCATTGGCTCTCCCCGGTGTGTTTGCGACCCTGGAGGGAGGCTGGAGCACTATGCAGTTGTTGGTGCCCCGGCCTCGCTGTCTTGATGGCCATGCACTCACAGATGGTTTCTGTGCGGGTTGCCGTTTTAGGACATCGCACATGCGCCGTTTCGGTGCATGTGCACCCTGGGTCCGGTGACGTCAGGCGTTCTGCGGCCGGATAGGAGCTTACTATTACACAGGCACATAAATAGAGAGGATGCAAGTTCACCCTCTCGGCTGTCATTTGGGCCACGCCAGTGCTCTGATCTGTCAATGTAGGCTCAGTGTATGGATGTTTTTCATCTCAATTTTTCAGTCTCTTCAAGCCTTGCATGGTTTATACCATATGTAAACGCCCTAAAGTAAAACACAGTGGGCCATAGTAAGGTATTACTATGGCCCACTGTGTTTTACTACCCATAGCAACATCGGTGGATACCCTTATTCATCTTTTTTATGGGTCTCAATGATCTTTTTCAATCACTTAAGGTGAGACAGTATATCTAGGGTATTGTGTTACACAATGGGACATGTGGTTAAGTTTGCTATATACATTAATATATCCACATTATAATACATTCTGGTTCTGTTTTTAGAACACTATGAGATTTCTTGAATAGCGTTCCAACTTCTACTTCTATATAAGATATGCCTGTCCATGATAGATACACGTGCTGAGGTATAATATATATTTATTTATATCCATCATTGAATCTATATGGGCTTATTGTTAGTTGTATGCAGCATTTAATTTGGGAGCTTACCTACATATCATCCTTTAGACCTATACCTTCTTAAAGAGACCCTATTCGGAATACTGAACCCCCTTTGACTGAGCTAAGCCCCCTTTGGTATGATCATTTGTTATTGTTGACCTTTTATGTTATTCTGGTCAATTAAATTATAATTTAAAACACAATCTATCTTTTAATATACCTATATCTGGTGTCCTGTGCCTTTTTAGGGGCTCCCTTGCCCTCCGGGGTGGGCCATCCTCCCTTGGGCCCCTGGTAGCTCGGTGTTTTTGGGTAGGATGATTTTCTGGGGGACAGCCACAGCAGATGTTCATCATTTTACATTGTATTAAGCTATTTGAAACACTGTTATGTACTGTTGACTAATGAAGAAGTGGTAAATGTGATCGCGAAACATGTAGAGCAACTAATACACAAATGGTGATAATGCTCTAGTTGCCACACTTTGGTGTGACTATAGAACTAAAGCGTTGTTGATTATCATTGCTGGTTTTTAAAAACTTTATTGTTAAAGATGTATTTTTTTGTAATAAAATTTATCTAAATATTTTACATATGTCTAAATTCAGTTGTTTTACGGCACCACCAAATTCCATCATAGCCTCCCATTCTCAATTTTTCTTTCCCTATGATAACAATAAAAATGATAAAAAAAATAAAAATGAAAGGAACAATGTAAAAATAAAATAAAAAGCAAAATGAATAATAAAAAAAAAAAATTAAAAGCACCCCAGTCCCTCCATGCAAGCACACAAAGGTGAATGCAAGCGTCGGTCTCGTGACGTATGTAAACAGCAATTGCACCATGCATGTGAGGTATCACCGTGTCAGGGCTGGGATCAACCCAGAGGCTTACGCTTTAGACCTTCCTTTTAATATGCATATTTAAAATGTATTTCATGTCTCTATATTAAAACCTTTGGTATGCAACCGTTTCACCACCTCGGTACCACGTCCTCACCCTGTTCAGGTTGAGAACCATGAGGAGTATGAGTTACAATGTACCATTGATTACCGTAGGTTCCGTGGGCGCATACAGTACCTTCCGGAGGGTACGGTCCGGAGGAACGCTCTTGGGTCTTATCCTCCATCGTACATGCTCCTGTCCTCCTTCGTGCTTTCCATAGACATTTTCCCCTCAAACCTGGTGGTCCTCTTAGGGGGAGGGGTCATTGAGGACGGGGTATTGTCAGGGCTGGGCTCAGCCCTTCCTTCTCAGAGCTCTGTGCTCAGCTGTCGGTTAATTGCTAGCACTCTTCCTTCCACAGTGAATCACCTGGTCTTCATTTCCTGCTCGTCAGCTAGCTCTGCTAGCTATTTAAACTGCATGGGTCAGATCTTCTGTGCCTTCGCCTTGGTCAACATATCCAGACTCTCTCTGCTGTGTTTTCCTGTGGAAGACTTTTGCTTGGCTGACTTCCCTTCTGGTTCCTGATCCTGTTTGTTGCACCCAACTTCACTGATCTCTAGACTCCTGTTTCTCTGGCTTGTTCTGACTACCCATCCTGGTTAGCGAACTCTGGCTATGTCTTGACTACGTTTGCTCTGTTTATACCATTTTACCATTTTATTAAATAGTGTGATTTTTACTGCACTTCTGTCTCAGTCTGATTCTCGGTTCCTGACACATTGTGAACGTCAGATCGGGGGCAGTAATTCTAGCAGTAGACCTCTTCTTTAAATCTAAAGTGGTAACCTGTAAAACTGTACAACCTGTAAAACCTGCTTTTAAAGGCTTTAAAAAAGTATAGTTTGTCCCCACTGCGCGGGTGTGCGTAATTTTAAAGTGTATCATGTTTGGTATCTATGTACTCAGCATAAGATTATCTTTTATATTTCACCAAACATTTGGACAATATAGTGTGTTTTTGTGCATTAAAATTCAAAAAAGGTTTTTTTTTCCCATTTGAAAAATCGCTGCGCAAATACTTTGTGAAAAAAAAATTGCAACACCGACCAATTTATTCTGTAGGGCCTCTGCTTTAAAAGAATACACAGTTGTACTCATAAGTTTACATACCCTGGCACAATTTATGATTTTTTGACCATTTTTTAGAGAATATGAATGATAACACAAAAGCTTTTATTTCACTCATAGTTAGTGTTTGGCTGAAGCCATTTATTATCAATCAACTGTGTTTACTCTTTTTAAATCATAATGACAACAGAAACTACCCAAATGACCCTGATCAAAAGTTTATATACCTCAGTTCTTAATATTGCCCCCTTTAACATCAATGACAGCTTGAAATCTTTTGTGGTATTTGTGGATGAGGCTCTTTATCTTCTCAGATGGTAAAGCTGCCCATTCCTCTTGGCAAAAAGCCTCCGGTTCCTGTAAATTCTTGGGCTGTTTTGCATTAACTGCATATTTGAGATCTCCCCAGAGTGGCTTAATGATATTGAGGTCAGGAGACTGAGCTGGCCACTCCAGAACCTTCACTTTATTCTGCTGCAGCCAATGACAGGTCTAGGGATGGGCCGAATAGAGCCCTGTTCAGTTCGCACCAGACTTTCAAACACAGCAAAAATTCGGACCCGAATAATGAACCCCATTAAATCAAAAGTGCCCATTTTGAAGGCTTATATGCAAATAATTGGGCAAACAATTGTTAGAGGTCTGGGTCCTGCCCTGGGGGACATGTATCGATCAAAATTTATTTTTCCAAAAACATCATTTTTAAATGAGCAGTGATTTTTTGATTTTTAAAGTAAAAGCATAAAAATGAAAAATTCCTTACAATATAGTGCCTGGGGCTTCCCCTTTGTCTACCTGTAAAGTGGCATATCTGTATCATGTCTAGAATCTGCTGCAGCAATAAATGCATTTATAAAGCCAAAAAAATGACATTTTCCCTGCAAGCTGCCTTTAATTTGCTCAGCAACAGCTGGGGAGCCAGTGTGTATGATGAGGCCACAATATAGTGCACTAGGAACAAGAATAGAGATTTTTTTTAATACATTCTGGTGTCACTTTGACTTTGGATAGAAGTAATGGGTGCGTAAAAACTGGTCTTTGGGTGTCGGTGGCGCCTTCCCATCATAACCCAATAGAGGTAATCTTGATGAAAGCAAGAATTGGCCTTGCTGTAAAAAATTGCATTGATATGCACCTGTCAAACAGGTGCAGAAAAATTACTCTTTGGGTGTCGGGGGGCGGCCTTCCCACTGTAATGCCCCGTACACACGGTCGGACTTTGTTCGGACATTCCGACAACAAAATCCTAGGATTTTTTCCGACGGATGTTGGCTCAAACTTGTTTGCGTACACACGGTCGGAATTTCCGATCGCCAACAACGCGGTGATGTCAACCACGTACGACGAGACTAGAAAAGGCCAATTCAGAACCAAGCGCGGCACCCTTTGGGCTCCTTTTGCTAATCTCGTGTTAGTAAAAGTTTGGTGAGAGACGATTTGCGCTTTTTCAGACTCGTGGCTTTCAGATCGTTTTCTGCGGTTCAGTTTGTGCTTGTGGGTTTGTATCTGCTCTTCGGTGCGTGCAAGCAAGCTACGCGTGACTTTAAGTAGTCATTGTGTTCTTGTTCGTTTGTTACTGTTTTTCAGGTCGCTCTTCACAGCCCTTGCTGTTCTTCAGTGCGTTCTGTTACTTCGTTCTGAGCAGCCGACCGTTTTCTAGCCATGTTGCGTATACGTACTCCTCGTAGAGTTCGTGCTGTGCGGGGGCTTGGTGTTGGGGTCCTGACCTTGACACAAGTCCAGTCCATGAACAGGGTGGGGAGGAGTTCATGGACCAAGAATTGGTTGCTTCAGCGTGACCAGTTCTCTCATATGCCTTTGCTCCGTGAGATCCGTGAGAATAATCCTGATGATTTCAGGAACTTTCTCAGGATGACGGACCCCGTGTTTCACCATTTGTTGGCTTCGCTGACCCCTTATATTAGCAGGCAGGATACCTGCATGAGGCAAGCCATCACTCCGGAGCAGAGGCTCGTCGCTACCCTGCGGTACTTAGCGACGGGGAGAAGTCTGCAGGACTTGAAGTTCTCGACAGGCATCTCCCCCCAGGCTCTGGGGATCATTATCCCAGAGACCTGTTCTGCCATCATCCAGGTCCTGCAGAAGAAGTATATGAAGGTAAGATTTATCCTTTAATATCACATTTTATTGTATTGAATGTTTGCTAATATCTTGTATTTCTTTCCTCATTCCCTAATTACCATGATTGGAATATGCTGTGAATGTCCCCTTTGTCCTCATGCATGCTGGATTTTTCTGTAATTAATTTTTTAGTCCTTCATATAGATTGGCCTTCAATAACCTCCCCAGCATGTTCTCCTGCCCCTATATTCACCTCATGTAGTCACTTAACAATGTATTTTATCAGCTCCATAGTAGTGCTTTACCTCAAACACCCCCTAAAATGTTTAGAAATCTGATTTGTGCTTTAAATTCAGGCAGAGTGCCAGAGGCTTTTTTTTTGTGGTGTTCCCAAATCATTTTTATTAACCCTCCCTCCCCCCAACTGCTAAGTCAGCTGATACCAATTCTCTATCTATCCTCAATCATCTATCTGCTGACTTTGCCAAACCCATACACACTATACCCATCTCTTTTGTGCTCAGAATTATGGATGAATTACCCAATGCATGTAGTGCAAGGGCCTGCCTGTATACTTTCAAATGGTACTGTTTAAAGTTTTTGTATCCTATTATTATCTTGACAGGTAATAGCAGAATGTCCAAATGTCCTCAAATGTGTACAGTGTGTATTTACATCTTTGTATTATGACACTTCTTACCTGTCCAGTGGGCTGCCAATAGTGTAACTAAGGAGGGGCTGTTCCAAGTAATACCCTGTATTTAGGCATTCATCTCTCAATGAAGTGGAGGGGGTTACCTGTCCAAGATCCCCCCCCCCCATAATGTTAAAAATGGCCCATGAGAGGGGGGGGAATATGATAGGTGTACCTTATACTTTGGTGTTGTTAAATTCGCCTTAATAAATGCTATCTGGAGGTTGGCCAAGAATGTTTGTGTCTAATCTGCTTGCCATGTTTATGTGCAAAAATAGTAATTTATTTTTGTTTTCCTCAACAGTTTCCTTCCACGCCACAGGAATGGCAGACTGTGGCCTCCCACTTTGCCCAGCGGTGGGACTTTCCTAACTGCGGAGGGGCAATTGATGGGAAACACGTCCACATCGTCCCACCACCCAACTTGGGGTCATACTATTTCAACTATAAGGGGTTCAATAGTATTGTGATGTTGGCGGTGGTGTCGGCTAATTACAACTTCTTGTATGTGGACGTGGGGAAGAATGGCCAGATGTCCGATGGTGGAGTCATCGCCCAGACAGAGTTTTACAGGCGTCTCCAGAATGGCAGCTTGGACTTGCCACCTCCAGAGGACAATGTGGAAGGACTCCCATTCGTCTTCGTTGCTGATAAAGCGTTTGCGCTGGGGGACCATCTTATGCAGCCATTCCCTATGAGGACCCTCACCCCGGAACAGAGGGTTTTTAATTACCAGCTGGCCAGAGCCAGAAGAGTGGTGGAGAACACATTTGGAATCCTGGCCAGCCGGTTCTGCCTATTTCTGACACCCATCCATATGGCGGAGTATAAACTTAATCATATTATCCTGGCGTGCTGTATTTTCCATAACTTTTTACACAAACATTCGGCCAACTATGCTGGCTCAGTTGGGCCTGAGGCCGGAATGATACATGAAACCACACTGACGGCGCTTGAAAGTGGCCGTCCTGGCTTGCCCTAACTGAGTGCCCGTTATGTCCGGTTACGATACCTGGAGTTCTTTGCGGGTAGGGGGGCCATCAATATGCCAGCAAATTTGTGAAGCCTTTATCAAATAAAAAACCAAAAAAAGAAAATCTTTGTGGACATTTACTGCTTGTGTTTGTTTTAGCTGACCCTGACAGAAATGTGTTGAGTCCAGAAAATGGCGTGATTGTGTAACCTTATACAAAGCACTGTTGGGTGTTATTTAATAAAGGCAAAGACACTTTGCACTACAAGTGCATTTGAAACTGCACTGAAACTGCACTTGTAGTGCAAAGAGGATTTGCCCTTAGGAAATAACCCCCATTTTCACAGAAAACACCAATTACATCACCACCAAAGTGTTTTAGCGTTGACACAATAATCCACACATTCTTGCTTAACAATCTTTTTAATACCTGCACAATCACATGTGCATTTAGAAAAGGTTTTTCAAACAAACCAACATGTTTGTTGGATAACAATTTTTGGGGTAGCATTATAAAAAATAGAAATGTCCATTTAAGATAAAACAGGCATGTGTAAAACCAACAAGAAAGACACAAATCTTGAACTTACAAAGTTCACATTTGGTAGAACTTGAAGGCAATATCAGACATGTGTATTTAGGAACTGTGTTTGATATTGCGTTCACATGGGGTGAAGTCACCCCAGGAAAAGCCAAATTTGGAAGATGCACACAAATTTCCCAATGTCAACATGTGCTAGCTGCCATCACGGGGGATCAAGGGATGTGTTTTGGGGGAGAAACTCCTTCCTCTCAGCTACTTTATTATTGAGGAAGGGGTTGCACCCCCAAAACGTGTCCATTGATCTCCCGTGATGGCAGATAGCACATGTTGGCACACTGTGTGCATCCTCCAAATTAGGCTTTTCTAAAAATCGCAAAAACATTTTGAACATTGTTGCACACCAAAAAACAAAGGGATTGGGAGGGGTTTTAAACTCGACCCAAAACATCAATGATGTTTTTATTTTTTTGAATAACATCATTGATGTTTTTCTTGAGGTTTTCCAATTGTAAATTACACCCCATGATCTCCCCGATCAGGATCTGGGCACTTTCTGATGTGAAAGGATCTGGATCCACAACATTACAATCACCTAAAAAGAGAGAAACCCAAAAAAAGGTATCAAAAATATGCCGGCATCCATCTCTTACCTGAGCCTGTGGTCGCAGACACTCACCTGTTGTGGCGACTAGTTCCACCACGTCTTCTTCTTCCTCCTGCTCTTCTTGGGTTGGTGGGATTTCCCCTTCTTCCAGAGGGGGGTTCTGTGGTCTCCTCGGATGAGGGGTGTCCTCCGAGTCTTTTCTCCCCTATGTAAAACAAAAATGCTATACTTAGCACACAGAGATTTGATGGCAGAACTATAAATAGGAAACATTGCTTGGAAGAGGGGTACAATTGTCTATTTTGGCAGAGTTCCAAAATGTAGCATTTTCAGTGTCCTTTGTCAAACTTCAATACTTTACCCGTTTGGTACAAGCTTCACAGATGTAGCCCCCCCCTATAGTATACACTGGAGCACCTGTGTGGCCCCCTAATAAAAATGGTGTTCTTGTGTCCCACACTAGTGCTCCAGTGTCCAGATGTGAAAACAGCTGCTGAGTGTCCTCTCCTTACACAGAATCTAGTTTGCATTTCATTCTAGTAACAAACCCATCTACACAACCAAATTAGTTTCAGACAAGCAGGGCGTAAAAATTGTGGCCAAATGCATATGGCCTAAACAATGGTGTTTTAGAGGCCGAAAGAAAAATGTTTGATACGAACTAATAATGTGGCCATGAACATGAAAGTTACCATTTAAAAATGTACACTTGTAAGAAAAGCACATGGAGCAGCACGAACGTAAGAAACATAAAGAATAGGAACACAGGACAACTACTTACTTTTTTGCAGCACTCTCCAGATCTTTCTGTACTGCTCATGTTCTCGTAATTTGAGGTCCGACCACCGCTTCCTGAGCTGATCTTTCGATCGACGTACCCCGAAATTCCGGTGCAGACTCCTGACCACTTTCGCCATGATCTTGGCCTTTCTGACATTGGGGTTGGGGTAAGGTCCATACTTTCCATCATAGTCGGCCTTCTTCAGGATGTCCACCATCTCCAACATCTCCCCAAAGGACATATTTGATGCCTTAAATCGTCTCCTTCTGGATCGTGACGTTTCAGGCTCCGGGCTTTCCTCCTCCTCCTCCTCGTAGCTATAATTAGCACGCACCTGCTGTGTATCCGCCATGTGCTCTTCCCCCACTGCGCAGAATGAAAAGGGGCGGGGAATAGACTAGAAAGAACGTCAGGGGCGGGCGGAGTTACACGCATGCGCAGTGTGTATAAAGCGTAACACGCGTGCGTATTACGTACGATCTGTGAGGAAGGAGCATCAAAAGCGCAGATCGTGATAATGAAGGTAAGATCTAAACTTGGGCCTATACTGCTTCGAAATGGAAAGCCTATATTGTAACCAGGTTAGGGGAGTTTGGCCTGACCTTAGAGTTTGTCTTGTGTTGTGTCTTGTAGAGAAAATGGATGGCTTCAATGACCACAACTTCCTCCCCCTGTTCATAGACAAATACAGGGAGCTGCCCTGTCTGTGGCAGGTGAGAGACCCCCATTATAATAATAAACAAAAGAGGCAGGCAGCGCTGGAGAAACTGCTGGAGTTGGTGAAGCCGGTGGTCCCCACAGCAACCATCCCCTATTTAAAAACCAAAATTGGCGGCCTGAGGAGCACTTATCTTAGGGAGTGCAAGAAGGTCACGGATTCCCAGGGGTCCGGAGCTGCAGCAGAAGACGTTTATGTCCCCAGGCTGTGGTACTATGAGAGACTGCGATTTCTGTCAGACCACACTGAAGTCAGGGAATCCCTCTCCACTCTTCCTTCCACTCTTCCTTCCACCCCAGCTGAGGCTTCCGATGTCCAACCTGGGCCTTCCAGCCAGGAAGAAGTGGAGGAGCCCAGCTGGAGCCAGGTATAGCATTCTTCTACAGATTTCTGGTCAATAAATAAATGATGTTTACTAGATGTTATTATTGATCACTAATTGCTGCTTGAAAAAAGTGTTTACATATCAATAGACAGTAGTGGGCACCCAAAATTGGGACAAGAATGAAAAATGCTGGGCTCAGAAGGATCATCTGTTATATTTGTTAACATTCAATTTGCAACAGTCATGAGGTGAAAATTGTGTGTGATTGATGAATAAAAAACAAAAACTATGTCCCTTTTTCATACACAGGAAGACCTCATACAGAGGAGGTTGTGGAATGTGGCAGTCAGGAGGAGGCTGGGATTAGTGGCAGACAGGAGGAGGTGGGGCTAAGTGTCAGCCAGGAGAAGCCTGGGACCAGTCGCAGCCTGACTGAATTGCAGGTTCCTCCCCTCCGCCTTCCATACAAAAGAGCGAGGAAAATGACTCCCATGCAGGATTCTGCGCTCAGGCTCATTCAGGAGGCTTCTGCGTCCCTCCGAGCCTTACCCACGTCTGAAGAGGCCTTTGCCTGTATGGCTGCCACCAAACTGCAGGGCATGCAGGAGGGTCAACGCCTCCTGTGTGAGCAACTTATTTATAAAGTCCTAACTAAGGGGGTAAGTGGGGAACTAACGCACAAGACCGACGTGATTGAGTTGGACCATCCTCCTCCTCCTGCTGTCACAACTCCACCACCGGAGCCACAGCGTGGAAGGAAGCGTGGAAGGAAGACCAGAGAGTGATTGCCCTGGGTTCAGTCTGGTCTGACAAAAGCTGCAGTCTCTCGTATGACCACAGCCTGGGGACACAGATGTCATCTGCTGCTTTCCGGATCTCTGGGACTGATGGACCAGACTGCACTCCCTTAGATAAGGACTCCTCAGGCCACCAATTTTGCTTGAAAAAAGTTGATGTCTGCCCTGGGGGTCCAAGGCTTCGCCAATTTCTGCTGTTTCTCAAGCGTTGCCTCCCTCTTTGTTTAGTTGTGAGCCCTTAATAAAAGTTTTATTTTGGGAAATTATACTCTCCTGTGTGTTTTCATCCAAAAAGGACAGTTTGTTGGTGACGATTCAGGTACATTTCTAACATAAAATGTGAAATTAACAAGGGACAACAACACCAAAAAATCTCCTACAGATTAAATAGAACAACATATCAATGGTGTTGTGGTGACTTGACTCAAAAAACACACACAAACATTTTCTGGAGTACAAATAAAAAACCCAAAAAACAAAAATCAGCCTGGAAAAAAATACAAACCAAAAAAAAATAATCGGCCTTAAAACAAAAACAAAAAAAACAACACCAAAATAATGTTGTCAGATGTGACAAATCAAAATATATTGAGGGAATCCCGATAAATAGTATAGAAATAAGTTTGTGAGAAGTGTGTGTGAATATGAGCAGCAAAACTACTTAATTCTTGTCACATTATAAAGAAGAAGAGAGTGCTCTGTATTAAACCATTTTTAACATTGCAGCGTGACGAAAGTGCTGTATCCATTGCGAACACTAATTTTACCAGACCGAGCTGTTCCGTGTCGGAATTTGTCGAAATTGGTCTTTGGGTGTCGGTGGGCCTTCCCACCGTAAACCTATAGAGGTACTTTTGATGAAAGCAATTGGCCTTGCTGTAAAAAATTGCAATGAAATGCACCTGTCAAACAGGTGCAAAAAAATGACTCTTTGGATGTCGGGGTCGCCTTCCCACTGTAACTCTATAGAGGTACTCTTGATGAGTGCAAGAATTGGGCTTGCTGTAAAAAATTGCAATGATATGCACCTGTCAAACAGGTGCAGAAAAATTACTTTTTGGGTGTCGGGGGTGCCTTCCCACCATAACCCTATAGAGGTGCTCTTGATGAAGGCAAAAAAAAAATTGCAATGATATGCAGTGATATGCACCAATGAGGTGTTGAAAAATTGGTCTTTGGGGGGGCAGGAGGCGGAGCCTAGCAGAGCAGACATGCATTGTTAGAGCTCCACACCGCTGAGGAGAGAAGAGAAGGACAAAGCGGAGCCTGCAGGCTCAAAAGGTATCCATTTGAACATTTTTGCCCCAGGGAACAAACTGTGAAAGTTTGGGCAGGAAATATGGTACTGGGAGGAAACCGTGGCAGAAATAAAAATCACCTCACAAAGAGCTCACAGGCACTCACTGCAGCTGAAGCAGCTCCAGTCACCTCACAAGATACAGCATCAGGGCGCTCTCACAGACAGAAAATGTCACAGCAAGACTCTCCATTTGAGTCAGATACAGAACAAATCCTCTCACAAACTTCTCCACAAGCCTCCTCAGTATCCCCAGTAATATTATTACAATTTGAAAAGATGCTTCATAAGGCTTTAAAACAAACCTCAGACCAAATAACAAAAAGCCTAACCAAAGAAATAAGAGAGCTGGGAAACCGCACCGCAGCCTTAGAAATAAAAATGGATGAAATTGAAATTACATCCCAAGAAAATATAACAGAATTGGAACAATTAAAAAAAGAGAATTTAATACTTCAAACTAAGCTCGAAGATTACGAAAATAGAGCCAGACGTTCAAACTTGCGCATAAGGGGAATACCTGAAACTGTGACAGACCTGCAATCTACTATTACTGCTCTATTACAAGAACTAAAGCCAGATATCCCTATTGAACGTTTAGAACTGGACAGAGTACACAGAGCCCTCACAGCCAAAAAGAAAGATGGACCCCCACGTGATATAATCACAAAATTTCATTATTACAGAACGAAAGAACAAATACTAATTGCTGCAAGAGAAAAAAAAGAACTTAATTTTCAAGGACACAATTATCAAATTTTTGCTGACCTATCCCAACTTACTATTACTAAAAGACGATCCATGAAACCCCAACTAATGGAACTGCAACGCCACAACATTATGTATCAATGGGGCTTCCCCTTTTCAGTCAGATTTAACTACCAAGGTACAATTTACAGAAGCAGATCAGCAGATGAACTACAACAAACCCTTTTAAAATTAAATCTGACAGAACCCACAAGCAGCAACACTCCCACATGCAGAAGAATGGCGTCATCCCCACCTTCAGGCAGCACCCAGAAAATTTCAGAACAAAATGGGAATCATCATTCTCACAAAAGAGGCCGTTATGCCACATCATCCATGGACCAAGAAGATTCAATGGACTGACATCCTAATTCCTGATATCTCTTCATTTATTATACTAAGAGATGGTTCTCTATAAAAAAACTATATTTATAACTGAATGTAACTGCATTCTGATAGTCACACACTGTATGGGATCATGTTACATTCCAGTTATATTTCTTATTACTTCTGATTCATATAGCCTTAGAATATATAAGTGAAATAAGGAAATTCTTGTTCAGTTATATATTATCAGGTAATAACAATAGATTTATTACTTTTTAGGACATATATGTTCAATAATCCAGAAGTAATGGAAGCTTTTTCTTTCTTTTCTTAAAACAAATATATTATTACCTAACTAGTTCCTAGAATTATGTTTTTGTTTATTCTAATCTGAAGCAATACAACCTCAATTTTATGAGTTAACATATCTAAACAGTTACATATGAATAAAATATGTAATTGTTTACTCTAAAAGGGTTAAAATCCCAAAATAATTCAAACTATCTTCATCAATACCAAAGTTATTAACAGTACCTTTCTAACTGAATTATTTAGCCTAGGGCAAGACTAACCATATACAACCACCCTGGAATAAATAATTTTCAACAAAAACTATATTCTGCACTCCAATTAATGAAACATCATTTTGATGTCTTTTGACATAGCACTTCTCTCCTGTAAGCGGAAGATCCGTGTACCCCCATTAGCCCTCCTCATTCTCCCAACCATATTATGTGGGAGTGTGACGAAGGCACTTATTCCCCTGAGAGAGATATTTATTCTCTTTCACGGGTAAATTGTGATTACTTGCAAAAAATAATTTATACAATGTATCATCTAATCTCATATGTTTTTTGTTTACTCTTTACTCCAGAATTCACTGGTTTCTTTTCTATCTATTCATCTCTTCAGTCCACACAGGTTGATCTGCGCAGTCAGCTCTGCATAACAAAAAGTAAGTCAAAACTATTTGATCTATTGCCATGGCACCACTGAATATACTTTCCCTGAATGTTCAGGGAATAAATGTCCCTCAAAAAAGGACCAAAGCCTTCCGTACTTTCCATAACAAGAAGGCTCACATAGTATGCCTCCAAGAAACACACTTCACCAAAGATTCTACTCCAAAATATATTTCTCCTTTTTATCAACAAATTTACACGGCTTCTGCCTGTACCAAGCAAAGGGGAACTCTAATTGCATTTCACCGATCCACACCATTCACCTTATCATCAGAAATTAAAGACCCAGAAGGTAGATACCTGATACTCATGGGTTATATAATGGATACAGCAATCACGGTGATTTCCTACTACGCTCCTAACAACCAACCTACACCATTCCTCTCACATATATTACAAGTGATTAATACACACAAAATAGGAACAGTGATAATGTGTGGGGATTCGAACCAGGTCCTCCTCCCATTTCTAGATAAATCACCTTTTACACCATCCAAAATAACCTCTAGATTACCTTTTTCTCAACTTCTTTCCAAATACAATCTAGTAGATTCATGGAGAGAAAGTAACCCAATGAAAAAGAAATTCACTTATTTCTCGCACCCTCATCAAACCTTCACCAGAATAGATCATATTTTTCTAACAATAGGAATGATACCAGAAATTATTGCATCAGATGTAATTCCGATTCCGTGGTCTGACCACAATGCAGTATACACTACTATAGCCTCAGCCATACCAAAAGCGCATGACCCAACGTGGTACTTACCGGACATAATGCTCAAACACCCACTACATCAGATGGCCATTGAACAAGCTTTAAAGGAATACATATCAATTAATAATACAACAGACATCTCCCCAATAACACTGTGGGAAGCTCATAAGCCTGTCTTGCGTGGTACAATACAAAGACAAATGGCACTATTTAAACGGGAACGCAAAAATCTAGCAAAAAAACTAGAACTCAATTTTAATGCAGGCTACATATCATTTCAAGATAATCCATCTCAGAGTACAAAATCTCATCTGGAAAAATCTAGATTGGAATACGATCTATTTCTCACTGAGTCAGTTGATAAATCCCTCAAACGCTCCAAACACAATTTCTACATGAATACAAACAAACCAGGTACATATTTGGCTCGGGCATTAAATTCAACTAACAAATCTTTCAAACCAATACGTTTGAAATTATCAAAAAATGTTTACACTTGTAATCCAGTTAAAATAGTCCATAAATTTCACTCACATCTCGCAACTTTATACAAGATAAACAATGAATTTAATCCTACAGAAGCTGAATCCTTCTTCTCAAAAATAACCTTACCTGAGTTATCTCAGAATCAAAAAAGCAGTTTGGATGAGCCTATAACTATAGATGAAGTTGCTAACGCCATAAAAGACCTAAAACTTAACAAAAGACCAGGCCCAGACGGCTACTCGGCTCTATACTATAAAACATTCTTAGAAATACTCTCTCCCATTCTCACTGAAACTTTTAACAAACTTCTAGATCAGTGGTTCTCAACTCCAGTCCTCAGGACCCACCAACAGGCCAGATTTTAATTATTACCTTGGAGAGATGCAGACTAGAATACTGCAATCACTGAGCAGCAAATGATATCACCTGTGATGTATTTCAGTTATCTTGCAAACCTGGCCTGTTAGTGGGCCCTGAGGACAGGAGTTGAGAACCACTGTTCTAGATGGACATTCTTTTCGGCAAGAAACACTAATGGCAATTGTTTGTATGATCCCAAAACCCCTTTCTGATGATACTTCCTGTGTGAATTATCGGCCTATCTCTCTGTTAAACCTCGATATTAAATTATTAGCAAAAATAATAGCAAAACGCCTCAATAGCATTATAGGAAAATTAATACATAGAGATCAAGTAGGCTTCATGCCAAATAGACAGGCAGGCGATAATATACGCAGGGCAGTGTTATTGGCACATATTGCTAAAAAACGGAAAATCCCTTTATGTTTTCTATCTCTCGATATTAAGAGGGCATTTGACACAGTATCCTGGCAATATATGCAATATTCATTACAAAAATGGGGTTTTGGACCCCACTTTTTAACATGGATCAAAGCATTATATAATAAACCCAAAGCCTATATAAAATATGCTGGATATAAATCTGAAGCCTTTAATATCGAAAGAGGTACCCGACAGGGTTGCCCATTATCTCCCTTATTATTTGCCCTTATACTCGAACCCATGGCCCAATACATCAGAACAAACCAAACTATAACTGGCATTGAAGTAGGAGGTATTACACACAAATTATGTATATTTGCAGACGATATATTACTTTTTCTATCATCACCACAGGTCTCTGGTCCTAACTTAATACCAGCTCTTGATGGATTTGCAGCCCTATCCGGCCTTATGATTAATCCTAAGAAATGCCTAGTGCTTAATATTTCACTCACAAACATGGAATTGATCCCGGCTAGGGCTGCACTCCCATTCACATGGGCAGAAAAATCAATCCCATATCTTGGAATTCATTTAACAGCATCTCATTCTGACTTATTCTCAACCAATTATCCTCCTGTATTAAGACAGATCACAAATCTAATAAAACAATGGTCGCAACTTCCTTTATCCTGGATAGGGAAGATTAATGCAATCAAAATGACTATTCTACCCAAATTGCTTTATCTATTCAGAGTCCTCCCTATTCCAATTCCTTCCTATTTTTTGAGAATAGTACAAAAAAGAGCAACTTCGTTTATATGGGGCTCTTCTAAACCACGTATACCTATACACACACTACATCTTCCCAAAAATAAAGGAGGCCTGGGATACCCTAATTTTACTAACTACTACAGAGCAGCACATTTGGCCAGTCTGTCCAAATACCATGCAAAACAGGAAATCCCATTATGGGTATTTATAGAGGCTTCAGAAAATGACCCTCTATTAATATCAAATTTATTATGGCTTGATCCTAAAGACCGCTTTAAAATTCATAATCCCATAACTAAACACTTCTTATCTCTCTGGGATAAACTAAAAACCAAATATCAGTTACAATCTCCACACAATCCTCTCCTTTCTTTTATCAGAAATCCGGCCTTTTATCCGGCATGGATCTACCCAAATTCTTTTAAAGCTTGGACAACATCAGGCATTCAGACACTAAATGACTTCATAGCATCTAAATCATTCCTTTCATTCCCATCGCTTAGAGAAAAATATGATCTACCAAACTCTGAGATATTTAGATATCTCCAAATCAAAAATTTCTATACACCATTCCTAAAGGGGGATACACCATTATCCCAATTATCCATTTTTGAATCAATCTGTACAAAAGATCCATTTGCTAAAGGTACAATTTCATCACTTTATAATCAATTATATGGAGTAGCAAATCTTAATAGACCCTCTTACGTTCAGAGGTGGGAGGAGGACCTGAGACGAACTTTAGAAGACACGGACTGGTCAAATATATGGCTCACATCTAAGTCATCTTCACCCAACATCTTGGCACTAGAGACAAATTATAAAGTCCTAACTCGCTGGTACCTTGTACCCGCTAGAGTGGCAAAATATTCACCTAATACCTCAACTCTTTGTTTTCGAGGATGCCCAGAAATAGGCACATATTTACACATATGGTGGACATGCCCAGTAATCCAAACCTTCTGGAAGGAAGTCTTCGTGATTGCATCTAAAATATTTAAAAAAATAATACAACCAGATCCATATTTAACTTTACTTAATCTAAAACCGGAATGGTTAACACTCTCTCAATTCAAACTTATGATCCAACTAATAACGGCTGCAAAACAAACAGTGGCCAAGGCATGGAAATCTCCTACATTGGTACTAGCAGAAACAATTCACAGAATGAATAATACAATGTCCCATGCTAAGATGGTAGCCATCGATCAAAATCAAATTCCAAAATTTGAAAAACTTTGGCATCCTTGGATAAAACAACAGTTCCTGTCAAATTTCAATGACTCTGTCCTGTTGCCATGGTAACAGATTAAATGACTTACAGAGACACCCATTCTAAGGCTTCAAAGAGAACTAAAAAGAATAATAAACTGACGAGCGGGACAACCTTGTGGACCATACCTCTACCTTTCAACCCTTTTTCTTCTTTCTCTTTCCTTTTCTCCACCTTACGATTAAAGCTCATTATCAGAACTTATTTGACCTATATACACTCTACTTGTAAACAATATGTATAGTAGGTATAAATCATTTAAATACCTACAAAAGTAACTAAGGAAATTATATATATCTTTAATTTAGGTTTACGTGAACCCAATGTTAAATATTTGAAATTTCATGATATTTACCTATATAAACCCTACTGTAAAACAATGAGCTTACTTTATAGATCCTTGTAAACTTACTTTATGTATATTTATGTATCTTTATAACATTGTATACTCAATAAACTTCTTTTGACAAGGAAAAATTGGTCTTTGTGTGCTAATTGTGCCCCTGAAACCTATACCAAACACATTCTTCCAGATTAAATGATTGAACACCCTCAAAGCTAAGTAGCCTTCAAAGTCCTGCAGAGATTCCACATCCCAAAAAGACTTAATCAGTGACATCGGCATCAGGGGCTTCATAGCTGGTAATCCAGGACTGATTCATTTTTATAAAAGTCAAACTGTCCACGGAGTCTGTGGACAGAAGCGTTCTATGATCAGTAATGAAACCTCCTGCAGCACTGAATGCCCGTTCTGAAAGCACGCTGGATGCAGAGCAGCCCAACTCAATAGCATACTGGGCAAGTTCTGGCCAGTGGTCTATTCTCGTGACCCAGTAAGTCAGTGGATCGTCAGCTGGAAAGCTCTCCATCTCTGTTTTGCCCCGAGTTAATTGTCCACCATGTGAACGCTGCCGATGGGATGTGGAAGCTGACAGCCCTGGGTGGCGAGGACTAAAAAAATTCCAAAATTCCTTACTTAGACGAACGCCTTCTCCAATACTCCTCTCTTGACCAACGGAAGACTCAAAACAACGTTTTCCACAACACTGTAACCTACTGGAGTCAGGAAAAAGTTCAATAAAATCCTCTTTAACGTGTCCTCAAGAGATTTTATTTTCTGCACTCTCTGTGGGAACTGGATGAGTTCTGAGACCTTCCCCTTATAACGGTGGTCAAGGAGGGTTGCCAACCAGTAACCATCCTTCTCCTTTATGCCATGTATTCTTGGGTCCTTTTGCAGGCTTTGAAGCATGAGGTTGCCCATGCGCCTCAAATTTGCAGAGACTTGAAAAGCAGACTCCTCAGGGTCACTCAGAATGACAGCATCTGGTACTTCCTCCTCCGCCACATACTACTTCCAAAGGTTCTGGGGTTGGAAAGGCATCGCTTACAGATTGACGCATGTCTTCCTCTTCTTTGAAGCCTATGAAAATGCCAGAATACTCCTCCTGATCCTCCTCCCCTCTCTCCTCCTGTGTGTTCTGTGACATAGGAATAATGGTGTCTGGATAAAGTGGGCCTTGAGAGAAAAAGGAAGTCCTCCTCTTCCTCCTGCTGCTCTGCCTCCAGTGCCCTGTCCATAATGCCACACAGAGTCTGCTCCAGCAGGAACACAACAGGGATTGTGTCACTGATGCATGCACTGTCACGGCTCACTATTCTTGTGGCCTCCTCAAATGGTGACAATACAGTGCATGCATCCTGATCAGCCATTGGCGTGGGGAAAAAAAGCCGAGGCAGCCTGAGCCTGTCGTCGTGCCATACTCACACAGGTACTCATTGAGTTCCACCTGGTGGGCATGTCACAAATCAGACGGTTTACGGGCAGGTCGAATTCCCGCTGAATTTCAGCCAACCGAGCACTGGCTGTGTATGACCACCTGAAATGGCTACAGACTCTTCTGGCCAGCTTTAGCACATCTTGCCACCCTGGGTACTGTACAGGACGCCGTGGCTGTGTCCTGGATAGACGTTATATTTCCCCTCTGTTTGGACTGTGGTCCCTTTAAGGGAACAAAAGGATTAACTCATTGGTCAAGTGGGTTTAAAAAGAAAAGACAGGAAGTTGTAATGGCGGGTGTGTAGGAGTATAGAGGAGACTGCGGATGGTGGTTTTGTGTACAGCGGTAAAAGTGAACGACAGTGTCCTGCCTGGAAGCCTTCTGGCAGGAGAAGTTACCTGCGACAAAAACCCAGGACTGTTTAACTGCAATAGCAGTTCTGAGCTTTGCAAGTCTGTAAGATTGATATTTCTTCCTGTTATTTTTGCTGCTGTGAAGCTGTTTAAGTTAAATAAACATTCTTTTGATTGCAAAGCCTGTGTCCTGCGATCTAGCTGGTTCCCCGAACTTTACAGTACGTATATAGGAAACGCTGCACCACCAAATTGAGCACATGTGCAAGGCATGGCACATGTGTCAACTTTCCCTGTCTAAGGGTGGACAGGAGGTTTCAGCCATTATCGCACACCACCATTCCTGGCTCCAGCTGGCATGGTGTAAACTACCTCTGGGCCTGTCCCTGCAGAGCTGCAAGAATCTCTGCTCCGTGTGGTTCCTGTCCCCTAAACACATCAGCTGGGTCACTGCATGACACCTTTTAACCTGACTCAACGCTTAGGGGGTACCTGATGTTTATAGGACAATTCTGCAGAGGAGGGCATGGAGGTGGCGGAGGAGGAGGGGGTAGAGCTTACAGGTCTGGCATCATCTCCACCAGCTGTATGGAGACATGGGGGCACAACAAGCTTCAGCACCTAGCCCTGTCCTGCATCCTTTTGAGTTGCAAACAGCGTTACCCAGTGTACTGTGAACAAAATATATCATCCCTGCCTATGCTTGCTGGACCACGTGTCAGCAGTAAGGTGGATTTTATAGCTGACTGCCTTGCTCAACGATGCTACAACATTCCCTTCCCAGTAATGGTAGAGAGATGGAATGGCCTTACGTGAAAAGTAGTAGCGACTGGGAACCTGCCATTGTGGTACAGCACATTGTGCAAATTCATGGAAGGGGTCAGAATCCACCAGGCTGAAAGGCAGAAGTTGGAGAGCCAACAGCTTTGACAAGCTTGCATTTAGACGCTGGGCATATGAGTGGCAGAAACTGTATTTTTTTTCCACTGCAGCAGATGGGGCAGAGAAATTTGCTGGCTACAGTCAGTCTACAGCTGGTGGTGTGCTGCTGGCAGATGTGTTGCTAGGACCTGGGACATGCTGTGCTATACCATCATTCCTGTCAGTGGAGGCTGCTGAGAGGTAATGACTCAGTATAGCAGGGGCAGACTGAAGTCGGTAAGAAGGTAGAGGAGGAACAGATTTTTGCCCCTTTTGTGTGGCTTTTAGGTGCTCTTGCCAATGGGCTGAGTGGTTGGATGTTAAATGCCTTGTTAAGCATGTGGTACCCAAATGGCTGGTGTTTTTGCCACGTTTGATGTGCCTGAGAGACAGATTGCAGATAGCAACAGTGCCATTTGCTGAAGATGTGCTGAAAAATGCCCATCATCATCATCTCCATCTCCTCCATCTTCATCATCATCATCATTACCACTGGAGACAACTCGGCAATACGCTGCGGCTGGGGGAACATGAATGCCAATTTGTCTACCAGTGTTCTCCCCTCTCTCTAGGCTCATGTTCCTGTCATCCTCAACCTCAGAGCCAACATCTGAATCCAGTAATGGCTGGGCATCATCAAGCAGCAAGTGGCTGATGCTGTGGTCAAATAACTCAGCTGACTCCTCCATGGCTGATGTTGGCAGGAATAGATGTGGACAAGGAAGCAGGTTTATCCACTCTGGCAACTGCAGGGGACTGCACACTTGTCTCTGTTTGCGTGACAGAGGATGAGGAGGATGAGGAAGGTTTAGTAAGCCAGTCCACAACCTGCTCTGCATGCTGTGGCTAGATAGCACGGGCAAACTCACTAAACAGAGGAAATTATGCCCTGCCTGAGGACTGACCACCACGTCCACCTTTGCCTTTGGACACATTTGTTGCTGGCCCCCTTACAGTGCCAAGGGAATGTCTGCCTCTCCTTGTTGTCCTCACAGACATTATTGGGAGGGAGGGGGTGGTGCTTATGAGCAAATTTAAAGAAGAAGTGGAACTCTGTACGTAGATGTACTTTAAGCCATGTAAAGTGGTGTTTGGTGCACTTTAATTTGAGTACTCACACTACACAGAAACACTCCACGAATACACTATAATATACTGCAATATAATGTGCCAAACATACAGTGACACACAGTACTATATGGCGTTAAACTGTCAGTAATGCACACAAAACTATATGGCTTTAAACTGGCAGCAACACACACAGAACTATATGGCTTTAAACTGGCAGTAACGCACACAGAACTATATGGCATTAAACTGGCAATAACGCACAAAAAACGATGTGGCGTTAAACTGGCAGTAACGCACACAGAACTATGTGGCGTTAAACTGGCAGTAATGCACACAAAACTATATGGCATTAAACTGGCAGTAATGCACACAGAACTATATGGCGTTAAACTGGCAGTAACGCACACAGAAGTAAATAGCTGCCCTAGCATCAGTTTTAGTCCATCAGACTAGCATACAGACTAGCCAATAGCTGCCCTAGCGTCAGTTTTAGTCCATCAGACTAGCATACAGATGAACGGATTCTTCGACCGGACTCGAGTCCATCGGAAAGATTTGAGACATGTTCCAAATTTAAAGTCTGTCTGATTTTTCAACAGCAAAGGCCCGATGAAGCCCACACACGATTGGATTGTCCGGTGGATTCGTTCTGTTGGACTTTTGCTGTCAAAGTCCGGTCGTGTGTACACTGCATAACATTTATATGAATGACACGGTCTCACTACACTACACTGAAACTATCTGAGCTGTCCCTACTCTAGCTGCACACTATGCAAAGCTAAATGATGGTTCTCCTCACTACACTCACACTATCCCTAGACTGACACTAAACTAATATTTTACACAGACAATTGAAGCAAAACAGCACAGTATAGCACACTAACTAATAGCACTGGACAGAGCCCTGTTCCAGCTCTCTCCACACCAAAATCACACTGAAAATGGCTGCCATTGAAAGAATGCTTTTATAATGTGGGGCGGAAATGAACACTGACTGGATAAAGTCATGATGACAGTGTCCTATCATGACTCTGACAGTGCTCTGTGCCTGATTGGCTGAAGATTTTACTGCTTCAGCCAATCAGGGCTTGCAATGCACTGTTCAGCGCCACAATGTATTGTGGTCGGTTCGGGGGGGGGGGGCGAACAAACGGTCGTTTGTTGGCCCGAACTTATGCTCGGGCTGAACCGTTCGCCCATCCCTAGACACATCGACTTGACTTCGTATTTTGGATCATTGTCATGTTGGAATCTAAGTACATCCCATGTGCAGCTTACTGGCTGATGAATGCAAATGTTCCTCCAGCATTTTTTTATAACATACTGCATTAATCTTGCCATCAATTTTGACCAAATTTCCTGTGTCTTTGTAGCTCACACATCCCCAAAACATCAGCAATCCACCTCCGTGTTTCACAGTAGGAATGGTGTACCTTTCATCATAGGCCTTGTTGACTCCTTTCCAAATGTAGTGTTTATGGCTGTTTCCAAAAAGCAAAATTTTGGTCTCATCACTCCAAATGACTTTGTGCCAGAAGGTTTGAAGCTTGTCTCTGTGCTGTTTGGCGTATTGTAAGCGGGATACTTTGTGGCATTTGCATAGTAATGGCTTTCTTCTGGCGACTCAACCATGCAGCCCATCTTTCTTCAAGTGCCTCCTTATTGTGCATCTTGAAACAGCCACACCACATGTTTTCAGAGAGTCCTGTATTTCACTTGAACTTATTTGTGGGTTTTTCTTTGCAATTTTCCTAGCAGTTGTGGCTAAAATTTTAGTTGGTCTACCTGACTGTAGTTTGGTTTCAACAGAACCCCTCATTTCCACTTCTTGATTAGAGTTTGAACACTGCTGATTGGCATTCTTAATTCCTTGGATATCTTTTTATATATCTTTCCTGATTTATACAGTTCAACTACCTTTTCCCGCAGATCCTTTGACAATTCTTCACATCATCAGATTATATACTCAGACTAATAAGTCCAACTAATACATATATAGTTATTTCAGAGAGGGCTAATTGGCTATTGCCCCACGGCACTAGATATTTCTTTTAAAATACTCATCCTAAGGTCACTAATAGAGTCCTCTTTTAACACAATGGCAGGTGTTTCGCCCCCCCGTCCTCTCCCCCAGGTCCATGCGTGTGACCCCTTGCAAGTCCAATGGACTGTGGATGCACCTATGGGGTGCGGGGGGATATGTGTGGCCTCTGGGATCTTTAAGCCTTCATGCTTTTAAACAAACCTGGTTCGTGTGATGCATCTTCACCTTATCATCCACTTATTGGTAAATACACCTCCATAAATACGATGAGATATAGTTATTTATTTAACTGATAATACTGTGTAAATGCTTTACATACTGATTTAAGTTTCAAGTCCAATTCTAACCTTGACATATTTTCCTAGAATCTAAATCCCCCGAAGAAGACCAGAATGGGTCGAAATGCATCGGGTATTCGTGTGGATATCAATTTTATTATACTCTATTGCTAATATGTTCATTTGTGAACCATAGGCCATGAGTGATGTTTTATGCTGTTGTTTGCTACACGTGAACCAGAGCCTGTATTTTACAATAAATCTATTGCATACTTGAATTTATTTTGAATTTATTCTGATTTTGATTTATTTTATTTTTACAATAACATCTAATGTACTGCTGCTTAAAAAAAACCCCTGGGGAACTTTTGATCGTTTGATCCTTGTGTATGCCACTTTTTGGGTTGTGCAACCTCGGGTGCTCTCACATATGTGTTTTCTACAAAGCTTTGACAATTCTTTTACTTTCCCCATGACTCAGAATCCAGAAACGTCAGTTTTTTTTTAATAAACAGTTGTCACCAAATGATATATTGCTCACACATGGCATGGGTATATGTGAAATATATATATATATATATATATATATATATATATATATATATATATACACTGTATTCAGTTTAGCTAGATCCGTTCCTGTTATTCTCTTCCTACTACTGACAGGCAGGCAGGTGTTTTTACAGTATTTACAGCTACCAGAAGAAAATTGCTGGTGTTCTTCTGATCCTATTAGTCCTATTAGCTACAGTATTTACAGTTAGTGTAGTGCGTCCTCTGCACACCTAAAGCTACCTGATTAGTGTTCTTCTGATCCTATTAGTACAGTACCATAGGCAGCTGTAGTATTTACAAGTTAGTGTAGTGCGTCCTCTGCACAGTGTGCACCTAAAGCTACCTGAAGAAAATTAGTGGTGTTCTTCTGATCCTATTAATACCACAGGCAGGATGCTACAGCATTTACAGTTAGTGTAGTGCGTCCTCTGCACAGTGTGCACCTAAAGCTACCTGGAGACAATTTCTGTTGTTCTGCTCCTATTAATACCACAGGCAGGCAGCTACAGTATTTACAGTTAGTGTACTGTGTCCTCTGCACAGTGTGCACCTAAAGCTACCTGAAGAAAATTAGTGGCGTTCTTCTGATCCTATTAATACCACAGGCAGGCAGCTACAGTATTTACAGTTAGTGCACTGTGTCCTCTGCACAGTGTGTACCTAAAGCTACCTGAAGAAAATTAGTGGTGTTCCTCTGATCCTATTAATACCACAGGCAGGCAGCTACAGTATTTACAGTTAGTGCACTGTGTCCTCTGCACAGTGTGCACCTAAAGCTACCTGGTTACAATTGCTGTTGTTCTGCTCCTATTAATACCTCAGGCAGGCAGCTACAGCATTTACAGTTAATGTAGTGCGTCCTCTGCACAGTGTGCACCTAAAGCTACCTGGAGACAATTGCTGTTGTTCTGCTCCTATTAATACCACAGGCAGGCAGCTACAGTATTTACAGTTAGTGCACTGTGTCCTCTGCACAGTGTGCACCTAAAGCTACCTGAAGAAAATTAGTGGTGTTCTTCTGATCCTATTAATACCACAGGCAGGCAGCTACAGCATTTACAGTTGGAGTAGTGCTTCCTCTGTACAGTGTGCACCTAAAACTACCTGGAGACAATTGCTGTTGTTCTGCTCCTATTAATACCACAGGCAGGCAGTTACAGTATTTACAGTTAGTGTACTGCGTCCTCTGCACAGTGTGCACCTAAAGCTACTTGAAGACAATTGCTGGTGTTCTCATACTAATAATACTACAGGCAGGCAGTTGATTCTGTTAGCTGCAGTATCAGTATATATGTACATCCCAGCTTTTGTGCAGCTACATCTCACTGCAGGCCATTAGTATGTCTGGAAGGCCAACAAGGAGAGGCAGACAGTCACAAGCCAATAAAAGAGGGCAAGTAGGCTCTGTGTCTAGGGGCAACAGTGCTGGTCGTGGAGACGGTGAATCCTCATCAGTACATGGCCGTGGGACACGCTTGTCCTTTTTTTCGGCAGCTGGCCGTGTTGAGCCGCAACATGCGGAAGACTTGGTAGAGTGGATGACCAAGCCATCCTCATCCTCCTCATCCTCTCTCACCCAGGCTCAGGGTACTTTGTCTGGCAAAGCAGCTGCCAACGCAGCCTCTTCCCTCGGCTCAATGGCATCAGTCACTCCTTCCCTAGCCCCACCATGTCCTCCTGAGGAGTTCCCCGAACTGTTTGACCACAGTGTTGGGTACATGCTCCAGGAGGATGCCCAGCATTTTGAAGGCTCCAATGATGGTACCCAGCTAGAGGAAGGCAGTAACGTGAGCCCAGAGAGAAGGGGTGCCCAAGAAGGACAGCAATCTGGCAGTCATGTTCCCCCAGCTGCAGCATACTGCCAGCTTTGCTCCAGTGATGAGGAGGGAGGGGATGATGAGGTCACTGACTCCACGTGGGTGCCTGATAGGAGAGAGGAGGAAGAGGAGGCACATCACCAATGAGGCAGGATGCCCTCCAGGGGCCAGCTTAAGGGCAGCACACTGACTGCATCACACTGCAGAGCTCCGCATGTGCAGGGCGCTGCTGTCTCTGCACGTTATTCCAAAAGTTCTTTGGTGTGGGCCTTTTTTGAGACGAGTGCATCAGATCCCACCGCTGCTATTTGCAACATATGTCTCAAGCGTATCTCTCGTGGCCAAAACATCTCCCGCTTGGGCACCACATGCTTGACCTGACATATGTTGACCTGCCATGCAGTTCGATGGCAAGCCTACGTAAAAGACCCACACCAAAGAACAAAGAGGACCTCTCCTTGCTCCTCATCAGCTGGGATCTCCAACCCCACTATACCTTCAGTCCTCTCTGAGACCTGCACTGAGAGGAATGAAGGTGTAGAATTAGGTGTGTCATAGCCAAGTACTTGGGGGCAATCTGCTATCGGTACACCGACGTCAGATTGTACCAGGCAAATTTCCCTGCCCCTGCTGCTGCACCGCTGAAAGAAGTTTGCTCCCAGCCATCCACCTGCCCAGCGGCTGAATGCTAGCTTGGCAAAATTGCTAGCAATTCAACTGCTGCCTTTTCAGTTGGTAGACTCTGCCCCCTTCCGTGAGTTTGTTGTATGTGCGGTTCCTCAGTGGCAGGTTCCCAAACACCACTTTTTCTCACGGAAGGCGATTCCGGCTCTCTACCGGCATGTGGAAGGCAATGTCTTGGCCTCGCTGGACAGGGCGGTCAGCGGTAAGGTGCATATTACCGCTGACTCATGGTCCAGCAGGCATGGACAGGGATGTTACCTATCTTTCACCATGCACTGGGTGACTCTTCTGGCAGCTGGGAAGGATGCAGGACAAGGTGCAGTAGTGTTGGAGGTTGTTCTGCCACCACACCTCCAAAATACTACTAATGGTGATTCTGCCACACCTCTCTCCTCCACCCCCTCCTCTTATTCTTCCTCCATGGCCTCTTCCTGTGATTTGACTTCAGAACCAGCGGTGCTCCATAGGCGTTCAAGGGGCTATGCAAGCACGCAGGCCAAAAGATGCCATGCGGTGCTTGAGCTGGTGTGCTTGGGGGACAGGAGCCACACTGGGGTAGAGATTCTGTCAGCTCTGCAGGGGCAGGTTTAGAGGTGGTTGACGCCATGCCAGCTTAAGGCAGGTATGGGTGGTTTGCGACAATGGCACCAACCTCCTCTCCGCCCTCCGACAGGGACAACTGACCCATGTGCCCTGTTTGGCTCACGTCCTTAACTTGGTGGTGCGGCGGTTCTTGGGCAGGTACCCGGGCTTACAGGATGTCCCGAGGCAGGCCAGGAAAGTCTGTGTGCATTTCTGCAGGTCATATAATGCCAGTGCTCGGCTGGCTGACCTCCAAAAGGAATTTAACCTGCCCAAGAACTGCCTAATCTTTGACATGCCCACCAGGTGGAACTCAACGTTGGCCATGCTGCAGCGGCTGCACACGCAGCAGAGGGCCATCAATGAGTACCTGTGCGACTATGGCACCAGAACAGGGTCAGAGGAGCTTGTTTTTTTTTCCCCGTGCCAGTGGGCCATGATCAGGGATGCATGCACTGTCCTGTCACCATTTGAGGAGGCCACGAGGATGGTGAGCAGTGACAGTGCATGCATCAGTGACACTGTCCCCCTTGTCCACCTGTTGGAGCACACGCTGAATGGAATAATGGACAGGGCACTTGAGGCAGAACAGAGGTAGGAAGAGGAGGACTTCCTTAGCTCTCAATGCCCCCTTTATCCAGACAGTGTTCCTGCGTGCCCGCCGAGGAGGATGAGGAGGAGGAGGAAGAGGAGGATTGTGTCAGTATGGAGGTGGAGCCTGGCACTCAGCATCAACAGCAGTCTTTAAGGGATCATTTACAGTCCAAAGAAACCCATGGACTTGTACGTGGCTGGGAGGAGGTGGCTGCGGATCACGTCGTCTTTAGTGACCCAGAGGACTCTGGACCGAATGCCTCAGCAAACCTACGCTGCATGGCCTCCCCGATCCTGCAAAGCCTGCGAAAGGTTTCTCATATTCGTTGTATCAAGGAGAAGGATCAATACTGGCTGGCAACCCTCCTTGATCCACGTTACAAGGGTAAGGTTGCGGACCTTATCTTGCTGTCGCAGAAGGAGCAGAGAATGAAACATCTTCGGGAGGCCTTGCAGAAAGGTCTGTGCAATGCGTTCCCAGAGACTGGGAGGTTACAAACTCCTGTTCCTGGACAAAGTGTTGCTGAGGCTTTGGTCAGTCAAAGAAGGAGCCGTTGAGAAGGTGGATGTCTGACTGATGCGTTCAGACAATTTTTTAGTCCGCAGCCCCAAGGTATAATCGGTTCCCAGCAACAATCGCCAGCGTCTGTTTTACATGGTGCAGGAATACCTAGGGGCAAGGTCTGACCTGGACACCTTTCCCACCGAAAATCCTTTGGGTTACTGGGTCTTGAGGATGGATCACTGGCCAGAGCTTGCACAGTATGCAATTGAGCTACTGGCCTGTCCTGCATCCAGCGTTCTTTCGGAACGCACATTCAGTGCTGCTGGAGGCTTTGTAACCGATCACAGGGTGCGCCTGTCCACCGACTCGGTCGATCGACTGACCTTCATAAAAATGAATCAGTCTTGGATCACCACCAGATACCAAGCACCTGATGCTGATGTAACCGAATAAATTTTTTTTGAAATGTCAGATCCCTTTAAGACTGCCTATGCTGATGCTAAGTGACTATCCTGTTATGCTGAGTGACTATCCTCTTCCTCCTCAATGATCATGCTGACAGCTTGTAAGAATATTTTTGTTTTTGTAGCAACTGCACTACAGCTGCACTGTATTGTAATTACAATTTTTGCTCTAATATTTCACAGCAGGGCCCTTTCTGCACTCAACAAGAGTATCTGTGAGGCTTTACAGTGTTGTGCCACCACCACCACCGCCGCCTAAGGCCCAATTTTTCTGCCCCTGTTTAACAGGGGCATGTAATTACAATTTTTGTTCCAATATTTCGCAGCAGGACCCGTTCCTGCGCCCACCAAGAGTATCTGTGAGGGGTTGCAGTATTGTGGCACCAGCACCAGTGCCTAAGGCCCAATTTTTCAGCCCCTGTTTAACAGGGGCGTGTAATTACAATTTTTGATGCAATTCTTTGCAGCAGGGCTCGTTCCTGCGCTCCAAGTAGAGTATCTGTGAGGGGTTACAGTGTTGTGGCACCAGTGCCTAAGGCCCAATTTTTCAGCTCCTGTTTAACAAGGGCGTGTAATTACAATTTTTGATGTAATTCTTTGCAGCAGGGCTCGTTCCTGCGCACCAACTAGAGTATCTGTGAGGGGTTGCAGTGTTGTGGCACCAGTGCCTAAGGCCCAATTTTTCAGCCCCTGTTTGACAGGGGCGTGTAATTACAATTTTTGATGCAATTCTTTGCAGCAGGGCTCGTTCCTGCGCCACAACTAGAGAATCTGTGAGGGGTTCCAGTGTTGTGGCACCAGTGCCTAAGGCCCAATTTTTCAGCCCCTGTTTGACAGGGGCGTGTAATTACAATTTTTGATGCAATTCTTTGCAGCAGGGCTCGTTCCTGTGCTCCAACTAAAGTATCTGTGAGGGGTTGCAGTGTTGAGGCACCAGCACTAGTGCCTAAGGCCCAATTTTTCTGTCCCTGTTCAACAGGGACATGTAATTATAATTCTTGATCTAATATTTCACAGCAGGGCCCGTTCCAGTGCCCACCAAGAGTAACTGTGAGGACTTACAGTGTTGTGGCACCAGCAAAACCACCACTACCACCACCAAAGGCCCAATTTTTCTGCCCTTGTTCAACAGGGGCATGTAATTACAATTCTTCAATTACATCCAACTTACAAACGACTCCTACTTGCAAACGAAAGGAGACAACAGGAAGTGAGATGAAATCTACCCCTAGGAAGGGAAATTCTCTCCTGTAAGAGTTAATATGGGAAAAACGTTTCCTTTCCACTGATGCGTTATCACCAATCCTTGTTTCACTAAAAACCCCAAGTTTTCTAAAAACATTTGTCATTGTGACAGAAAGTGAGGTGATATCTTCTGAAGAGGAGCACAGACAGCAAAACAAATGTCAGAGGTATAGGTGTGCGTAGCCTATTGCATTAGGGTATGCACCCCAAAACTCAAACACACGTGTATATGTGTGTGTATCTGTATATATATATATATATATATATATATATATATATATATATATATATATATACAGATACACACACACTCTTATGGCGGAACCAGTACAGTGAAAGATAAGTACGGTAGCACTTCATTAATGGCAGAACTAGTCAGAGGGAGATATTTCCAATCTCCCTTCAGGCACACAGAGCAATAATGCTAATGTATTGGGGTGATTAGGGTGTGCCCAGGCACACCTGGCACACCCCCTGCGCACGCCTATGGTCACAGGGGTGATAACCCTTCCCTATGTTTTCCAAAAAGCTTAAAAATAGATTTTTTGGCTGGAGCTACACTTTAAAAATGTACCAGTTCAAAATTACAAACAGATTCTACTTAACAACAAACCTACAGTCCCTGTCTTGTTTGCACCGCCTGTATACTGCTGTTCAGAGTATATAGGGCCTGGGGGCCCCACACCTTTCCTTTTTTTAATTTGGGTGCGGGGTTCCCCTTAATATCCATACAAGATCCAAAGGGCCTGGTAATTGACTGGGGGGGGGGTACCCATGCCTTTTGTCACTGATTTTCATCCATATTGTCGGGACCCGACATTACATTAAAGCCGCAAGCAGTTTTAAATGACTTTTATTCCTTTAAAAATGTCATTTTGTACAGGGACTGTTCTAAGCACGGGAAACACGTGCCACTTTACAGGCATACTATAGACACCCCCCAGGTACGATATTTAAATGAATATTTCACTTTTTTTTTCACTTTAAGCATCATTAAAATCACTGCTCCAGAAAAAAAGTCCGTTTTTAAAACTTTTTTTTTGCATTGATACATGTCCCCTGGGGCAGGACCCGGGTCCCCAAACCCTTTTTAGGACAATACCATGCAAATTAACCTTTAAAATTAGCACTTTTGATTTCGAACGGTCGAGTCTCACAGACTTCAATGGGGTTCTAGCGTTCGTGCGAAGTTTCAGTCCGTTTGCAGGTTCTGGTGCGAACCGAACCGGGGGGGGTGTTCGGCTCATCCCTAGTCTCCACTATCTCCCATCATACTAGGCATGCCTTGGCTGAAGGCCCATAACCCGCAAATTGATTGGATCTCGGGGAAGGTTGATTTCCTATCTTCCTATTGTCACCAACACTGCCCACCGGAAGTCACTGATGCCCCTTCTTCCCTACTATGCCTGGAAGCTGACACCAAAACCCGTCAAGCTGTACCTGAAGCTTACCACAGTTTCCTGGACGTCTTCAGTCAAAAGGGTGCAGAGACTCTCCCTCCACATTGGCCATACGATTGCCCAATCGAACTCCTTCCGGGAGCAGAGATTCCTTTTGGGAGAATTTTTCCTTTATCAGAACTGGAATTAGGAGCATTAAAGACTTATCTTGACGACAACCTAGAAAAAGGGTTCATCTGACCCTTCACCTCCCCGGCAGGACCAGGAATTTTCTTTGTGGAGAAAAAAGACCATTCTCTACGCCCATGCGTAGATTATCGGTAACTTAAAAAAATTACGATTAAAAAACGATATCCTCTGCCCGTAGTGCCGGAACTTTTTCAAAGACTGGGGTCTGCAGTAGTGTTCTCCAAGCTGGATCTTCTTGGTGCTATAATCTTGTCCGCATTTGTAGTGGAGATGAATGGAAAACCGCCTTCTGCACTCGGTTTTGGCACTTTGAATATTTAGTCATGCCTTTCGGGCTTTGTAACGCTCCTGCCACATTCCAACACTTCGTGAATGACATCTTCAGAGACTATCTTGACCTATTTGTTATTATTTACTTAGATGACATTCTGATTTTTTCTTTCTCTTTAGCTGAACATCGTGAACATGTCAGAAACGTTTTAACACTATTTCGACTGCACGGCCTTTACGCTAAACCTGAAAAATGTGTCTTTGAACAAGAGAGCATCCAGTTCCTTGGTCTGATTATTTCCGTGGAGGACTGTCAGTAACTTGGTAGGAGGCCGAGATGCTGGGAGGGCTCCCCTTACCGCTGAGCGCAGCACACCACTGAAGGTGGAACAGTAGGTGTGGTGCCCACAGAAACACGGGTGCCGGGTTGCTGGAGACAGGCGTGCTTGAAAGGTCCAGGAGACAGAGTCTAGTGGATTAACTGAATAGCGGAGCTGGGAGCCAGGCCAGGGGTCATTCACAGAGAGACAGTCCAGGATCAGAATGACCTAAAATCAGCTGCGTCTTAGTACAGGGAGCAGGATAAGCAGAGTCCAAAAGCCAGGCCGGGGTCAGATGCTGGGAGCAGGCAGGAGGAAGTCAGGTGCAAGCCAAAGGTTCAAGCCAGAAGATCAGGAAGAGCAGGTCAAAACAAGCCAGGTCGGTACACAGGAGATCAGATCAGCAGATAATACAGGGCACAGGAACACAGGGGGAGCTGAAGACAAACCAGCAATTGTAGACACTAGCAGACTTCCTTATATAGGCCCATGTGACCTGCTGGTAGAGATACTGGGTCCTAAAGCCCTTCTCCTGCCAGAGATGCTGGGTCCTAAAGTCCTTCTCCTGCCATAAGTGCTGCTAGAGATACTGGGTCCTAGAGCCCTTCTCCTGCTGTTGATTCCCTGACAGTGCCCCCCCCCCCCGACGGGCAGCCTCTGGATGCCCATTTGGGCCATTTTCTCAGGGTATTTGGCCCAAAACTCTCGGACGAATCTAGGGGCATGTACATTGGCCTCAGGTTCCCAGGAGCTCTCCTCAGGTGGATATCCTTTCCATTTAATTAAGAACTGAATTGTCCTACCTCTCCGTCGACAGTCAAGGATGGATTCCACTTCAAATTCAGTCCAGGAGCAGAGGTGCCTGGAAAAGAACAAGAAATGGCATGTTTAAGAAGTGCAACATGAAATACAGGGTGGATCTTATAAGATTCAGGTAAGGCAAGTTCGAAGGCTACTGGATTTATTTCGCTTTTCATTTCAAAAGGACCAACAAACTTTGGCCCCAACTTTCGGGATGGACATGGCAGTTTGAGGTTTGCAGATGAGAGTCACACTTTGTCCCCCACTTTAAAGGCAGGGTTTCCTCTTCTTTTCTTGTCATAGTGTTTCTTATACCTTTCTTGGGATTTCCGCATTGTGTCCTGCAGAATTTGATAATTAGTTTGAATGAAATTTATTCTGTCTTGAACTGCCGGAACTGAAGATTCGGGGATGATATTGGGTAGAAATGAGGGATGGTAGCCATAATTCGCCCAGACGGTTGGTAGCAGTGTGCACAGAGTTATTGTATACAAATTCCGCACAGGGCAATATTGAAATCCAATCATCCTGAGAAAAGGAACAAAAACATCTTAGATACTGTTCTAGTATTTGGTTAGTCCTTTCCGTTTGACCGTTGCTCTGGGGATGGTAGGCTGTGGAAAAACATGTTTCAATTGACAGCAATTTGCAAAGGTTCCTCCAGAACCTGGAGGTGAACTGAACACCTCTATCTGACACAATGTTGTCTGGTACACCATGCAATCTGACTATTTTGTTTGATGAAAGTTTTTGCTGTGTCCATGGCGGAAGGTGTGCCCATCATTGGCAAAAAGTTTGCCATCTTAAAAAGCCGGTCTACTACTATCAAGATGGTTGTGAATTCTTCTGAAGGGGGTAAATCTACGATAAAGTCTAATGAAATGTTTTTCCAAGGCTGTTCCGGGACTGGCAGAAGTCTTAACAGGCCCCAGGATTTAGCGTTGGACCCCTTATTCCGCTGGCATGTTGTGCAAGAATTGACATACTCCTTACAATCCGATCTCAGAGTGGGCCACCATAAAGACCGTTGGACCAGTATGGTCGTTTTTCGGACTCCAAAGTGGCCAGCCAATTGGTGCTCGTGAAAAGTTCTTAAAACCTGAAGCCTGGCTTGCTGTGGGACAAACATCTTGTTTTGATGCCAAAAGAGCCCCTCCTGGATTCTTAGAGAGGAGATTTCTGCCTCCGTGCACTAGGTGAATGCCTGCTCAATTGAAATCCTTAAATCAGGCTGGATCAAGAGGAAATTTTGAGGGGACAGAATTGAACCGGGGTGTCAGGGAACATTCGGGACAAGGAGTCGGCTTTTCCATTCTTAGCCCCTGGGCGGAAGGTCATATGGATGTTAAACCTAGAAAAGAATAGAGCCCATCGAGCCTGCCGATGTCTCAGTCGCTTGGCTGTGCGGAGATATTCTAGGTTTTTATGGTCTGTAAAGATTAAGGTAGAATGGACAGCACCCTCCAGGAGATATCTTCATTTCTCCAGAGCAGTCTTAATCGCCAAGAGCTCCCAATCCCCCACGTCGTTGTTCTTCATCTGAAGAGAAGGCCACAGGATGAAGTAGGGCTTTGGGCCCCTGACCTTGGGAAAGAACTGCCCCCGTGGCTACTTCGGAGGCATCAACTTGCAGGACATAGGGTAAGGTAGGATCAGGATGCTGTAAGATAGGTGCGGAGGTAAAGAGGAGCTTCAGTTGACCGAAGGCAGTTTGTGCTGCTACTGACCACTGGAATCTGGTATGTTGGCGGGTTATCTGGGTGATAGGCACTACAATGCTAGAGAAGTTCTTTATAAATCTCCTGTAGAAATTTGCGAAGCCGATGAACCTCTGAACACCCTTCTTATCAGATGGAGCCGGCCACTCAAGGATAGCCTTCACCTTTTGAGGATCCATAGCTACCCCATTAGTGGTGATGATGAGTCCGAGGAATTAGATTGTTGTCTTCTCAAAGTCACATTTCTCGGCTTTTACATACAATCCATGTGTTCTGAGGATGCCCAGTACCTTTTTTACATGCAGTCTGTGAAGCTCCAGAGTAGCTGAAAATATGAGAACATCGTCGAGGTAGATGATAATGAAGTGGTCTAAGTACTGCCGAAAAATATAATTTATGAAATGTTGGAATGTGGCCGGGGCGTTGCATAGTCCAAATGGCATTACTAAGTATTCAAAGTGACCGAATCTTGTTCTGAATGCTGTTTTCCACTCATCCCCCTCTCGGATACGGACAAGATTGTAAGCTCCACGTAGGTCTAAATTGGTGAAAATGTGGGCTGTACAAAACCTCTGGAAGAGTTCGGGGATGAGGGGGAGTGGATAGCGATTTTTGAGAGTAATTTTATTTAAGTCCCTGTAGTCCACACATGGCCTCAAGCTTTTATCTTTTTTCTCAACAAAGAAAATGCTGGCAACAACGGGAGAGGAGGAAGGGCGGATAAATCTCTTTTCAAGGTTTTCATCAACATAATGCCTCAAAGTTTCAAGTTCAGTCTCGGAAAGGGGAAAAATACGGCCAAAAGGAATCTCAGCAAGTCAATGGGGCAATCATAGGGACGGTGTGGGGGTAAAGTATCTGCCTTCTTCTTGTCAAAAACATCTTGGAATTCATGGTAGGCCGCTGGTATATTGCAATCCACACTGGGTGCGGGTAGGACAGACAGACAACTAGAAAAGTCCTTGGATTTAGGAGCAAGACAATGCTGCCGGCAGTAGGAAGAAGTGAAGAGAACTTCCCTCTTGGACCAGTCAATCTGAGGATTGTGCGCCTGTAGCCATGGAATTCCCAGGATCACAGGGAATATAGGGGAGCCCAGGACGTACAAACGTAGAAATTGCTGGTGACTAGAATTGATGGAGGTAAAGATAGGTGCCGTTTCTTGGGTGACATACCCGGAACTAGGCATTGAGCCTTCGGCCAGATGGACGGCCAGTCTTTGCCTCTTGTGGTGAAGAGGGATAGCGAGTCTCTTTGCCAAGGTCAGATCCAAGAAACAGCTGCATGCCCTGGAATCGACTATTGCTTGGAGATGAACTTCCTCTCCTGCCACCAGTAACGTGACAGGAAGACTGATATGGGTTGGAGAAGACCTGGATACCTGAAAATTGAGTGCGGAGTGCGGGGAACTGATTTCCTGGGTCTTCCACAGGGCGCTGACCCTGCCACATTTGTATGTATTTAGACTACAATCTCATGTTTGTGCTTCAAAATCCCACTACCTATCATTAATTTTTTGTACTGATATGGTAATTTTTATTTCTAATATATTTATATTATATACTTTTTATCATTTTATGAATGCATTTTTCAATGTAAACTTATCTTACGTCTCCAGTCTGTAGTGTACGGTATATATTGTTCTTATTTATACCCCATCTAGAACACCTAGGTATGGAACTTGGAATAATCAATTGTCCATCACAGGACACATCCTCCTACTAGCAACACCACCTCTCCCCATGTACACATGTCGGCCTACCGGTCCATACAGACTGTGCTCCAGTTCTCCTGGCTCTGATGAAGAGGTTTTCCTCGAAACGCGTCAGCCTTTCTTAAATACCTGCCTCAATATGGGCACACCCCAATTTTAACTTCCTAGTACTTATTTTGTTACGTTTTTCCTTTTTTTTTATAATATTATGTAGTATTTGTATGATTTTATATCTATATGACTATATGTCTGTATTCTTTTACATAAATAAACCATACATTTCTTGATGTAAGCGTCTGATCACGCGCCTTCCACCTATTCCTACTAAACAGTCCTTTATAGACCACCCCTGGTCAGCTAAGGCAGCGGGACACGCTCCATCATCTCCCCCAGTCCTATCTCTGACTACAATACTACCTTTGTTTTACAGCAAACAATCTCACAAGCGCAGGAGTATTGTTCACCATATCTTGTTCACACTTTTGCATTAGCCTCCAGGGGTCTCCCGCAGCTCGAGTGAGACGTGCCTTTTGTCTAAGTTCATTCTCTGAACACTACCAAGGTCAGCAGACCCTACCACACAACAGGTCACAAAATATTCTACTACTAGACCAACATGGTCTTATCTATTGAACAAAGAGAACTGAGACGGACCTCTCTGGCAAGAGGTTTCTCCAATAGCATTGAAGCACATGAAACATGCCACAAACCAACAGAAATTTCCACTACACCAGAAATCACTCCCACAAGGGAGGAACTCATGATAGCACTTTTTTCCAAATTGAGAAACATTCTGCAGAAAGAGATGACACAATGGTGGGACATTCTACTATTAGAAAATTATATCAAAACAAACCGTGTGCCAAGAGGCCTAAGACTAACTAAGACTTGCATATGGCTAGACGATGACCTTAAAGATGCATGGGCAATCCAAATGAGAGAACTAAATAAGAAATTACTCTCATCAATCATCACTCAAAGGGAGAGAAACCTACTTAAAATCCGCAATGACTTGAAAAATGTCCAGGATGATTTGGCCCCCTTCACTGATCTCACGTCTTTCAATGATTGGGATAAGAAGATAAATGACCACATGGTCACTTTTGAAACCAATCTCATCAGTAAGAAGTCAGGCAAATTTGAGAGGGACAGATTAGACTATCTGTATGGGCGTGAATTTGAATGGAAAAGACCAACCGATGGCGCTGGCCCTCTCACAAACAAGTCAAAATCACTCCCTCGTAATGACATACGCCCTATGGGCTCTCCACGCCACAAAAAATAAGGGCAACACCACAAGACAGAGATCGCACAGAAACTCCCAACCACAGAAACATCCCACCAATATTATTCAAGGGAAAAGGAAAGAGGGGCATCTCCCGACCCAGAGATACCACCAGGCGACAGCAGCCTACTATCCTTCATCCCACAACAATAAAAACAAATGGGCCAATAAACTGGAAAGTGGCCAAACTCCACCATCAGGAGCCAAAGCCCAGCAAACACAAGGTCATACTTATGACTCTGTCACTACCTCAACAAAAAGCATGAACCACACTCTACTGCCAGATACCACCACAACCAACCACCACACCAGCTACCAGATGAACAATACACCCATTCAGCAAATACCGATGGAAAACACACAACCATGTATTTTTTTAGAAGAGGGAGCTGTGGGAAACTGGAACCCCACGGCACAACAACAACAAAAAACCCCTCTGGAATTCCAACAGAGGTCGGTAAGAAAAAGAGAAGATGGAGAAGAAGAGGTAGACGAGGAGGAAAGAGCACCGAAAAAAGGGAAAAGATAATTCCAACACATACTACAATTAAGATCTTCAATCTATCTAGTTCAGTCTTCGATGACACAGAACTCAACATCCTTCGCAAAGGTCTCAACTTTTCCCCAAAAAACCCTCCAAACCTTTTTGAGATCTTTTTAGACCTAAATAGGTATATAAGAAATCTCACCCTGAAAAGGTATTTTGCCCTTCGCGAATCACCCTCTGAAGCACCATCCTTATCCACAAGCCCCCCATCTGACAATATTGCACCAAATACGGACAACGCACTCGAAAACTTGGAGAGTCTTTTTCAGGAGGGAGTCTGCGAGGACTATGAAACTGAACCAGAACTCTTATGGGGCGTACACACGGTCGGACTTTTCGTCTACAAAAGTCCGACAGCCTGTCCGACAGACTTCCGGCGGACTTTCGGCGGACTTGCAGCAGACTTTCTAACGAACGGACTTGCCTACACACGACCACACAAAAGTCCGACGGATTCGTACGTGATGACGTACACCGGACTAAAATATCCTTTTCCTTAACAAACAGCATCCACTGACTCCCCATTTCTACCATATCCCCAAAATTCACAAGAATCAGACAAATCCACCGGGCAGACCTATTATTGCTGGGATCGACAGCTTAACCAGCAATCTAGGTTGTTATATCGACCACTTCCTACAAGACTTAGTAATACAACTACCATCATACGTAAAAGATTCCGGACACATGCTCGACATCCTTTCATCATTTTCTTGGCAACCGCATTTCAAATGGCTCTCATTGGATGTCTCTTCTCTTTATACCTCCATCGAACACAAATATGGCATAGAAGCAGCCAAACACTTTCTCTCCAAGAGTAACATACACCCTCTACAGACCAAATTCCTCCTCGACTCCATCGAATTCTGCCTCACTCACAACTACTTCTCCTTCGTGGGCGAGTATTTTCGCCAAACCAAGGGAACTGCCATGGGAGCAAAATTTGCACCTAGCTACGCAAACCTCTTCATGGGCATGTGGGAAGATCTGTTCATCTGGGCCAACAATCCTTTTAAAGATCAGCTCGCCCTCTACACCCGATACATTGATGACATCCTGATCATTTGGAACGGATCACATATGGATCTAAACAAATTTCTGGAATACTGCAACTCCAATCCTTATGGTATCTCTTTTACCCATGTAGTCGATAACACATCACTCGTCTTTCTGGATTTAGACCTGCAAATCGAGGAAGGCAGCATTATATCCAAAACCCATTTCAAACCTAGTGTTGGAAATTCCTACCTCCACGCCAAAAGTCACCACCATCCCAAATGGATCCGTAACATACCCCACGGGCAATTCTGCAGGCTGAAGAAAACCTGCACTAAGAAAAGTGACTATGAAAAACAGGGATCCATCTTAAAAAAGAAATTTCTTGAGAAGGGTTATGAAGAATCATTCATCAAACAGGCCTTTTACAAATATTGGACCCAGTATGACGAACATCCCTCTGTCACTATGGCAATGGAGGCTAACAAAACAAGCGGCAATAAAAGGACCACCGACAGCAATATCTCCAACCCCATCAGATTCAGTACACAATATAACACCAAAGCATTCGACATACAGAGAGCCATTGAGAAAAATTGGAACATTCTCAAGCAGGATCCCATCCTCAATCCAGTTCTACCACCCAAACCAGTAGTTGTGTTTCGAAAATCCAAAGATCTTAGAAGCCTAATAGCTCCGAGTAGAGTACGAAAACCTCAGAACCAAACCAAGACCCCCACTGGCAACTGGGCATCCATCTTCGACCAGAAAGGCAACTACAAGTGTGGAACCAAAAACTGTGGAGCCTGTGCCTTCATGGCACACCGAAAAAAAGAAATCATGGGGTCCGACGGCCAGTACCACAAAATCAAACAGTTCATCAATTGCGGTACCTCCTATGTAGTCTATGGTCTTATCTGTCCATGCGGTCTTCTGTATGTTGGGCGCACAATACGTCCACTCAGGACAAGATTTAGCGAACACAAATGCAGCATAATCAATAGTAACACGTACCATCAGAGTAAAAATAAAAAATGCCACAGCTATTCAGTACCTAGGCATTACAGAGAATGTCATAACAGCAATCCAACAGGCATCAAAGTGTTTGGCATTGAAGCTATCAAAAAAGACGCTGACAATGGGAGGAGATTCAGAAGACTCTGTAAACAAGAATCATTCTGGATTTTCACTCTTGGGTCATTGGTTCCCGATGGAATGAATGAAGATCTAGATATCCACGGGGCCATCTAGATACAGAATATCACCATCATGCTTTGCCCCCCCCCTCCCTTATTACCTGTGATCCCCTTCATATCATCACCATCATTCCACCATACGGTAAACCCTGTATACCCACTCCTGTCCCCGCAGTTTCATGTACACCATTTCTCCTCATATTATTCACTTCTGCAGTTATACAACCCATATAAACCTGTGTGTGTATGTGTATGTGTATGTGTATGTGTATGTGTGTATATGTATGTTTATGTATATGTGTGTGTATATATGTATATGTGTATATATGTATATATATGTATGTGTGTGTGTGTGTGTGTGTGTGTGTGTGTGTGTGTGTGTGTATGTTCTGCGCAGGGTGCCTCCGGTTCACTATTCAAATCATAGTCACACTTTTCATATCACATTACTTTATATGGCTTAATTGGATTCAATAATAGCCTTTTCATTCATGCCCTCGGACCCGCCCCCCAGAGTCTTTTAAACCCCCAGCACAACCTCATCACAAAACCTTTCCTATCCCTAGGCAGCAAGACGTTTTCTATCCAGGCATCAGCTGCCTCAAGGACACCTCCTCCCTCCTCCTCCCCCCCCTTCTGCTGCCAGGATCACACGGCTCTCCACTCCAAAGGATCTCTACAGTCTGCAGCTGTGTTTACACACTTCTCCTGAGACAGGTTAGCCACAATGGTCTTTGTAACTTCCTTATCCTGTTAAACCTAGCAGTGTCCATAAGAGCTTGCTTACTTTCCCTGCTCAACTTATGTTTCACTACAGGCACATCTGACAGCCTAACAGCACCGCAAAAAGAAAATACAATCTATTTACATCCATAGGTAGGTGCGTTCTGTCATCAGCCCACCTGTCTGCCACCTCCAATATTTGGTTACCAACACCAGATTATCCCCCTAACGTATCCACTCCCGCCACTCTCCGCTATTGCGTTGCACCAACTACACATTCCCACCCTACCGCCATGACACTGGTTCTACATAGGCACAATACATGCTGTGTAGGGGTGGTCTCCACATGTGTGTGTATGCATGTGGACATGTATATGTGTGCATGTATATATATATATATATGTGTGCATATGTGTGTATGTGTATATATATGTGTACAGATTTATGTGAATATATACATATATTTATTTTGTGCATATTGTTTCTTTATCTATGTATATATATATATATATATATATATATATATATATATATATATATATATATATATATATGCATATGCGTTTTAGATTTTTATGTACATTTGATATATGCATTTTTGTATATATTTTTGTGGATTTCCTTTGAATGAACACATTTCTGTTTTTGCACAAACCACATGGCCATCTTTGTGTCCCCATTTGTGCTTTCAGTGAATAGGGGCATACCTCCACATATCTGTTCCAGCACAGCGTTTTACGTGCTGGCAGAGTTTTTACACGCATGCGCATGTCCTTTGGACAAAAGCACAACCGGTTTTACCATGCGGAGAGACAATATCTCTCAATGTGTCTCAGTGCACTTTTTACTTCATTTACCATCGCCCCCCCCCCCCCCTCTCATATGCATATAGGTTGTTTTTTTTTTTTCTTTTTATGCATTTACATGCATTTGTATTATGCACGTGTATGTATATGCATGTATGTGTACACGAGTATGTGTGTGTACACTTATGTATGCGTAGATTTTTTCATTTGTATGTATTTAGACTACAATCTCATGTTCTGTGCTTCAAAATCCCACTACCTATCATTAATTTTTTGTACTGATATGGTAATTTTTATTTCTAATATATTTATATTATATACATTTTATCATTTTATGAATGCATTTTTTAATGTAAACTTATCTTACGTCTCCAGTCTGTAGTGTACGGTATAGATTGTTCTTATTTATACCCCATCTAGAACACCTAGGTATGGAACTTGGAATAATCAATTGTCCATCACAGGACACATCCTCCTACTAGCAACACCACCTCTCCCCATGTACACATGTCGGCCTACCAGCCCATACAGACTGTGCTCCTGGCTCTGATGAAGAGGTTTTCCTCGAAACGCGTCAGCCTTTCTTAAATACCTGCCTCAATATGGGCACACCCCAATTTTAACTTCCTAGTACTTATTTTGTTACCTGTTTTTCCTTTTTTTTTTTTATAATATTATGTAGTATTTGTATGATTTTATATCTATATGACTATATGTCTGTATTCTTTTACATAAATAAACCATACATTTCTTGATGTATGCGTCTGATCACGCGCCTTCCACCCATTCCTACTAAACCTGCCATAGGGTATGCAGAGCAGCTTCAGCAGTGGCCAGCCGCAGGGGGTCATCGAATAATTGGCCCATGGTTTTGAAGAACTGGTCCACAGAGTTGATGAGAGGACTCTCCTGTTCCAATAAGCCATGAGCCCATACTTGGGGTTCATCAGTCAACAAAGAAATACCGTATATACTTAGTATAAGTTGACCCGAATATAAGCCAAGGCACCTAATTTTACCACAAAAAACTGGGAAAACTTATTGACTCGAGTATAAGCCTAGGGTGAGAAATGCGCAGCTACTGTAAGTGGAAAAGAGGGTCAACAATGCCCATTTGCATCCTCACTGTGCCCATTTGCATGCCTCACTGTGCCCATTTGCAGCCATAGGTGCCCCAAACTTCAAACTCAGTAGTTAAGGGTTCCTAGATGCCCCCTAGCTGGAGCCAAAATTTGGGGTCTCTGGATCCAAAGCATCCTGAAATGACATTGCTGCAGATGCACACAGTTGACTGACTTTGGGGCCCCGTATCGCAGGGCCACTTGGTACTAGGAACCCCAAATTTGGTGTGCAAACCCAGCGGAAATAGCACTACAACATATCCAAAGCTATTGTTCATAAAACCAAGTAGCCCTGAGATACAGGGCCCCAAATTCGGTTCAGAAAATGTCAAGCACTTTTCTGCAGCAAAGAATGACATTTTCTGAACCGACTTTGGGGCCCCGTATTTCGGGGCCACTTGGTGCTAGGAACCCCAGCTTTGGATATGTTGTAGTGTTAGTCCACTGGGTTTGCAAACCAGATTTGGGGTTCCTAGCATCAAGTGGCCCCCAGATACTGGGCCCCAAATTCGGTTCGGAAAATGTCAAGCACTTTTCTTCTGGAGAAGAGAATGACATTTTCCGAACCAACTTTGGGGCCCCGTATCTCGGGGCCACTTGATGCTAGGAACCCCAGCTTTCAAGGGCCGTCTTCCACCAACCCTCTGGTAGTTACTCCTACTGTGGTGATGTCCCCTCCGGAACCACGAGTACCAACACCAGAGCGCTTCTCCAGTGATCGGAAGAAATTCAGATCCTTTAAGAACGCCTGTTACCTATACTTGGCACTGCAACCACTGACTTTTTCCACTGAAACAGTGAAGGTGGGATTCGTTACCGTATATACTCGAGTATAAGCTAAGTTTTTCAGCACATTTTTTTGTGCTGAAAGTGCCCCCCTCGGCTTATACTCTAGTCAAGCACTTTTCTGCAGCGGAAAATGACATTTTCTGAAGCGACTTTGGGGCCCCGTATCTCGGGGCAACTTGGTGATCCCACCTTCCCTGTTTCATTAGAAAAAGTCCGTGGTTGCAGTGCCAAGTATTGATAACAGGCGTTCTTAAAGGATCTGAATTTCTTCCGATCACCGGAGAAGCGTTCTGGTGTTGGTACTCGTGGTTCCGGAGGGGGTATCACCACAGTAGGAGTAACTACCAGAGGTTGGCGTAAGATGGCCCTTGGTCTGTGGCGGTAGGTGGCGCAGACAGGTGCTGCTGGCGGTCCTTTAACTGAGAGTACCCTTCGCAGAGTTTTTGGATGACCTGAGTGAGGGCCGTGATCTGTAGACTTGCGGCTTCCAGCGGGCAGACACCTCCGTCGGCCTCTGACATGGCTGGCTTGTACTGTCAGTAACTTGGTAGGAGGCCGAGATGCTGGGAAGGCTCCCCTTGCGGCCGAGCGCAGCACACCACTGAAGGTGGAACAGCAGGTGTGGTGCCCACAGAAGCACGGGTGCCAGGTTGCTGGAGACAGGCGTGCTTGAAAGGTCCAGAAGACAGAGTCCAGTGGAATAACTAAATAGCGGAGCTGGGAGCCAGGCCAGGGGTCATTCACAGAGAGACAGTCCAGGATCAGAATGACCTAAGATCAGCTGCGTCTTAGTACAGGGGCAGAATAAGCAGAGTCCAAAAGCCAGGCTGGGGTCAGATGCTGGGAGCAGGCAGGAGGAAGTCAGGTGCAAGCCAAAGGGTCAAGCCAGAGGATCAGGAAGAGCAGGTCAAAACAAGCCGGGTCGGTACACAGGAGATCAGATCAGCAGATAATACAGGGCACAGGAACACAGGGGGAGCTGAAGACAAACCAGCAATTGCAGACACTAGCAGACTTCCTTATATAGGCCCATGTGACCTGCTGGTAGAGATACTGGGTCCTAAAGTCCTTCTCCTGCCAGAGATGCTGGGTCCTAAAGTCCTTCTCCTGCCATAAGTGCTGGTAGAGATACTGGGTCCTAGAGCCCTTCTCCTGCTGTTGATTCCCTGACAAGGGCATTAAAATGGACCCTCAGAAGTTTTCCGCCATTCTGGACTGGCCAGCTCCTACCGACAAGAAGGGAATTCAATGTTTTGTGCGCTTCGCAAATTTCTACAGAAAGTTCATTAAGGGGTTTTCCACCATCATTTCCCCCATTACGAGGTTAACCAAGCAGGGCCTTAAATTCCATTGGTCTCCTGAAGCCCAGGCAGCCTTTACAACTCTGAAAGATCTGTTTGCCTCAGTCCTAAAGCACCCTGATTCTACCCTACCATACATTTTGGAGGTGGACGCCTCAGAGATAGCGGTTGGAGCAGTACTTTCCCAGAGAAAGGGGCCTAGAGCAGTTCTGCACCCAGTCGCTTTTTTCTCTTGCAAACTATCTGAGGCGGAGAGGAACTATGATGTTGGTGATCCAGAGTTGTTAGCAATCAAGGCCGCGCTCGAAGAATGGCGATATCTTCTAGAGGGAGCAGCCCATCCGATTCTAGTTTTTACAGATCATAAGAATCTGGAATACTTGAAGACTGCCAAGAAAATTGAGGACAAGACAGGCCAGGTGGGCACTTTTGTTTACCAGATTTTCATTTCACATAACCCATCGCCCCGGGTCGAAGAACACCAAGCCTGACGCTTTGTCGCGAATGTACAATGGACCTGAAGCATCTTCATCTCCAGACACCATCCTGTCTTCAGGCAACTTTCTCTTGCTTCAAAGGGATTTGCTTTCACAAATCAAACAAGCCTCCATGGGCGCCCCTTCTCCACTTGATACAACTCTACAGGCCAGAGATCATCTTCTGTGGTACAAGGACAGGATTTTCGTACCCCAGGAGTTGTGAGCGTCAGTCCTTAGCTCCTGTCATGATCACATGCTGGCCATTTCGGTGTGCACAAGACCTCTGAACTTCTTCAGCGCACATTCTGGTGGCCGCAATTATGGAAGGATTGCAAGGACTATGTGGAGGCATGTGCCACCTGCATTCAGAACAAGGGCAGCAAGTCTAAGGCTTGGGGCTTGTTGAAACCATTCCCCGTGGCGGAGAGGCCATGTAAGATGATCTCCATGGATTTTATTGTCGAGTTGCCACTTTCTGAAGGCTACAATACAATCTTTGTAGTGGTGGATAGACTATCCAAAATGGCTCACTTTTTACCAATGAAGGGAACACCCACTGCCGCTGAGACTGCTAGGACATTCATCAAGGAAGTAGTGAGGCTTCATGGCATCCCTGCAAATATCACTTCAGATCGGGGGGGTGTAATTTACTTCCAAGTTCTGGAGGGCACTTTGTGGGTCTCTGAAAATTGACCTTTCTTTCTCCTCTGCCTATCACCCTCAAACAAATGGCCAGACAGAAAGAACAAATCAGACGCTGGAGCAGTATCTGCGCTGCTTTTCTTCTTTCTCCCAGGATGATTGGGCTCCTCTTCTACCTTTTGCCGAATTTGCATACAACAATGCTGTTCATTCTGCCACGAAGCAATCACCGTTCTTTGCAAATTACGGTTTCCATCCTCTGTTCCCGTCTAACAACCTCCCAGAGTGCCCGGTACCAGCTGTTCAAGAAAACCTAAATTTCTTCGAGTCAAATAATAAACTTCTGCAGGAGACTATGGCAAGGACTCAGAATTACAATAAAGAGGTGTATGACAAGAAGAGAAGGGGGGAGCTTGATCTCAAGCCCGGGGATCAGGTCTGGCTGTCCACTTTGAATTTAAGACTGGCATGCCCTTCCAAGAAATTGGGCCCTAAATTCGTGGGTCCCTTCCCAGTAGTAAAGAAGATTAATAACGTGGCTTATGAGCTTTGTCAAATGGAAGGTCGCTCCCCTTGAACCTGTGATCATCGATGGAGAAGTGAAATTTGAATCCATCCTGGATTGCAGGAAAAGACATAACCAAGTCCAGTTTCTGGTGAAGTGGAAGGGGTACGGGCCGAGAAGAACTCCTGAGAGCCGGAGTCCAACATCCATGCCAAGAGATTGATTCTTGCCTTTAAGAGATCCCATCCAAGTAAGATGGCACAGTTGGGCATCTGGAGGCTGCCCCTTGGGGGGGCAATGTCATGAAAGACATTCTGGTAATCCAGCTGCTTGTGGAAGACCTGTGCGCAGAATCCCTGTCAAAGGAGTCAACAGGCGCAAGCGGGTGCGCGACAGCGCGAACGGGCGCACACGTGTGCGCGATGGTGCGAGCGGGCGTGCACAGGCTGCACGCGGGTGCGCGCAGACACGCAGCGTGACAGCACTTGGCACCAAGAAGGCTATTTAAAGGAGTCTGTCATCATGCCCCCTTGCTGTCCGGTCTACAGCGTTTTCTGAGATCCTTGCTATTTGTTACCTGCTTACCTGATTCCTGTCTACCCGGCCTGTTCCAGACTACTCCTGTTTGCTGCCAGCCTCCGACCCTGGCTTGTCCTGACTACTCTCCTGCCTCTTCCTTTGGTTTGTTCACTGCCTGCCCGTTTCTGACCTGGGCCTGCACCCAGACTACTCTCCTGCCTCCGTCTGGTACCTGCTCTGCCCGCCAGTGTTGATTCAGTCTGTCTGACCATGCCAGTGTTCCTGTCAAACTACAGAACACCTCCTCGCTGTCTGCTGTTCCAGAGTTCCTGCCAAGCTCCAGAGCTCTCCCTACAGCCAGCTGTTCCAGTGTTCCTGCCAAGTTCAGCATACCTCCTTGCAGTCTGCTGTGCCAGTGTTTCTGCCGAACTACAGCCTTGCTGCCTCAGAGGTCCAGATCAGCCCCTACACCTGCCATCTGTCAGGTGCTTGTGCTCCTCTGCATTCCCGAGTTCCTGTCTCCTCTATCAGGGGTTCTCTTGCCAGAGGCATACGAGAGTCCGCTCCCTGCATTCTGGCCTCCATCACCAGGTACGTGACAATTTCACCTTCTGCTAAAACTTTTGTAAATCAGTACTGCTTGGACCTTGAAGAAGGGGACATACCCCGAAAGCTCATCCATGAAAAATGATATGTTAGTGCAAATTAAAAAAGTATCGCAGACAGTACTCAATTTTCTCTGTCACAATTGCACTAATACGGCTACAATCACCTCAAGTATTATTAAAATAATAAACGTGTATTGGTATTGCACAGGGTGGCCAGAGCGTGGCGGAACCTCCCCTTCCGTGGTCCTCCGCCGATGCTCTAGCAGACATCCCAAGTCTCCCGCGAGGTACGGGACTCTTCCGCATTTCAGCTGCGGCTCCTGGACACTCGCAAGTGGGGGGCAATATCCCGGATGCAGGGCTGATCCAGGGCTGCAGGCTTACCTACCCTCTAGGCATTGGGAGGAGAGAGGCACCTGGAGCTTGTCAGTGGCTGTGCCTCATCCTCTATCCCTCCCCTACCTGGCGGCTATGTGACCAGTGGTATAGCGTGGGGGGAGGCAGGCAGGGCTACTGCCCCAGGGCTGGGTGCAAAACTTAAAGGGGTACTGGAGTACTGTCCCCAGTGTTATAGCCATATAGCAGGGGCAAATAGGCACGGGGCTGGTGGCACTACGGCAGTAATCAGCACCACATCGCCCTTGGGGTGCAGGGGGCCACCGGCTGGGCATCCATCACCACAAACGGCAGTAATCAGCGAGCCAAAGGCAGATAAGCTGGCAGGCCCGAGAGAGCCCTGGAGTCAAAAGAAGAGCTCCACCAGCACCGCCTCCTCCTCCTTGACACCAACCCTGAAGAGGCGAGAAGCAGCGGGGCGGGTGTACCGTACCCCACGCTTCCAGAGCAACATGGATTGCTCCAACTTCCTCTGCTCTCTAGCGTCATGTGAAGCCCAGAGCAAGGACAAGCTGACTTGGTTCACAGAGGATGGTCAGGAGCAGCTGAAAGGATCAAAGCAGATGCTCACAAGAAGACAGACTGGCATGGAATGGAAGGTACTGTACCATCATCATACACACACAGACCTGCAGGCTGCAGATAGACTCTGGTACAAGGGGACAGAGCAAGGACTGCAGATACGGACAGGGCTAGGGATCTCTCTCATCTCCCCCTCTCTCTCTCAGCACCCCCCTCCCAACACCCCCTTTCTCAGCCTTCCCCTCTCAGCACCCCCCTCACAACACCCCCATCTCTCCGCACCCCCTCCTAACACCCCCGTTTCTCCGCATCCCCCCTCTCAGCTTTCCCCTCTAAGCACCTCCCTCCCAACACCCCCCTCTCTCAGCCTTCCCCCCTCTCAGCACCCCCTCTCTCCGCACCCCCCTCTCTCAGCCTTCCCCTCTCTCAGCCTTCCCCCCTCTCAGCACCCACCTCTCTCAGCCTTCCCCTCTCTCAGCCTTCCCCCCTCTCAGCACCCCCCTCTCTCAGCCCTCCCCTCTCTCAGCCCTCCCCTCTCTCAGCACCCCCTCTCTCAGCACCCCTATCTCAGCCCCACGTCTCTCTCTCTCAGCCGCCCTACCTGTTTCAAGCAGAAACACTGCACACACTGACTCCTATCACCATGACCACTTTAAGTCATTGTAGTAGTCATGTGGTTAGAGTGTTCCTTTAATATCTCTCAGAAGAAGTAAACCTCTGTATACTGATTCCATTTTATTTGATCATCCTCTAGTTGTGTTAAATTAGGGGGGGGGGGGGCACGCCTGCACGGAGCGCCACCTCCCTGAAATTAGTTTTTGTAGGTTGGGATGTCTGCTTTAGACCCTTCTGTGTGCACCACCACAGCAAGTGAGCAAGAGTGTGGGCTGGGCTCACTCCTAAGCCAGACTGTGTGTATTTCCATAGACACACACAGCGTGGCTCAGCCCTGCCCCCTCCTCACAGGCCAATGGCTCCTGCCTCTGAATTCTATGAGGAGAGAGGACTGATTTGAAATGGGAAATGGGACCCAGGTGAGTATTTGTGGGGGAGGGGGAGCCTATCATGGAAGGTTTTTTGCCCTAATGCAAAGAATGCATATGCCTTTACAACCACTTTAAGTAAATATTACACAACTGGACCAGACCTGTTTTTCATGTGCTTGCATTATGCCAGGAGGGGACCTATCTTACTGTATATCTCCTCCTATGAACTTTTTTGACATACCTTTTTTCTGCTTTTAAAGGTAAATAATGGAGTTCATTTGACATTCACTGAGGCCCATTCAGACTGTAATGTGTTGGTGTGTTGTATTGACGCAGAAGTGTTTATGCACATTGTTGATACATTAACGCACGCTGCATTAAATGCAGCTCTTTCAAATGAATATCAAAACATCCAAATAAGAACAAGCACAATTTTTGGCAATGCAGAACATCACAACTTATTGTAGTGCATTACTGTGTGCTGTGCTGCACCCACGTGTGTTGGAGCTATGTTGAAGGTGTGCTGGGTGCATTGGGGTGCTATTCAAAATGAATGGTATTGCAATGTGCTGACATACGTAATATGCATTAATGTGCATTGTGGAAACACGTTACTGCAATGCACAGCAGTGGAATAGTGAGTTCTACCCTTATTATCTCACATGTACTGCAAGGACCTGCCTGATTGGATATAAATTGTTAAGGTAAGCTCTCGGATTACGCCGTTTTTAGAGATCCAAAGGAGAGTGAATATATTGTGCAAACAGATGTCTGGCAGCTTTAGAGTTCACTACAGATGTAATTTTTAATCACTTAGTAGTACAACCTATTCACGTTTAACCCCTTCACATGATATTTATTTACAACACATTATGGTTTACTTACTAAAGGAATATACTGTATACTTGCCTTGTGAATGTTCATGTTGCAAAGTGAATTGTCACCTAGGTTAGTGAGGTGGAGCTGTGAAAAACCTGTTTTTGTTTTAACTTACTTGCACATGATTGGGTATATTTTGCAAAGTGAATTCTACCACTTTCACTCAGCTAAATAGTGGTACACATAGCCATGTAGTTCTTTCAGTTTGTTCTATTAGTACCTGCCACAATTGCACACTTCTAGAAAATTGGTCAATGGAAACTGCAATTCTACTATGTAAAATAATGTAAAAAAAAAAAAGTAATCCCATAGAGTACAATGATACAGCATTAGTTAAAACTACATAATGAAAAGATTATAAAAATGCTTATTGCAGATATCTGCAAAATGACTAAATAGTGTTGTCAGGCAGCAAGGAATGCAAATAGAATTCTGGAGTGCATCGCTAGAAGGATCACCAGCTTGGAAGGAGGTCCTGATGCCACTCAATAAAGCTTTAGTTAGACAGTATATTTTATTTTACGTTATCAGCAATTCTGGGCTAATTAGAAAGCTATGTTTTGGGAATGGTTTTACCACAGGATTTTAATTTTCATTCAAAAGGCCATCCATGTTTATATATTCTAATATACCTATAGGGATACCAGACAGATCAAACCAGAGATGCAATGAGCTTATCTGCACGTGTCCAGTCAAGGTACAATGTTTACTGTTCCATGTGTCATCTAGGTGGCATATTTGGCAATGTACCACTAAATCTATAAAATACAGGTCTACTTACACTTGCATGGCAGCCTTTAGATATATTAATCCTTGAAAGTACATCATTATTACACACATAAATCATACTACTTTTCTCAAACATTCACAAAGTCCATTTTCAACATCATTTTAACTTAAAAAAAAAAAAATATATGTAGCGCTGGTAGATTTGCAATCTACCATATGTTAAGTAAATTTAGTAACTTGTTCGTTAGATAGGTTAGGTTTGCCTCTGTTCCAGCTTGGCTGACGTTGTGTGTGTTTCCATACTGACCGGTGGTTGTCGCTGTTATCACTGGTCAGTGTTGGAAAGGCAACGTGTCGAAGCGTATGGATCCTCTTCTGTCCCGGAGACAACTCGGTGGAGGTGGTCCTCCGAGATGCATTCTGGGCGAGGGTATTTATGGGACAGACGCCATATTCAAGGGTCGTTTTACAGCCACCTGCTGGCCCTCCTGGCTGACAGGTATGCGTTAGAGAGCAATCTCGTGGTCCTCCGTTCCGGAGGCCCACGTCGCTGCGGCGCAGGGGTGGGCCCAGAAGCTTGTCTGGGGCCTACCACAGCAGCCGAGGAATGGTCCTGAGCTGTCTATCCAGAGTGAAGAAGCTGGACAACCGAGGAGATCCCAGGGGAGGACCCGTCATGGAAGGATCATGCAGCATGCTGGTCTGGAGAGGGGCCTGCTGACTTGGTTGGAGGACGTATCCTAAAGTAACTATACAGCATAGTGTTGCCAGGTTGGCTTAAAGGTTCAAGCACTGTGACTGACGTTCATTGCAGAAAAAAAACAATACATCCTGTGGCAGAGGATCGTACGGGTTTATCCCAAACAAGTCTGTGGCAGAGACTTTTGTTCGTGCTACGTACTGGCTGCTAGGCAAGTGAGAGAGGCCTATCCAGGCGTGCAAGGAGTGTGTCCCATGAGGGGAGTGCATTCTATTGTGATATCCAAATTCTACCAGGACATTTGTCAAGAATCTTACAAGAAGATATTTGAGTTTCTTCTGCAGTTTCCTTGCTGCCTCTTTCCTGCTACTTCCTTAGTAAATTGTTTAATAAAGCATTGAAAACGTACTCAAGTGTTGGTGCGTGTATCGTCCAGAGGTAAACTCAACAGAACCCTAGACCCGGTGGCGGTAAAACAGAGGGAAGGAGAGTGAAGGTCACAGGCCCGCTTAAACCAGCAGCTCCACCGAGAGTTATTGCTACATATATATATATATATACTGTGTGTGTATATATATATATATATATATATATATATATATATATATATAGTAGAGATAAATTACATTTCATAATTTTCCAAAATTCAGTATACTCATTCCCCTAGATTGATACAGTATTGAATTGTGCAATTTTATGTGTATCTTGAAACCAAGGAACAGAAATTAAAGTTTTTCCATCAGCTTATTTCTTTCTCACATGAAACAGAATCAGGAGGGTTACATCTCACATTAACTTAAAATGTTCTCTTCAGAGTTGTATGTCTAAAAATCCCATTCTTCAGCTATAGCACAAATTATTTTCAAAATACTTGTAAAATTATGACTGTAGTTTAAATACGGCTAAGTAATATATGTTTGTTTAAATACAAAATATCCACTTGGAGGCTTCACCATCTCCAACCAGTTACCTCAAGCTGGAAGTACTGTACACCCTTCATCTTAAATAATTTATCTTTTTGAGATACTACTGTATTTTTATAAACATTAAAGAGATGATGCCAACAATGTTTCCAGTATTTTGCTAAATAGTAACTTTCATCTATATGGTTGAGTTAATCTTTACATTGAAAAACTTTTATTTCTTAAAGAGGAACTGCAGTCTGCTCACATCATTTGTAATAAAAACATTTTCGCCATTCTGAAGCTTCCCTCCAACCACTTTGCATATTATTTTATATATACTGTAATTCTGTACTTGCCAAATATGCTGCAGAAATCTCCTTCCACTGAGTCTGACTGCAACCATGTTAACTGTGGGCAGCTGAAGCTGCTGCCTGTTCACTTCCTGAATTTACACAGACACACAGAGGCACACCTCCAACTCTGCATCTCTTATTGACTCTATTATGACTCATCCTCCCCCCCTCCCTGGCAAACTCTCATGAGAGTGAGAGAGAGAGATGTACATGATGTCATAAGCCTAGGTTTTTTTACCAGACAAGAAACAGGAAGTTGGCTGTATAAGGTATTTACTGGCAGAAAAAAAAATGTCTTACTATCCAAAGTTAAAACAACAAGGGCAGAAGATTTAATAGATGGAAAGATTAAAAAATTACTGAAGTTCCACTTTAATAATTCTACGCATTAAAATAAATTTCATAATGTTTATTTAAATTCTAGTCAGGAATTGCTGTTCCCTACTAGAATCCCTATATACAATGGGGCAAAAACGTATTTAGTCAGCCACCAATTGTGCAAGTTCTCCCACTTAAAAAAGATGAGAGAGGCCTGTAATTGTCATCATAGGTATACCTCAACTATGAGAGACAAAATGTGGAAACAAATCCAGACAATCACATTGTCTGATTTTTGAAAGAATTTATTTGCAAATTATGGTGGAAAATAAGTACTTTGTCAATATCAAAAGTTCATCTCAATACTTTGTTATATATCCTTTGTTGGCAATCACAGAGGTCAAATGTTTTCTGTAAGTCTTCACAAGGTTGTCACACACTTTTTCTGGTATGTTGGCCCATTCCTCCATGCAGATCCCCTCTAGAGCAGTGATGTTTTGGGGCTGTCGCTGGGCAACACGGACTTTCAACTCCCTCCAAAAGTTTTCTATGGGGTTGAGATCTGGAGACTGGCTAGGCCACTCCAGGACCTTGAAATGCTTCTTACGAAGCCACTCCTTCGTTGCCTGGGCGGTGTGTTTGGGATTATTGTCATGCTGAAATCCACGTTTCATCTTCAATGCCCTTGCTGATAGGAGGAGGTTTGCACTCGAAATCTCACGATACATGGCCCCATTCATTCCTTCATGTACATGGATCAGTTGTCCTGTTCCCTTTACAGAGAAACAGCCCCAAAGCATGATGTTGCCACATGGTAGTTGAGGTATACCTATGATGACAATTACAGGCCTCTCTCATCTTTTTAAGTGGGAGAACTTGCACAATTGGTGGCTGACTAAATACTTTTTTGCCCCACTACACTGATGCCTGCTTTTTATGATGTAAAATTGTGTGTGTGTTTCAATAGGTACTGTGTTTTTTTTCCCAGTTTTCTGATGGTTGTTCAAAGAGGAAGAACTCTTGGGGTTGCTTCTGAGAGATATGTATATATTTGAGCAGAAAGTCATTTCTGTGAAGATGGATCTAATCCAGCTATGAAATTCAAAGAAAAAATCAGAATGATCCCACATAAGCACTCTGGTTATATGACATCTAATGACCATCGTGGAAATACAGTAGCAAGAGAGCTTCAAGAAGTCAAGCCAGAATATGAGGTAAGTCTATTAAATTGCTACTAAAGAACATATTACATTTGATGTGCTGGACAGTCTGAGACTTGAACTCTAGAACATGAGTAATAGGTATGGTCGTAAAATTGACTAGAGTATATCCAAGCTTTTTTAACACCTTAACAAGCAGTTTTAGGACATAATCACAGTGCTTAGTAGAGTCCAGAGTAACGCTTAAGTTTGTGGTTTGCTAGTATTGCTCTTATAGACAACAAGGGTAACCAGAAATGGAATTATACAGATCGGTGCAAATATTAATGCCAGCAGCACATTCTCTGGAGGATCCATGAATTCTTCAGGCACAGCACAATTGATGAAAAACTTTAGATGAGCATTTAGAATTGTGTAATGTGCCAAGTCATTAGGGTATGCAAGAGAGAGGATTTCAGCACTGCATTCCAGGCATGTTTGTAAGTCATTGTAGAATCTATTGTAAAAGAAGAAAAATAATATTACTTAAAGCAGCAACATATGGCAGGACCACTAGGTTCTAGATGCAGAATGATAGTACACTGACAGAATTCTGATTTTTTTTTTTTTTTTTTTACAATTGAGTCATGTGTCATAGAAAAAGCAACAGTTCTGCACACTCGACATACAGTTGTGCTCATAAGTTTACATACCCTGGCAGAATTTATGATTTCTTGGCCATTTTTCAGAGAATATGAATAATAATATAAAAACTTTTCTTTCACTCATGGTTAGTGTTCGGCTGAAGCCATTTATTATCACTCAACTGTGTTTACTCTTTTTAAATCATAATCACAACAGAAACTACCCAAATGACCCTGATCAAAAGTTTACACACCCCAGTTCTTAATACCGTGAATTGCCCCCTTTAACATCAATGACAGCTTGAAGTCTTTTGTGGTATTTGTGGATGAGGCTCTTTATCTTCTCAGATGGTAAAGCTGCCCATTCCTCTTGAGAAAAAGCCTCCAGTTCCTGTAAATTCTTGGGCTGTCTTGCCTTAACTGCACGTTTGAGATCTCCCCAGAGTGGCTCAATGATATTGAGGTCAGGTGACTGAGATGGCCACTCCAGAACCTTCACTTTATTCTGCTATAGCCAATGACAGGTCGACTTGGCCTTGTGTTTTGAATCATTGTCATGTTGGAATGTCCAAGTAAGCAGCTTCCTGGCTGATGAATGCAAATGATCCTCCAGTATTTTTTGATAACATACTGCATTCATCTTGCATCAATTTTGACCAAATTTCCTGTGCCTTTGTAGCTCACACATCCCCAAAACATGAGCGATCCTCCTTCATGTTTCACAGTAGGAATGGTGTACATTTTATCATAGGCCTTGTTGACTCCTCTCCAAATGAAGCGTTTATGGTTGTGGTCAAAAAGCTCAATTTTGGTCTCATCACTCCAAATGACTTTGTGCCAGAAGGTTTAAGGCTTGTCTCTG